>NC_042615.1:275959569-276261630 GCF_901001135.1 Rhinatrema bivittatum | reverse complement strand
TGTTGGGCCCCTATTCTGTCCCTTGGCTTTTGTTCCTATACCGATTTCTGGGACTATTACGGTGGAAGGAACTTTACACTGTGTTTCCGTTGGAGACAGTTTTCTCCCGTAGGTAGGACATATGCTTTTTAAGGACCAACGGGGAGTACCTCCTGCTGGTTCAGGTTCCTGTTGCCCTGTCTCCCTTTTTTCCTATCCTGCTGATTCCTAGGGACCAATGCATTCTCTATCCAATACCCCTTTCCTTCGCCCCATAGCCCCAGTTTCGTCTCTTCCTGCCCCTGCATTTTTTTCCCTGGGAACTGATTGTGTGCGTTCCTTATCTCCGCAGGGAGTACCCTGCACTTTGTGTATTCAGAGGTCGCCCTTGCTACAGCGGTATCTGCTGACGGGGTGCATCTGGCTCTCTCTACCTTTTGTGCTTCTGCGGTTCATGTTGCATGTGGAATCTCTGTGTGTGTCTGTCTGTGCTTATCTTTTTCGTTTTGCTTTGGTGCTGTAAAATCTCCCATGTGCTCCGGCTGTTTAACATTGCCCTTAAAAACTTTTTTTTGTGTTGAGCTGTGGGTGTGCCCCTTTGTTGGTTGCTGAGACATGTAGCTTTCGTTTGGTGTACGTGTGCCCTTCCTCCCCCGCCTTCTTAGGTTTTTTCTTTATGTTCAGTGGAGAGGGATGGGGCGTGGTGACCAACCCCCCCCCCCCCTTCCTTCCGTTTCTTTTGGGCATGCTGGTGGAGGGTAAGGCCCCATTCCCCCCTCCCTTCAGCTTTCGCAGTGCTCTCTGGGGTCTGGAGTTTTCCGTGTGCCTGGCTGTGCTGGTTGAGTGTGTGTCTACCCCTCCCCTTGACATTCCTGGCATTCCTTTGGAGCAGGACATAGAGAAAGGGAGGGCTGGTGCCCTTCCTCTCCCCTCCTTCTATCTCATCTAGGTCTACCTGATGTTTTTTTTGTGCTTAGTTTCTCAGTCTTTTCTCTGTATACCAAAGTTCTGAAATAAACTTTTCGTCTCTAGTAGCATCTCCTGTCTTGTGCTCGTCCTGCTTGTTTCCATAGTTTGTTTATTTACAACTATTTTCATTTAATTATTCGATTTCTTTTCTCCTTCGCAGAGGATGTTTGCTTTTCCTAGGTCCTGATCCCTCTGTTTACATTACATCTTTTCTGCCTCTGCAATAGCACAAACAATGGACCTGCCTACTTTTATTTTTGTGTGTAATTAGTTTATTTTCCAGCCTGTGTTCTGGGCTGTGTCACCGTGTTTTTGCTACTGGTTTTTAATTATTGACCACTATTTTTCTACAGGGGTCCCAGCATAACTGGCTTTCAAGTCACCTTCTACTGGGAACATTTACTAGGTGTTATAGAATATTTATTTAAAAGAACAATTATTTAATTGAACATTCTCTACTAAACTGAATCAGACACTACAAACCAATCACTACAATGTTTTACTTCTTGTTAAACTTGTTTATCTTTCCTTTAACTCTAATCCCAGTTAGAATAACCCCTGTTTTATTGTAACTTTCTCTTCCGTGCACTTGTTTATACTCCTGTAATGTATACTCTTATGTTTTAGTTATGTATGTTATAATGTATTGATCACCCCTTGTTTTATGTAAACCGACATGATACGAACTCCCGTGAATGCCGGTATAGAAAAACACAAATAAATAAAAATAAATAAATAGCTTTGCTGTTGCTTTATTTGATAATTAATGCACTACTTTGTCAGGCCATTTGCTGTTTTTAGGTTTACTAATTTGCATGCATGTTTTCCCTGTGACACAAGTGACGTACAGTTCCTAAATCTTAATAATTTGTTCTGTTTCGTTCCAACCCAATATTTAGTTACAGCACGCCCCAATCTGCTGTATGACTGGTTGTTTACTTTCCACATTCTTTCAGCAACACACTGTGGGTCGCTTCCTCAGACGGCTCCCTGACTACAACTGACTTTATTGATGCCTTCAGGCCATTAGCTCTACCTCTGGCATTTCGCTGTTATAGCACCTGTGTAACTTGGATGTGCCCCTGTGTTATCTTGTATTCCAATTATTTTATATGGCATGTTTCTCTGTGCCTATATCTTTCCTTTTCATCCTTCTTTCTGAGGCACAATCCAATTTTGTTTGTCTGTATCTTCTGTGGTTCTGTTCTTTTCTCTTTTTCTCATTTCTTTTTTAAGGTGATCACTGTTCTTTCATCTTTTTTTTGTTGCTTTTTTATATATATGCTTTAAGTGACTGTTTCCGGAGCTGGATGGCACTTTCCTGCCTTTTCTTTCTGTATTTTGTTTTATTTGGCGTACTTGATCACGCATTTCCTGGTGTTACTGCTTTCAAACTCTCATTCCACTGGTACTTAAGGGGTTAATTGTGCAGCTCTTACTAACAAAAATAAGGTAGTTACGAGAAAGGGGGGTTGATTCAGTGTGGGCTTACTTCAGTGCAGGTCAATGGGAAAGAAAGTGCATGGTAAATTTAACTTATATTGTTTTGAAAGTACAGAGAGATACTGACATAGTTTAGATTCTTTGAATACAGAAAATCACTGGAAGAGTTGGGCTTCTTTGGCGTGCAATCATTAGTGGGGTTTGGTTCAGGCATTCAATGGTTTAGTACTCACCTTAATACATTTACAGCACTCCCTAGGTTTATTTTCTTGCAATTCCTAATTGATTTTATTAACAATGTTTTGTTGTTTCACACAGTTTTTTTTTCCTGGCAGTGTTGGCAGTGATATATTTGTAGCTCAGTGTCCTGCTTGCGAACACACTTTGTTTCTTTACGCTCTGTTTTTTTTTTAGGTGCTTCTCACCAGTGTTTGAACATATTACATAACCTGTCTGTAGCTGACTGCAGGGGGTCCATTGAGGGGACTCCTGCTGGACATCCGGCGAGGCACAGATGCCTCTACAGTTTCTATTTTTATGACTTTTCAGTTACTTTTACAGATGGTGTTCTGTGCTGAGATTATAATCCTTTCTTTTTTACTTCCTGCGTTACAGGAGTTGTATTTGTTACTAACATCTTACTTACTGCACTTCATTTTCTGCCACTGTTTTTCTACTTTTTGTTTGCTAGAATTCTGTTTTCCCTGTACCTTAGGGGAGATGGAGAGACTTCCTTTTAATAAATTGATCTGTTTAGTTTCCCAACTTTGACAGTAATGCAAGTCCAAATCTGTTGTATGGCTGTCTGCTTATTTTCCCCCTTCTAATTCTATCGATGCAAGTATACTCCCTGGAAAGTTTCCTGTCATCATGTGACTTTCTACGGACTTTTACAATCTTTTGCAATATCCCTGGTGTTTTTATTCTCTAGTGTAGCCTGCAAGCATACCTGCAGCATGTTGCAGCCTATGCCAATACCGTGGTGATATGTGACAATGCCGTTTATGCCTTCTGTTACCCCTATATCCCTTGGGATACATGGTGTTACAATACATGTTGTAAGTTTTATATGATGTCATGAACCAACGCGGATATATTTAGCAAATATATAGAGAGGTCATGTGTACACATGGTAAGGTGTCACCAAATGAATGTGTGACAACAAGGTGGTGAATTCTACAAAAATAGGTAATACTGGGGACAGGACAGATGGTGTGCACTGCATATTGTAGTTCACATTTTCAATGCTACAGTATGCCACACTGGTTTTCGAAAGTTGAGTGTGTAGGGAAGATTGTGCTGGCTCTTTCACAGTGATCTAGTGACCCTTGCCTTGGACACGTGTCTGCCTTGTTTACAAATAGGGATAGGTTTACACAAATATTGAACGGATATTGTTTGATTAACTAAATAAAGTTTTCATTTCAAAAAAAAAAAAAAGGGAGATGAGGGGAGGAGTTGATTCAGGATTTGGTTCTATTGAAGGGTGTGTATGTATACAGAGGGAACTTTGGCATGGGTATGCTGATTCGATTGTTTGTTTTGAATGTACAAAAAGACATTGAACGAGTTGTGCTTCTTTAACGTGCACTAATCATTACATTTCAGTAAACCTCACTTGCTTTTTCTTGCAAATCCTAATTGCTTGGTATTTCATATTGAATTTCAGCTCTGAGTGCTGCTGACCGAACTCATTCTCTAAGTTTATACCTAACTATTGGTATTATTTTTTGTATGTTACCTTTCCTTTTTTCAGGTCAACACCATCCTGTCATGAATATATTCAGGCTGCATTTTGTTATTTTGCATTTTTTCTCTTTTTTTTATTTTTCCATTTTTGAACAGAATTCTGGTTTTTGTTTTCCTGGCATTTTTCAAACGCGTTTGACACTCCTTTTTGGTTTGTTTTTACTTTTGTTTTCATTTTTGAGCTCATAAATGTGTTATCTGTTGTCTATCTTGATGTTATGAAGGCATCTATGTCTCTTTGTGTAATAAATGGATATGTGTTAGTCTTGTGAAACATATGTTTTATGTAGTGTCTGCCATGAGTTGTCTGTGGTTCTGTTTATTACATTTGAATTCTGCTGCATCACTTTGAATTTGTGTTGCTCCATTCCATACACACATTCTATACATACATTTAACTTAGGCCTTGATTAGCGAAAGATTAATACATCCTACTGAATAACATGAATATTCCATTGATTGTTTGAATTTAGAGCTTGTCTTAGCAAGCCAGCCCAATATTACTTCATTATATGACTTGACTTATTTACTCATTTGGCCTGATTTCTTTTCTGTTTTATTCTTTATCCTGATGAAGTTTTCTTGATCACATGAATTAATGTACCTTGATCTGCCATGCGATAATTGATGTTATATGTATGTGGTTATTATGCCTTTTTGCAAGTGCCATGATTTAAATTTCCTAACTTCATTATATAATTTGAGGTTATGCAATTTTCACACTTGTAGAAATATCCAGTTCAAATATTTCTATTATGTGTTTCTTGAAATGTTCTTTTATCTCTATTTATATGCTAGTATGTTTACATTTGGGATTCCAGAGGGGAAGATATAATTTTTCTTATTTCTGTTTTTTATTTTTATTACATTTCTTCCTTTCCCTGTGCAAAGACTCGCACTGATGGTTTATCAATCCTGCAATGTACATTATTTTGTTTTAGACCGCATAGCATGTTATAGACTTTCTCACAGAATCAGCTGTCACTTGTTTCTATGATTATCTCCTATTACATTCAGACTTACCATCATTTAAGATGGGTATTAGACCTGCTTTCTCAAATGTACCCGAAGATAAAGCAGTATTACTAGCCCTCATCTACCTTAACAGCTTATACCCTTGACTAGAACTGGTTTAGAAGCTTTCCATCCACAGTTGGATCATCTCTTGGACAGGTGACTGCCACAGTTGAATTAGGACTGTCCATACAGCGATTGCTTTCACTGCTACAGGTTCTTGTCATAATACTGCATAGCGCCATTAATACCCTACAGGACTACCATGATGTTTTGGACTTTTGCTATGCCTTTGCCTACCATGCATATGCCTCTGCCTTCGATGATTTGGATCTTCCATCACTGCAGCCTTGACCAGGATGCCCAGATTGAACTTTATGGTCAGCTCTTCATCTGCTGTACAAGATCAAGTGACTACTATCACTCAGCACTTAATGATGAACATGCATGAGCTTCCCCATGACTTACATGGGTAGGGGATAAGAGTGAGCTTAGCCAACGACGGGTAAGATTCCTTCTCCTAAGACTAGCTTAGGATGTAAGGGACAACCTAAGACAGGCACTCACGGCCCTACCTATGTGTGAAGGGTTCCTAGGCGAAACCCTTCATGAGGGGGATGTAGGTATGCCCTGTTTTTCTGACACTTCTTAGTGCTGTATTCCTGTATACCAGTGTTAGACACAGAATGCAAAGGACTCTGCTACGTGCTGGAATGCAGCCAGCCAACATCCCAGACCCATTAGCTGATTGGTCTAATACATTCTCAAATGAAATGTACTGCACTTATCTAGAATCAACACTCTGAGTAGGTTCTGATTGGTCAGTATGAAGATATAAAAGCTTATATACAGTACTGGAACTTTGGCGGTGGCTTGGTGATTGTACAGTTGTATGGACCTGTTGCCCCCCAGAACAAACTATGTCCTTGTGCTTTGTTCTGTTCCCTCTCCCTATTCCCTTTGTCTCTGTCTTTCCCTAATAAAGTCTCAAAGTTAACTATTGCAGCTGTGTTTTCCTTCAGAATAAACACCGGGTTCCTGCCCCAAAGAACTTATACATTCTTTTATGGCCCTATTGGAGAGCAGTCCGCACCTGGGGATGGGTTATATATGGATAGTAGGGGGGAGGCTAAAATACATCAAGAGAGTCCATCTTCTTCCAGCTGATTGGGTCATCAATTAGGAGTTTACTTTTGGATGTCCAGGCTATTACTCTGCAGCATTTCCCTTTTTCCCGCAGAAAGACAATTGGGACACTTCTTTGTTTCTAAAGTCAATATTTCCATTACTCACTGTTTCTATACCTCTTGGTCAAACATCTCTCTGTAAACAAATTTGGCAACTTTTTTTGTGGTCTGCTGCTTTTAGGTACAGTTCAGAGGAGGTCCTTAGGTTCTGGAGTCAAAAAGGTATGAGGGGCTCCACTGGGATCCTTACTAAGCAGTATGGCTAGTAGCAAGGTCAGACAGAGTCAGGGGTGCAGCTGCTTCAGGCGGCAAGATTTCAAGGCAGCAAAATTGCCCCCTGAAACCTTTCTGCCATAGCCGCCTCACCCTTCATGCAGGCAAACTCTGGCAGCGGAATTGGCGGCATGGAGCAGCGATATGTTGGCAGGGTTTCCACTCCCCACCAGCAAAAGAAAGGTCCCAGCGGCCTGCAGCGGCATGGAATTGCAAAGTGCTGGCAGGGTTTCTACTCCCTGCAAGCAAAGGCTAGGTCCCGGCGTCCTGCAGCAGCGCAGCTTTGTGACATGCCGGCGGTGCCGGCGCAGAGTGCAGTATGGCATAGAGAGAGCGGGGCAGTGCGGTGGCTGCAGCCCAGAGTTCCCGGGGATCAGGATGGGGTGTGTATGTGTGTGTATGAGAGGGCGGTGGGGGTAGTCTGTGTGTGTGTGAGTATGAGTATATGAGAGCGTGGTGGGGTGGGTGCGTGTGTGAGAGTACCTGTATATATGTGTGTGAGAGAGGTGAAAGCTTGTGGACCTCATCCAATCTATGACAATCTCAGGAGGACTGGAAATCTAAAGTTCCCAGGTATGGAGAGTGGGAGATTTTTTTTTTTTCATTGTTAGTTTTAATTATTGAATGTGATGCTTCTGCTGTTTTGAAATTTTTTATTAGCATTTGGTAATATTTTAAACATTTTTATACAATTTAAATTGGCTGAATTTATCAGCAGATTTGACATTCTTTTTATTGGTATGTTTAATGTTTTATATTTCTTGATTGTGTTTGCATTGCCTACAGAGTTTGTCTTCTTGTGATTTCCAGTTCAGGTTTTGTCTGCAGGTTTCAATTTATATTTTATGATCTCTTTATTCTGTATTTGGTGCAAATCTATCTATGTTCTGCTTGTGTGACTGAGGCTTTAGTTATTCTGCTAGCATGTAGTTTTTGTGTAGGGATTTACAACAACCTGGCTTTAATCTGTTTTCCTAATAGGAGGTGTATTGGTGTTTAGGGCCATATGTAACATTTGCAGTCTGGCTTCTCATAGGTTGAGTGCTGGCAGTTATGATATGGAAGGATTGGAATTGTATGATATGAATGATATGGAATATGGATTGGATTGTAGTTCAGTTTATTCCAGGCTTTCTGTGGGCCAAGTCCACACCCAGTGCATTTTACCATAGACCTAATACCATATGGGATCCAGTAAACTACCTTGTTTACTATGTGAAAGGTAGTTTATTAAGTCTATTAAACTATTATTGAAAGTGTGTTTTATTGCATTGCATGCAAATATAATATATATGTTGTTATAAATGATATTTTTATTTCAGAAAATTGTACTTTGAATGTCTGTTTTCCATATGCAATCTGCCTTTTTAGGTCGGGAAAGTTAATACATTTTAAAATGGAAAAGAATGCATAAGTTTTAATTATGTGGGAAGGGGAGGAAAGGGGGAATGAATGGCTGTAAGTTTTGTCTAGGGCATCTAATACCCTTGTATCAGCCCTAAGAGAGAGTGTGTGTCACACACACAGAATCCCACCATACATCAGCCTCTCACACCCCCAGGGGGCAGATCCTGGCGAAGGGTGGGAGAAAAGGCAATAGGGGATGGACGAGTCCTATTTCTAGACCCCGGAGGTGGGGCGGCAAAAGGCCGCCCTGCCCCATTAAACATTTCTCTGGTGCCCCCTAGTGCGGATGCTGAAGACTGAGAACAAAAAATAACAGGCCCAAAAACTGAGTGGTTAGAGCAGTGGGCTGCAAACAAGGGAAGCCAGGGTTCACATCCTACTGCCACTCCCTGTGACCTTGGGCAAGTCACTTCACCCTCCATTGCCTTCCCCCTGCCCTGGCCCTCAATGATTTCACCTGCACCTGGTCATGGGGGGGAGGGGGGCATTTCATCCTTTGCTTCAGGCAGCAGATTGCCTTGAGCCACCCCTGGGCAGTGTAGACAATATACCATCTTTGCAACAGCTCCCCCACTGAAGGCTGCTGCAATGGTTTATTCTTGCTTGCGTATATACAGGCAACCCCTGGCATCTGTGTGGCTTTTTAGTTTCCATGTGAGAGTAGGCGCTTTTTCTCTCAGCTCCCTCAAGTGTAAAGTAAAGGCCAAAGCCTTGGCTGAGGAGTCTTAGAAAGTTAAGAGAAGTTTTTTGCCAACTTATATCCAGTGGTTGGTTAATGATCTCTCTATAGTTTTGAGTTGTGTACTCGGTGTTTTTTGTTGGGAAGAATTTTTTTATCCACTCTTCCTATTCCAGAGAGAGGAGTGAAGAGAAGAAGGTTTTTCTTAGTCATCTTAGTGTTCTTTAGTCCAAGTACTTCTGTTACCAATCCCAACAACTGGAAGAAAGAGTGGAAAAGAACATAAAAAGTTGCCATGCTGGGTCAGACTGAGGGTCCCTCAAGCCCAGATCCTGTTTCCAACAGTGGTTAATCCAGGATACAAGTACCTGGAAAGCACCCAAACATTAAATAGATCCCATGTTACTAATGCTGGTAATAAGCAGTGGCTATTGCCTAAAATAACTTGACTAATAGCAGTTTATGGAATTTTCCAGGAACTTGTTCAAACCTTTTTCAAACCCAGCTAAGCTTAACCACATCCTCTGGCAACAAATTCCAGAGCTTTATTTATTTATTTGAAAGTGTTTATATCCTGCCCTTCCAAAGTTTGGAGCGGGTTACAAAAGTACATATATAGTATGGTTGAAAAAATTACAGACTAAAATAAAGATAACATAAATAATTTTAAAATAACATGTAGGTTAAAATAAACTATCAGCAAAAATATAAGAATTATAAAATAATTATGACATACATAAATCAGGAAGAAGAGATGGCTGAGGGGGGATCTGATAGAGGTCTTTAAGATCATGAGAGGTCTTGAATGAGTAGATGTGAATCGGTTATCTACACTTTCGAATAATAGAAGGGCTAGGGGGCATTCCATGAAGTTAGCAAGTAGCACATTTAAGACTAATCAGAGAAAATTATTTTTCACTCAACGCACAATAAAGCTCTGGAATTTGTTGCCAGAGGACGTGGTTAGTGCAGTTAGTGTAGCTGAGTTCAAAAAAAGGTTTGGATAAGTTCTTGGAGGAAAAATCCATTAATGGCTATTAATCAAGTTTACTTAGGGAATAGCCACTGCTATTAATTGCATCAGTGGCATGGGATCTTCTTAGTGTTTGGGTAATTGCCAGGTTATTGTGGCCTGGTTTGGCCTCCGCTGGAAACAGGATGCTGGGCTTGATGGCCTCGATCTGACCTAGCAGGGCAATTTCTTATGTTCTTATGTTCTAGGGAAGGCTTGGAGAAATAAATAATGTTTAAGGACTTTCTTGAATGCTTTTATATCTGAGATTAATCGAACATCTGGTGGGAGTGTGTTCCAAAGAATGGGTCCTGCTATGGAGAAGGTACGTTCCCTAGTGGATACTAGCCTTTTTGTTTTTGGGGATGGAACTTGTAAAAGAAGTTTGTTTTTGGAATAGAGATTCTTACATGGGGTATAAATATGAAAAGAAGTAGAATGCCAAGTGGTGTTATTGCCATAAATGAGGGTATGTAAAATGGTTAGAGTTTTGTATTGGACACGCCACTTGATCAGAAGCCAATGTAGTTTACGAAGGACAGGAATGATATGATCATAAATGTTAGTGTTGAGAAGGAGGTGAGCTGCTGAATTTTGTAATAGAGTGAACGGATGGTGGTTTGGGGAAGTCCTAGGAACAAAGAGTTGCAGTAGTCTATGCTGAGAGAATTAACGATTGAACTACGGTACAAAAGTAAGCTGAAATGTGAAGCTGCCCTGGGTAAACTGTAATAAAGGGATTCTCCTTTCCCAGTATGATTTCTCCTCCATAGTACCTGAAATTCACTGCTTGATATTGAAATCTACAATTTTCCAATTTTTCTCCTCCTCTCCTCTTATGTACCCTATGGTGTTACGAACGCACCCTGCGGGCCCTGAGGAGAGACACAGGGACGCGATCGTCTGCTCCTGGGAGAGAGCGAGCCCTTGGCCCACGGGGTGATTCAGGGAGGAGCCCCAAGACACGCCCCAAGGGAGGTGAGCACCACAGATTTTCTATTTGAATTATATTAAGTGCAATATCTTTCTGGTTTGAACTTTTTCTTCAATAAAGTTTACGTTGGAACACTTCTACAGTGTCTAGTTTTGTTTTATCTGCATTCAGAAAAGAATATATTTAATGCCTGCGGCCTTGGAGATTTATCCTTCTTCCATCTTTCTCCGCCCCTCCCCATGGAGAATCAACCTTGCAAAGCTGAAAGATTGAATGTTTGGTAGGGATTTAGCCCAGTATTGAGTGTGCACTCTCTGGCTCCATGAAGTTCACCGAAGATGGGATTTCAGGTATCATCTGAGTAACTTTCACTTCCACTTGAGGCATCCTTGAAGAGGCAAATCTCTCTGGAGCTTCACTCCACCTGTCTCTCAACTCAGTTCCTTCTCTCCTCCTCTACTAGAACTCTCTCTGTACTTCAGGTCACTCCCTACCGGACAGACTTTATTCTTAACGCTTAGCATGCACAAGGGGGAAGGCCATTTTCTTGTTGCCAGGGGCATTTACCCAGTGCCATGGTTACAGGCCTTTACATTTGCTATAAATGTAGTCTGAGTGATACACTCACAAGCAAGCAGGGCAATCTCTCTGCTGAAGCATGTTCTGATATTACAAGTAGTCATGCTTACCTCAAAAGCACGTTTTTTGAAAACATTGTAACAACCGGACATGTTGTGCAGCCATATAGCAGATTTAAGTTAATACTTGTTTAATCGTGTGGGCTATTCTGGTTTTGTCCCATTGTCTGCCCAGAGATGTAGATCTGATTTTCTAGTGGGAAAACAACAAATTGTCATGCTGTTAACAATGGCTTAGGTGAGCTCACACACACGCACAGAGTGAATTAGGCCCTTGCATTGTAACTTTATGGCAGGTTACATAACAAAGCAAAGCTGCGAACAGAAATTTTTTTTTAAAGTTATAGCACCAGCAGGCTGAACTGTCAGGAATATGAAACCAAGAAAGAGCGTGCTGCTAATTAAGCAGAGAAGAGATTTTTGCTTGCTTCTTTCACTGGAGGTGAGTACCAGTTGCATACTAGGAGCTATTCAAGCTGAAAGAACTACAGTTGGTGGTAGTCTTAACACAAAGAGTGTGTGTGTGTGTCTTATGAGGACATGGCTGCCATACCAGACTCTCTTCTTTCGAGTATTCTCCCCTAAACTTATTTGCGTAATTAGTATTATAGATTATTTAATTCAGTGACTTACATTTGCAATGCTAGAGCTAGTGTCTTGAACCACACAGTGAACCCTTAATCTTTGCTGATAGTGTTTCGGGAGCACGGTACCATCGTCTTTCCTTCCTTCCTTCCGCAGAAATATCATCTTTGTACCACACAAAATCAGCAATGTGTTTTTTGTTGGGAGGAATCTTTCTGAAGTGAAATACCCAGGATTCCCAGAGCTATTCCATCTGTAAATCTGATCGCCACTGTAAGTTATTTCAATTGCAAATTGATCTAAAATTGAGTGTAATCCGCCTCCAGGCCATTCGCGATAAAAGGCAGAATATCAAATCTGTCTATAAATAGATACATTTCTACTCTTTTTCCGAACTAAAAACATAATTGTGACTCACACCACAGTAAATATGGAAACTACTGCATAACAAATGGATTTCTGAATGTAAACAAAAATCATTAACCAGTCCTTCCTCTCGTTCCTCAACCCATGTTCTCTATACCTATAGTGATTCATCCTGGCTCCCAGTGCCTGGAACTGGCATTGCATGTGCTGGGAGCACGATCATCCAGGCAACGACTATGAAAGGAACCAAGTGTCACAGCTCAGCTCTTTGTTGAGCACATCCCTGATTTCTCTACAAAGCACCACGTTTTGACCCCCTCCCCCCCTCCCCCCTCTTTCTTCTATCAGATGCCTATGTAACATACAGCTTGTTCTGTTACCATTAAGGCCTGGGAAGACCCTTAGTCTAGTGATAACAGTGCAAGTTCGTGAATAGGGCAATTACCATTTGGGTGCAGTCCCTCCCTTTGAGGAGTCTGGAATGGCCGTCCCCCTTGAGGTTTTTTTGTTTTTTTTTAAGCAGCCCTCTCCAGAGAGTCTGGAGGCAGTCCCTTATGGTTTGCCAGCAGTTAGGAGGTAGAGAGGAGATTTTTCCTGTATTGACTTTTCAGACCCAATCCACTCACTAGCTGGTAGGGATTTTCCCTCTGGGTTGTTTTTTGGGTTTTGACAAATTTTCTTGGTAGGAGCCTTGTGAGACCCTGCACACCACCTGGACTCAGGGAATGGGGAACCTGATTTCTGGGGCTGTGCAGGTTAGGGAAGACCTGGTGGTGTCCCGCCGCAAGGGGGCAATTCCGGTGTTAAATTCTGTTATAAGGGGAAAAGATCTTAAGTTTTGAGATCCAGGAGAATGGTTTTGGCTGCCCCTTCCTTCCTGTTTGGAGCAGGGAGAGCTGCCTGCTTCAAAGGGATCCCTCCCATCAGGGATCTGAAAGACTGAGAGAATGCAGAGATTCAGAAGATCTGCTAACCATGAGTAAAAGAAACCAACCATCTCTGGGGACACCCAGCCTGTGTCTTTACCCCTGGGGAGAGAGAGAGAATTTGCCTCTCTGTGCCAAGGACAGTGTTAACCTTTTTACCAGTGGTAGAGGGGGTTTCCTGCCCACATAAGCATCCCCTGTCCACCCGAGAACTTCACTTTTCCATGCCCTGGAGGTGGATTCTTCCCTGCGCTGGTACAAGATGCTCCTGTACAGATAGAGGGAAGAAAGACTGTAAGGCAAAGGGAATTCTTTGGTGCTGAAGATTAATTTGTTGTGCCATATTTTACCAGTGTTTAAACAATAAAGCCCTTTATTTTGGGACACTAAACCAGAGACTCTGTAGTGTTTATTTTGGGCACCTATAGCACCACTTCTCCTAGGGATTATGGAAGGAAAATCGCCCTTAGTACTCACACCCTGAAAATTAACTCTTCTCATCCCCCCAGAAAAAGAATCCACACCCTGGCAAAAGACTGAAGGAACAGCTAACCAGGGTTTGAGCCCCAAAGAGATAACAAATACCTTTATGACCCCATTGGAGTGCAGCCTGCCTCCCGGAATGGGGGTACACCTAATTTAAACAAACTAACATCACAGACAGACTTTATATTCCCTTTACAAGCAACCAACTCAATTAATTCCAAAGTCAGTTTCCTACACTTGCAGTAACACTCAAGTCTCTATTAAAATGCAACAGCTAATTGTCCATTCAGGGCTGTGTCTCTTGGTCAATGGACTCCCAGGGACATGTTAAGACCATGGGTAGGGGGCAGGAATAATATCTGGCAATTGTACATTATACTCCTTGGAAGTTGATATTCAGTGAGACTTAGATGGATATGTAAGGATTTATCTGGCTAAGTGGCGGTGGCTGTATATCTGGCTGTGTTGAGCAGCCACCACTTATCTGGATTAGTATTGTGGGGAGGAGTTACTTATCTGGTTCAGTTAACTGGATGAGTTAGAAGCAGACCTAAAGCTAGCTGAATAAGACTTATCCAGCTAACTAGCAAATTTTGGGGGCCATGCTGCTGAATATCCTTGTAAGTTAGCCGGATAAGTCTTATCCGCCTAACTTACCTAAACATTCATCTTTGAATATTTCATGGTGCATTATATGTCCCTTTTCTTCATGATGCTAGGGCAAGTTACTGAGGAAGTCCAGGAAATTAAAAAAGAGTCACTCATGTAGAAGGTTTGCAAAAAAAATCCCTAATTTTTATAGCGCATAGAGGTTAAAAAATACAGTGCTTGCAGAACATCAAATAGTCACATGAATTCACCAGGCTGTTTCACAGTAACATTCTTCATCAGGAAATATGTGGACATCAGAATTTGCATAGACTTTTCTATTTATCTTAGTTTACATATTAATGCCCATAACCCAGGAACAAAATCTCTGATGTACTATATAAGAACTATACAATTAGATTCTATTAGTATTATATCTCATGACCAGAAATTCATCCCATTGTCATCTAAAGTAAGATTTATGCTAAAAAAATATATACATAGGGTCCTTAGAAAAAGGTAAAAGATATTCTGTACCACAGAGAATGTTTTAGGTGAGAAGGATGTGTTTTTACTGGGATCAGCCAGCAGGTAGCAGAACACAATCTTAGGGGGTTATTTTCTAAGGCTATCGCACGCGAAAAGGTAAGACACGTTATCACCGCCAGTAGCGCGCCCAATAGCGCCACCTTTTCACGGTGGCGCTATTGGGTGCGAAAGCTGGCAGCGATAACACCGCGGTGGTGCGATTGCTGCCAGCTTTCGCAGGCCCGCTCCCCCCTTCGCCTCCCCCGCCCCCTCTGCAAGAATGGAAAATCCCGGCCTAAGAGAGGTAGGAGCTGAGTTCTGAACTTGCCTGTAGAGAGGGAGGAAGCAAACGGCTGTTCTCCCAGCAGAATAAGGATAATTTTTTTAAAGCTGTACAACTTCTTCCCATCTGCTCCAGAAACAGGACTCTTCAGTTGGAGCTTCTCATCCAGTGAAGGAGAAGTTTCAAAGGACATGAGTGACAAGGACCTTGAGTAGATAGCTGCTGGTGCTTTGAACGAAGGAAACTTCCATGCTGGAAGAACCTAAGTGGTTCTTCTTATCTGAGAGGAGTATGATCAATTATTGGAGAATCTCAGTGGAATTGGTGTGATAGCTATCTTTTTGAAGAATCTGTAATTAGACTAACTTTTTGTCTTTTTTTTTTTTTTTAATAAATAAAGAGACTTTAGAAGACATGATCTTAGCCAATATTTTAATATCACAATTTAAAAGTGAAATAGGACAATAAGAACTAGGTAGGGTGGGGTCCCGACCCGGTTTAGGAAGGACCACTATAGTAGCTTTATTAGCATGCCAGTCAGAGAGCTTATTAGCTTATAAAGTGTCAAATAGCTGGCCCAATGGCAAACAGACCTGAAAGGTTAAAATGTTATAAAATTCGTTAGATAAACCATCTGGGCATGGAGATTTGCACAAAGCAGAAGATGTAATTGCCATGACCAATTCTGGAAGCTGAATTGGAGCATTTAAATATTGCAAATCCTTCTCTGTGACTTGAGGAAGCACTGTCTTAGTTAAATAAGTTTGTATGAATGAGAGAGTTCGCAAGGCTCAACTTTATATCAATCTTGATAATGATAAAATATGTCCCTAATATCTTAAGTGGAATGTTTCACCCTTCCTTTATCATCTTGCATAGCCAAATATGGGTCCTACCCTTCCAGGACTTGATAATGCTAGCTATTAATTTCCCCATTTTATTCCCATATCGGAATAGTTTATATTTGTAATTCAGCAAGCTCTTCTGAGTTTTCTGGTGGATAAGCTCATTAACAGCATTTTAAGCCTTATAGAATGAGTCATGGCCAATGGATTCTAGCAGTACCTTTGTTTTGTTATATCTAGCTGCTTTTCTAAATGTAGTATCTCACTAGCAAGTTTTTTTCCACTTTGCAACATAGGCAATCATGTCCCCTTGAAGTACTGCTTTGGCAGTCTCCCAATAGAAAACAGGCTCATTTTGATGACATTGATTACAATGAGCATATTCCATCCATTTCCCACAAATATAGTCTTGAAATTTAGTATCATAGTAAAGAAATGCTGGAGACTTCCATTTTTGATTAGGTAGTAAAGGAGAGAGGCCACCAATATCCACCCACATGGGAGCAAGATCAAAGATTTCTAACGGGCCAGTTTAGGATCTCTCCACCTTATAGAAGAAATCCAGACTTATCAACAAATAGCCCAAGCGGGATTTGGAACTATGAGCTCTCAAGACATGAGTAAAGTCCTCCTCTATGAGGTGTAGAGCCTCCAAACATCTATCAGGTCTAAATTATCACATAGATAAGGAGACCTCAAGCCCTATCCAGCCATGAGACAGGTCTTGGGGGTTGCCTATTGACAGTAGTGTTAAATATTGAAATCCCCTCCAAGGATAATTGACAAATGGGAATGTGTGAGGAATATGCTAAAAATAGAATTGAAAAGGGTCTGTGAATAAACATTTGGAGCATAGTTATTCCCTAGAAGGAGCTTCTTATCAAAGAGTTCAATTATCAAAAAGATGTACCTCCTCTCAGGGTCAATGAGAAAGTGCTGTATAGTAAAAGAGATTTATGAAATAGCATAGCTATACCTGCTTTCCATGAGTTAAAAGAAGCAGAAAAAAAACAAAAAAAAACTTTCCCCAGCCATTGCTTCTGTAACGTAAGGTGTTCTGTAGCAGAGAGTTTTGTCTCCTGCAACATAGCGATATCTATGTGGTGCCTGCGCATTGCTTGCAGCACTTTCTAGCGTTTGGTGACTGAGCCAATCCCCCAAATATTCCAGGTGCAGCAGCAGATGCCTACCATGGAAACTCAGGTACCAAGAGGCAATACAATAAAAGGTTAAAACATCCCTTATGTGGGTGGAACGTCCCCCAGCCTAGGCACCAATCCCTGGGAAAGACTCATAAAACGAGGAATAAAACGATGCCATAATATCAACAATACCTATATCCACATATTAGACATCCAAAACAAGCTCTTTTATAAGAATAAACACAAAGGGACGGATTTTCAGAGCCCTGCTTGCCTAAATCCGCCTAAATCCGGGCGGATTTAGGCGAGCAGGGCCCTGCGTGCCGGTGCGCCTATTTTACATAGGCCTACCGGCGCGCGCAGAGCCCCGGGACTCGCGTAAGTCCCGGGGTTTTCAGAGGGGGGCGTGTCGGAGGGCGGGCCCGATCCGCGCGGCGTTTTCGGGGCGTGTCGGGAGCGGGCCCGGGGGCGTGGTTACGGCCCGGGGCGGACCGGGGCGTGGCCGCGCCCTCCGGATCCGCCCCCAGGTCGCGTCCCGGTGCACTAGTGGCCCGCTGGCGCGCGGGGATTTACGTCTCCCTCTGGGAGGCGTAAATCCCCCGACAAAGGTAAGGGGGGGGGTTTAGACAGGGCCGGGCGGGTGGGTTAGGTAGGGGAAGGGAGGGGAAGGTGAGGGGAGGGCAAAAGAAAGTTCCCTCCGAGGCCGCTCCGATTTCGGAGCGGCCTCGGAGGGAACGGAGGTAGGCTGCGCGGCTCGGCGCGCGCCGGCTATACGGAATCGATAGCCTTGCGCGCCGATCCTGGATTTTAGCGGATACGCGCGTATCTACTAAAATCCAGCGTACTTTTGTTGGCGCCTGATGCGCCAACAAAAGTACGCCAAATCGCGCTATTTGAAAATCTACCCCAAAATAAGTGCAGAAAAATTAACCTGCAGGCATAAAATACCAGCCTTCTCAGCAAATGTCCCATTAGAAAACCCCAGCGTGGATGCAAAATGGGTGAAGGAGAAAAAACATAACCTTACACCCCATCCAATTTGCCAAAATAGGTGGACCATTTATGTCACGATGGCCCCCCCCAACCTTAAAATGCACAGACAACGCGCGCATGGGGGGGGGGGGGGAATTTTTGTATACTACACGTGGCGACCCAATCGGG
Source organism: Rhinatrema bivittatum (assembly GCF_901001135.1). Classification (NCBI taxonomy): domain Eukaryota; kingdom Metazoa; phylum Chordata; class Amphibia; order Gymnophiona; family Rhinatrematidae; genus Rhinatrema; species Rhinatrema bivittatum. The sequence goes on along the minus strand of NC_042615.1, from coordinate 276,243,436 downwards.
CCTCCCCCAGTTCCCTCCCAGTCCGCTCCAGTTAAGGAGCGGACTGGGAGGGAACTTTCCTTTCCCTAACCCTACCCTTCCTACCTCTTCTCCCTGACCCCTAACATAACCCTAACTACCCCATTTCTTTTGTTTGTTTTTTACTTACTGCTCTGTTGGAGCAGAAGCAACTTCCGCATGCCAGCTGCCGGCGCTCACTTCCCTGAGACAGCAACTAATGGTGCTGTCCTAGCCCATCCTCCACCCCTCTCTGCCCCCCCCCCCCCCCGGCTTGCCCCTTCTGACAGGCCCGGCACTTGTGTGCACATTGGGGTTTACATGCGTGGCCGGGCCCATAGTAAAATACATGTGCAAGGGCCGGCCACGTGCGTAAACTCCGAAATTTACGTGCGTGAGCCTTTGAAAATTTACTTGTTAATGTTTTCCCATAGACTTTGGCTACCATCAGCCAGAGTTCAGTTTATGAAGAAATTGACTGGCTTCTTCTACGGAGGTTAAAAAACAGTTTTTCCCATTATGAAAGATTTTTAATTTTGCAGGGAAAAGCAGCATCGACTGAATGCGTAACTTCGCCAGCTGGTTGCAAGCAGGAGCAAACACCTTCCTGTGCGAGGCAACTGACACCGAATAGTCTTGGAATAAAAGTATTTTCCCTCCTTCAAAGAACAATTCCTTTTTGGTGTCTGTATGCCCTCAGGATATCAACTTTGTGTGCGAAATTAAGGACTCTAAAAATAACTGTTCGGGGCTTGGTGGATGCTGTATCCCCAGAAGGTATAAGCCCCAAGCGATGGGCCTTTTCGATTAACAAGACGCCATTTTTATTATCCAAGTTTAAAGCTTGTGTCAGCCACTTTTCCAGCCGATCGCCCAAGGTATGTTTGGGGACAGATTCAGGCACTCCTATGGTCCTGAGATTATTTCTGCATGATCGATTTTTGAGGTCATCGACCTTTATTTGCAGTGTATCCTACCGTAAGTATCTTTCAGTAGTTTTAGGTCAATTAACATGGCGGCCGATGCATCCTGTACATCAAACAGGCGTTATTCCGCTGTCTGCAGTTGTTACTGTATGGCAGTCAGTTGTGTGCTCACACCAGTAAATTGAGTGGAGAGACTGGTAAATCTCCCCTCCAAAGCTACCAGGACAGATGCAGCGATGTCGGAGCTAAGTGGATCTGGGCGGTCCATCACTGGATTGGGTTCAGTCACATTGGCCATTTTAGGATCGACCCCCTTCACTTTCTCCCTTTCATTTTTAGTTGTTTTCGTCGCCATCCTAGGTTGCACTGATGGCCAAAACAGAGCAGACTGCTCAGCAGAGCAAAAGGGAGGCAGATCTATAAAAGACAGCCAAACCAGGAAGGTATGCTTGCTGTAAAAGCGAAAGAAAGGGAGAGGGCCCTCTGAGAAATCAGAAACAAGTCTGCTCTCTCTGACAGCATCATTTGGTCCCTCTCCTATTATTTTAAATTTTTGGGTGTTATTTATTGTGACTGCTGTTTGAAATATTTGGTGTTTGGTAAATATTAGAACAAAATTGTAAGTTATTTTATTTATTGGAAGTTCATTGGCTGTTGCTTGTTGCCTGATTGACATTATATTCTTTTTATTAGTATGGTTTTAAATTTGAATGATGTTTTATATCTCTTGACTTTATTGCTTAATGTTTAATGAGGAATAATGTTTGTTTTTCCATTGTTGTGCTGCATAGTAGTCAAGCTTGCTGTGGTTTCCACAGTATATGTGTGAGCGAGAGTGAATAAGCCAATTAGCATGTGTGTGAGTGAGAGAGAACAAGTGAGCCAGTGAGCATATGTGTGAGCAAGAGGACTATTTAAACCAGCATATGTGCGAGCCAGAGTTTATGAACCAGTCACCATGTATATAAGAGAATATAATGGAGTTTGTGTGAGAATGAACATATATGTTAAAAAGTGTGTATGTATAAGAGAGAGGAGAAATATTGTCATAGATTAGTCACGGATAGTAGGTATGCACAATCTTAAGGTGACTGTAATCTAAAGTTCCCAGGTATGGAGCGCAAGGGAATTTTTTTAGCTTAGTTTTAGTTACTGGATGGATACTATTTGATGTGTCTGCTATTTTCAAATATTTTATTGACTGGAAAAAATGCTATATATTTTTAATCATTGGATGTTCTATTCATCAGCTGCTTTGAAATATTTATTCTTTTAAAGCAGGTTTTACTATTATGATTAATGGTTTATATAGCTTGATTTTATTGTTTGATGTTTAATGAGAAATGGTGATGTTTCTGTTTTTCCATTGTTGCACTGCATATGGAATCTATCTTATTATGGTTTCCAATTCAGTTTTTGTTTGTGTGTTTCTAGTTAAACTTTGTCTCTTTATTCTGTATTTGGTGAGGGTCTGTGTGTTCTGCATGTGTGACTGAGGTGAGGTCTTCTGCTAGGGTGTAGTTTCTGTGTAGGGATCTGCTTGTTCTGTTTTCCTAATATCAAGTGTATTGGTGTGTTTTAGGGCCTGGTTTAATATTTGCAATGTTGCCTTTTTAAAGGTAGGGTTGTTACTGTTTGAGTGCTGGCAGTGCTATTTTCGATTGGGAAGTTTACTATATTGTAAACCAGTTTACTCAAATCTTTCTGAAGTTCGACATGCTTTACAATAGTCCTAATACCATATGACTGCAGGTGTCTTTTTTCACAAAGTTTTCTGGTTGGTACCATAACAGTGCATGTAAATAATATACATGTTGTATGTGATATGGTAACTTTGGAACACTGAATGTACTTTTTCCATGTAAAATCTGTTACTATAAATGCATAATTTTTAATTGTGGGAAGGTGGGGCCAGGAATGTGTGCAAGGCTATAGGTTCGCCTATGACACCTAATACCCTTACATCAGCCCTGAGTTAGTGGCTTTCTCCAGTCTCAGCCAGGACTTAATTTTCTCTTTCTATAAGCCCAAGGAACAGTATGGGTCACTTCTGTTCCCTCCTCCCTTGGCGTAGATACATAGAGCAGAGCTTAAGGAACCATAAAAGCAGGAGACTATGTAGTCTGCAATCAATGGAAATGCTCAAGAGTCATGGGAGGGTTGCGAAGAAGTGGAGGCAAGCTAAAGGCATGGGAAGGAAGGGGGGTAAGCCAGGAGAAAGTACCTATGCAGTGTTGGGGAGGCTTCTGTCTGAGGTGACTGTACTGAGCTCTGAGAGAAGCAGCTGGCTGTGGAACCAGCGAGTCTCCTAGAGAATGAGATTGGGAAAGGGAGGGGGCTTCTGCAGAATGGGGAAGGGCTGGCAGCAAGCAAAAACTTTACTTCTTGATCCAGCAGTACTGGGGACACTCACTGTGAGCACATAAGCAGCAGCAGCAGCAGCACAGCAGTAGCATATCTGTGTATATGTGTATATCTGTGTCAGAGAGAGTGGGCAAGAGACACACATCCATGAACACTTTGTCTGTGAGAGAATATGTGTGTGGGTGTCTTTCCCTCTAACATAACACTCTGTGTATGAGCATTGGGCATGTCTTTGGGTCTGAGAAAGCATATGTGCCTGTGTGTGTATGTGCCAATAAAGATTTTACAATCTAAAATCTGTTTGTGACTGAGCGTGTGTGTGTGTGTGTGTGTGTCTGAAACTGGTAGGCAGTTTCATTATTTGCAACTGGTTCAAGAGCCAGACTGGGAATCCAGGATATATCTGTATAAGAGATATAAGCAAATGTCTAAGGGGCTGGGGGCCCAACCAATTTGCATGGCTGGAATGTGGGCTGCAGTTCTGCTCACCCCTGGTCTAGAATGTGCTCAACTTCTTAGTTGTTTAGGAAAAATGAAGTTTATTTTGGAGATATTTTGGCTCAATTCTTCTAGGTTCCAGGGTCAACTTGGCGTACTTTTGGGAGCTGTTGACACATGTGCTGCAGGGAACGTGCATAAGGGTGCCAGATACCCCATGGGCCAGTTTTGAAAAAAATCCCCCAGACCGATGTTTTCCTGCAATCCGCCCCTGGGTGTGAGTGACTGATGCATTGTGTGCCCATTTGTGCAGTTCTACTTTGAAAAGTGGTTCAAAGCCCCCAGGTAGAAGGTATGCATGATCACTGTCTCAGGGAGGACATTTTGAATGCTATGTGCTGAATGACAAGCAAAAATTCATTTTCAAAAGGCAAAGTGCTGTGTGCTTAGGTTGAAATTAAAGTGCATACGATTATGCATTCAAAAATCAGGGGAAATTTGCAAACAGTGGGCAAACCCTGTACATAGCAATGGCGTTAGAAACCACAACTGCAGGTGGTCCTTAGATTGATCCTCAGGGATTTCCTAACCAGCAGGGGTTTCAGGATATCCATGCACAAGATATTGTATAGTTAAATGCACTGCCTTTGTTGTATGCAAATGTATCTCATGCATATTCATCGTGGATATCCTGAAACCTAGACTGGTCTACTGCACTACAACAAGCCAAATGGCTGCTTCAAAAGAAAAACATGAGGTTCCACATAGGAGTGTGTGAAACAGTTTTGGAGTGTTGGTTATCCTTTTTGCTCAGGCGGTTGAATAAAAGGCTATGTTTGCTTCTATTTATTTATTTAAATTAATTTTTATTGAATTTTACACATAAACACAAGAATCCTCTTGTACAGAAACAAGGAGATAAACAAACAGAGACAAATACAGTTCAGGTGATATTGTTGCTCGCCCCGACTGCGCTAAGGCCACTGCCGGGCCTGCTCACCTCTCTCCTTCTTCCGGGGGTCCCAGCCCCTCCTCGTCGGCTGCCGCAGCGAGACACCTGCGCCCCAGACGCTCCGGCTCCTTCCAGCTCTCAGGCCTCATGGCGTGGCTCACGTCTGGGCTCGGCGGCCTCGGCCCCGCCCCTAGGTGCATGTGCGCGCACCAGGCCGACCTTTAAAGGCGTCGCGGCGGGAAACTGCTCTGCGGCGCCCGGCAATGACATCACCCGAGCCCTGCGTAAAAGCCAGGGCTCAGCCGCTCACTCTTCACCTTGGCAAATGGGTCGTCACCTCCAGTGAAGCTAGTTGCCATCCTTGTTCCTGTGCTTGTTCCAGTGTTCCTGCATTCCTGTGTTCCTGTGCCTGTTCCAGTGTCTGTTCCTGAGTTCGTTCACTCCTGTGTCTTGTTCCACATTCTGCTACCCAGGTAGTACCTCCTTGGTCTGATACCCAGTACTGACCTCGGCTTGCCTCTGACCTCGCTTGGACTGATTCCCGGAACTGACCCCTGCTTGCCTTTGACCACATTTGGACTGATACCTGGAACTGACCTCTGTTTACCTCTGACCACGCTTGGACTGATACCTGGAATTGACCCTTGCTTTGGCTGACCACCCTCAGATGGATACCCTGGCTTTGACCCTTGTGCTCCATTCGGACACTCTCTTTGCTCCTACTGCGACCACCAGGTCCACCTGCCTTGGAGCTACCAGCGGTCTTCCTCGAGCTAGACCACTAGGCGCTGCCTACCCTGCACGAAGGACCTTCAGTTGCTGTCTCGACCCGTAGTCTCCGGTACTCTCTGTTCCGGTCTAGCTCGTTTGTTCACCGTCAGCTGCGCACCCCTACTCTTGGTGGGCACACCTCTCCGCTATCTCTCCGGGAGACCCCCAGAGGCCCACCTAAGCCCAGAGAGCCCAGGAATCCAAGGGCCCAACCCATGGAGCCTCCGGGCCATTATTGATGAAGCTCCAGCTTGCCTCTGTCTCCTCGTGTGCTCCGCCTCCTGGCGGCAGGTGTTCTCTGGGATCCCTCAGAAGGCCATACCAATCCTGAGCCAGGCCAAGGGTCCACCTCCAGCGCAACAGATATATAACCACTTTTACATGTTGTATTCTCCACATAATGGGGAACAAGTGTAAAAAGAGCGATTGTTACCAAAAAAAAAGAAAAAAGCAAATCCCAAGAATTACTCCACCAAATTATTTTAAGCAACCGAACCTAAAAAAGGGAGTTCCTCAGGCATGGGAATCAAGGAATACTCGCAATTGTGTAGGCTCGAAAAACACATAGTTTGAATTCAAATATTTCGCCAAACTTAGCTCCCCGTGACAGCACTTTAGATCTCATATTAAAACATTTTCTTCTACGCTCTTGAGTAATTCTTGAGTAATTCAGGGTGATGAATCTAGGCCTTAGTTAGATATAACTTTATCCAGCTAAGAAGCAATTTATACACGGATATTAGGCAGCATAGCTGTGCTGCTGAATATCCCATGTAAGTTAGCTGAATAAGTCTAGCTAGGAAGATGTGCAACACATGAGGAGGGAACTAGAAAAGCTTGAGGAACGGTCTAGAGTTTGGCAGCCAAATTTAATGCTAAAAAATGCAGAGTCATGCATTTGGGTTGCAAAAACCCAAGAGAGTGGTACAGTCTAGGGGGGGGTGAAATTCTTTTATGTATGAAACAAAAGCGGGATCTATGGCTATTCATATCTGATGATCTCAAGATGACCATACAAGTGGATAAGGCAACAAAAGCCAGAAAGATACTTGAGTGCATAGGGAAAGGACTTGTTCAAGAAAAAATAGAGATGATATTGCTCCTGTAATAAGTCCCTGGAATACTGTGTACAGTTCTGGAGACCGCACCTTCAAAATGATATAAACAGGATGGAGTTGGTCTAGAAGTGGCTATTAAAATGACAAATTATAAAGTGTATCTGTATGGGAATAGCCTAAACATATATCCCAGAGGGAAGGTGAGCTAGAGGAAATATGATAGAATCATTTAAACACCTCAGAGATATCAATGCACAGGAGATAGGTCTCTTTCAACAGAAAGGAGACTTTGGAACAAGGGATCATGGGATGAGGGTGAAAAGGCATAGATAGACTGAGGAGTAATCTAAGGAAGCATTTCTTTACAGAAAGGGTGGTGGATGCATTGGAGGTGGTGGAGATAAGGAGAGTATATTAATTCAAGAAAGCATGGGACAACACAAGGGGAGCTCAGAGGGAGTGGTAGGAATTATGGAGCTGAACAGTTTTGTGGATGTGCAGACTCTCCAGGCCATATGGTCTTTTTCTGCCATCATGTTTCTCTGTTTCTCTCAGATGGAAAGTACATTCAAAGTGAAATGGGTGGAGGAAAAAATCCTTTACTCTCTGGGTAGGACTATACCTTTGGAGAGCCAGATAAAAGGAAAAATATATATATATATAAAAAAAAAAATCTAACAGTATTGATGAACATAATGATTTAAGACAGACCTTCAGCCCTTAGAAGTGGAGATTGTCAGATGAAGTTCTGGCTTAAAGCATAACATCCATGGCTATCCAAAGCCAAGGTAACACACCTTGATAATCCTAATGCCAAGTCTCCTGCTAATGAAACATCAGGTCTAAACACAAAGGGGGTCATGTACAAACTTCAGATCACTGTATCCTGATGTTACACAGAAAATTCTATAAAATAAAACTGAATTTACACTTCTAAGTGCCTGGGTCCTTCAGGACTAGAGAAATATGACTTTCTAGACCCAATGCCTTCTGCTGTCATGCACAGGAGGGCCAATAGGGAATCACAGCTCATAAGTATTCACAAATAATTCAGAATAATACAAACGACACATACACATCTTAGGAATTCTTAATAATCCTATTATATAGCTCTAATGAGTACAAAAAAAAGCAAATGTCTTTTTACAGGCACAATGCAAACCAAACATGCCCATGCATCCTAAATATTATACAGAGGCCCCCAAACAGAGCAGCTCAGACAATAACTGTGGAGCAATATCAAGGATGCAGAAGCACACTATGAACTCGCTAAAGACCTACCAACAGCATTTCTCCTCTTAAGTTTCCCTCTCCCTCTCCCCCACTCCATCCCCATCTAATTAGTTGAGATCCCTGGATGGCATAGTAGGGGCACAACAGCAAAACAACCTTGAGGTAATAAATTGTATTTATTAGCAGAACTTCACAGGGGCATTACAGCAGTATTTTTTAATATTTGTTTGGTGCATATTTCTTGATTGGATCTTGTTGAATTGAATCCTTTTGGTTGTAGGCATGTACCTAATCAACACTTCCAGGTTATGCTGTCTGCTTCAGTTGCTTATAAAATCTTGTTCAAGCTTCTGTGGCAACCCTGCAAGTTCCTTAATGTTGTTTGTCTAAGGTCTTTGCAACATGAAACTGCAGAAAGGCAAGGGGTTCTTATGCAAATTGTATATTCCCAATGAGCCTTTTTGTCCGTTCACTGCAAAGGTAGGTGCAGTAAACAGTTTCTTCAGCAACCTAGCTAAACAAAAGTGCAAGGTCATTTTGTAAAGATGTGCACTAAAAAAAAGGCATTTTGTTTTATTTCTTTTTTTTTTTTTTGGCTTTTTTTTTTGTTTGATGTTTATTTCGGATTGTTTCATTTATCTGAAACGAAATAAACATCAAAAGGAAAAGGAAAAAAAATGGAAAAACACAAAATAAGAAAAACAAAAGGAAACTAACAGGTCTCTATTCAGTAAGCCGGCGACTGGACAAGTTATCCAGCTTAAATTAGCCGGATAACTTGTCCTGCATATCCAGCGGGATAAACATCCCACTGAATGTACTCGTTGAAAGTTATTCGGCTACTTGTAGCCAGATAACTTAAAAACCTAACCAGCTATATTTGAATATAACTGGTTAGCTTGTTAAGTTATCCAGCCTTGTGTGGCTGGATAACTCTCTACTTAACCAGATTTCTTCAAAGATATCTGGTTAAGTAGCACAGTAACCTAAAAAAAACAAACAAACTTTGTCCAATTACAGCCCTCCCGTCCCCAACATTGGTCCCACCAGGCCAATCTACCCCAATCCCAATTGCTGACAAAAGTCTAATTTTTGTGTGGGTGTGTGTGTGTGTGGAGGGGGGGGGGGTTTGCAGATTGCCTCCACCCCTTCCTTTCCTGTATTTTAATTCTTTAAAAATAAATTCTTCCCTGCTGCCTCCCCTCCAAACTCTTTCCCCACACGCACTCACAATACCATGTACCTCCACCTCCCCCGGACTACAAGAAATCCTGCTGGGAGTGTGGTATCCTCTTATCTGCTCCCCGAGTCTGGCACCATTTTCAAATCAGGAAGGTCTGGGAATGGTGCAGATATTAAATTTTGGCAGTGTTGAGTTTTTGCAGCAGCAACAGGAGCCTGGGCTGGGTCAGGTGTCTCCAATTTTTTATATGAAACAAAAACTGCAACACATTTTGTTGGGTATTTTGTCAGGCCTGGATTTGTCAATAGGCACCCTAGGCCGTGCCTAGGGCAGCAAAATGCAGGGGACAGCAGAATGGCTGAGTGACTTACTGTCCTCTCACCTTTTCATCCAATCCCTGGTCCTCCTCCCTTCCTCTTCCTATCCCTAGTACCCTCCTCCCCTCCTCCTTTCCCAGCCCTGAGATCTCCTTCCAGTATTGAGAGTTGAGATTCCGTTTCCTCATCCAATAAAAGGAAAATAAATTATACAGACACATGCAGGGTTTACAAGGTAACATAAAATTTTTGTCAGTGTACTTAAGAATTTTCAAATTATTGTCACAGATTCTACATCTACAGAGAACTGTGGAGCTCTGCCTTAGATCTACGCCCTGTTGTCTGACCTTACTGGCATTGGGGTGGGCAGGGGGTGTGACAGCACCTCAGTGACAACGGCAGGGGAGGAAGTTTGACACTTCACGCATATCCAGTATAACCCTCTGCTTCAACGGCAGGGGAGCAAGACTGATACTTCACTTTCAATGCATAGCCAGCATGGCTCTCTGCTTCAACAGCAGGGGGGAATGAAGAAAGGTGGATCTATATTCAGGCAGCAATCAACAAGGACTGAATTTCATAGTCTGGATAAACAGATAAGCATGGGTGTAGCTTGCTTATTGCGGTGGTTAATACCCTTAACTAATTAAGCTATTTCACTTAGATGCAGTTCCAACACTGCTCTCTACTTAATGGCAGGGGTGGAAGGGAAATAGAATAAAAAAGGTTACTAAGAACCAAGAGAAACATAAGTATGTGAGAGAAAAAAAAAGTGCGAAAGCTTGCTGGGCAGATTGGATGGGCAGTTTGGTCTTCTTCTGCTGTCATTTCTATGTTTCTACGTTAAACAGATAGCTTAAATTAATATTTACTTCACAGCCAGTAGATGTTGCTTCTTCACCTCCAAACTTTATGTGATGGGACTTTGCCAGTCACTAACATTGTCTCCCAAGTATTTTCTAGAAAGGGGCAGTAGGAGGGGTTTTTGATATCTAGGATTCCTCCACTTGCCATAACCCCACCTTATTGGCTTGTGTGGGATATAAATATCTCCATGAGCATCCTCAGTGGAGTGGAGATTTGAGAGTGTGTCAGAAACCTGAGATTCCTCCAGGGTCTCAACTGAGGAGGGAACGAGATTTTTTGGTGGGCCTCTGCTCATCCAATTCAGGATTTGGAGGAAAGCCATTTGATATTTTTGGAAGATTGATTGACTAGTGCCTGAGGGAAGGGCATACCCCCTATGATCTCAAAGGACTGAGTCAAAGATCTGTTTGCTTAGGCAACTAGAAATAGCTTGGGTGAAGAGAATATATATTGGACTCTTGTACTAGAGACAACAAAGAAAGACTGGATTCTCGGTACCTGATTCACTAAGGGTTTTTCCCATTGACACAAAATGGGAGAAAAGCCTTGATGAATCTGGCCAGTTTTGAACAGTTTTGAATTTGGATTACAAGTTAAGAGCTGTTGACCCATATTGGGATTTTTCTGATGTTTTTGGGCTAGGGGATATTTTTCTATCTTTTTTGCTAGCTACGTGCTGGGAACCCATTCCGGCTACCTAACCTTTCAAGCAGGGGAGTTTTCCTATGCAAGAGAGCCTGGAAGGGAAGGGAAGGGATGTAACATCTAGCATGGACAACCTTTCTATTGTTTTCATTGCCATAATCTTTCTGATGTTGGTTCTGATTTCTGGTACACTGGCTTAGATTATTTTATTTAAGTTAGAGCAGTGGACTACGAACCAGGATACCAGGGTTCGAGTCCCGCTGTCGCTCCTTGTGACCTTGGGCAAGTCACTTTACCCTCCATTGCCTCAGGTACAAAACTTAGATTGTAAGCCCTCTGGGGATAGAGAAATACCTACAGTACCTGAATGTAAATCGATGTGATATCTCAGATCAAATGTCAGTATAGTTAAAAATAAATAAATAAATAAATAAGTTACAGTAAAGACTTTGATTTGAACACCAACCTGGACTCCAAGTTCTGATTTTTGCCTACTCTTTCCCTATGCTCTGGTTGAACAGAGGGACACTTGTGTGACTTTGGCTGTATCCTCTTATTCCCATGACCTCTGAGGGGACCTCGTTGCACCAGGTGGAGGTTTCGATAGTGGACAATGATCTGCTGATAGTGATAGTGACTGACCACACCAGGTGCTCCAAAAGATTTTCTTTTTCCCCATCTGGAGTGAGGACCCGGATCCATAGCACTCCTGGATATAGCTAAACCACCCAAACAGGGGACCTGCTACATTTATTACTAAAAAGTAAACAGTCTTATTGTAAATAAACTGGAGAAAACAGCAACCAAAGCAGTCTGGGTCAAAGAATATAAAGACAAGTAAAAATATCATTCTTTTCAGGAGGGTTAGGGCAGAAGAAACATAGAAACATAGAAGTGACGGCAGAAGAAGACCAAACGGCCCATCCAGTCTGCCCAGCAAGCTTTCAGTCCTAATTGTTTTCATACTTATCTGTTACTATGACCGCTAAATCAGGGCCCTTATTGGTTCCAATTCCCTTCCACCCCCACCATTGATGTAGAGAGCAGTGCTGGAGCTGCATCTAAGTGAAGTATCTAGCTAATTGGTTTGGGGTAGTAACCGCTGTAATAAGCAAGCTACTCCCACGCTTGTTTACCCTGCCTGTGCAATTCAGTCCTTGTTGGTTGTCTGAATATAAATCCACTTTACTACATTCCCCCCTGCCGTTGAAGCCACTCGCCTGTGCGCGCGATACAGTATTTAAATGAGGCCCGGTGGTAGAAACGGGCAAAAGGAGCGGCGGCTGTCAGCGGGTTTGACAGCCGACGCTCAATTTTGCCGGCATTGGTTCTCGAGCCCGCTGACAGCCACGGGCTCGGAAACCGGACGTCGGCAAAATTGAGCATCTGGTTTTCGACCCGACAGCCGCCAGCCGACTTCCAATTTAAAAAAAATTTTTTTAAAACTTTTTTTACTCTTCGGGACCTCCGACTTAATATCGCCATGATATTAAGTTGGAGGGTGCCCAGAAAAGCAGTTTTTACTGCTGTTCTGTGCACTTTCCCAGTGTCGGAAAACATTAGCGCCTACCTTTGTGTAGGCGCTAATTTCTGAAAGTAAAATGTGCGGCTTGGCTGCACATTTTGTTTTCTGAATCGCGTGCGAATACCTAATAGGGGCGCTATTAGGGGCGCTATTAGGTTCGGCGGGTTGGATGCGCGTTTTCCGCCCCTTACTGAATAAGGGGTAAGGGAAAACGCGCTTCCAATGGCAGGTTAACAGTGCGCTCCGTCGGAGCACACTGTACTGTATCGGCCTGTCTGTTAGGTGTTGCAATAGAAGGCCTAAATCTCTCCAGGCACTGCTCAATTACCTATCCTCCTTCCTGAAATCTTCCCTCCCCTGCATCCTATAGATAAATAAATGAGAGCACTTCCATCCCCAACCGCATACATAAAGAAAAGAGCCCCCTCAGCAGCTCTGATCTCTCTTCCCACCGGATATAGCGCCTCCTGTCAGGTGCAGTCCCCTTCCAGCACAGAACACATCAATAAATGAGGCTCCCAACTCTAGCCTCAATCTCCCTCTCTTCTCCCATTTCAAAGATATTACTCTTTCCTCCCAACCTCACCCCACACCCTAGAACCCCTAAAAGTGACCCCAAGACCAACTGGCAGGAGGACTTGCTGTTACCTCTTTCTGACTCAGCATCTAGTGTTGCTCTGACAACCCTCATTTTCAGAGTAATCAAAATATGCAAATCCACCGGGTTTTTGGACCATGTCGATGCACATATATCTGATAAATAATCACTGTGGGCATCTTGAAAACCAGAGTTGTTTCTGCCCCTCGAGCACTGGAGATGAAGAACCGTTGCCTTGGAGAAGATGAAGAAGTGTCACAGATGAAGAAGATGACAGTGTTACAGAACATCTGCTTTGACTATATATTAATGTGATTAACGTAAAAAAGAGGCAGTATACTACCATAGATAGAATGACAAAAAAGTAAAATAAAATTGCATATATGCACATTTTGAGTAGCCGGAATTGACATATATAATAAACTTTTCTACAATTACTGCTACTTATTACTTCTATAGAAATGCTCAGCATACAAACTTAACCTGTTTATGCTTTTAACATGGTTTAATTATATTATTGGAGACAATTTTCAAAGGCTTAACCACCTTTTATGCAGATAAAAACATAGTTTACATGTGTAAGTCAGTCCTATGTGGGTAAGAGGATTTTCAGCTATATGAAAGTATGTGTGTACTGTAGGAATTGAGAAAACATGCTTGCCTAATGTCTGCTCGCCTCAGGCGAGTTGATTTTTACTGCTGATGAAAACCGCTGAGACAGGAACAGGAGCAAGGCTGCAAAATTACTGAACAACCCTGCCACCACCAACAAGCAAGCAAGAGCGAAGCAGAACCACATGGATCACCTCTGCTGCCTGCCGAAATGAAATAGCCTAATTTTGCAGGTGCGTTACTGAAATGTATTTTATTTATCTGATTAATATTCTGCTTTTTCAGACACTTCAACTGTAACCATTAATGTTTAACTAGGAACTGAGAGCTCTGATATCTAGAAGGGGAGGTCATGTGTCTTAAGACAGCAGAAAACTCTACTCATCTGTTAATACCCAGATTATGGGTACAGTTTTATCACTGTCATTAACCAGGACATTTTTGTCCATCTCTTTTGATAGGCATAATTATTTCTAGTGTTCTGCAGTATAGAGGGAACCTCACCCAGCACTGACATTTCTTAAATCAGATTTTATATCTGCTTTGCATGTCAGAGCTGAATAGTTTATATAATTGAGGGCCAGATCTAATAGACAAATAGAAGACAGTGCCAGAAATAAATGCATGCATGCTTTATACTGTACAGTCTTAGGGTAGAAAATATCCCATTAAAGCTCTGTCGTAGATTATTTATTTTAGATGTATTTGATAAACTGGTGTATAGAAAAATAAAATACCGTAACTTGCTCAAGGACACACAAGTCTAAAACAGTGCATGCAAATCTACAATGGAGGCAGAGCATGCAAATCTATCTTATTCATATTCATTGTGGATATCCTAAAAACCTGACTGTCTAGGTGTGTCCCAAGGACTGGGTTGAGAACCACTGATCTATAGGAAACAAACTGTAATTAGGAGTAGAAAGTGCAAGGTGATACATATAGGGAAAAATAACCCTTGCTGTAGTTACACAATGTTAGGTTCTATCTTAGACTGCAAAGGAAAGAGATCTAGGCATCATAGTTGATATTACTTTGAAATCGTCAGCTCGGTGTGCTGTGGCAGTCAAAAAAGCAAACAGAATGTTAGGAATTATTAGAAAGGGAATGGCAAATAAAACGGAGGATGTCATAATGCCTTTGTATCATTCCATGGTTAGACCGTACCTTGAATAATGTGTGCAGTTCTGGTCACTGCATCTCAAAAAAGATATAGTTGCACTGGAGAAAATACAGAGAAAGACGACTAAAATGATAAAGAGCATGAAATGGCTCCCCTATGAGGAAAGGCTAATGAGGTTAGGGCTGTTCAGCTTGGAGAAGAGACGACTGAGGGGGGATATGATAGAGTTCTTTAAAATCATGAGAGGTCTAGAACGGGTAAATGTGAATCGGTTATTTACACTTTTGGATATTACAAGAATGAGGAGGCATTCCATGAAATTAGCAAGTAGCACATTTAAAACAAATCAGAGAAAGTTCTTTTTCACTCAATGCACAAGTAAGCTCTGGAATTCATTGCCAGAGGATATGGTTAAGGCAGTTAGTGTAGCTGGGTTTAAAAAAGGTTTAGATAAGTCCCTGGAGGAGAAGTCCATAAACTGCTATTAATCAATAGGGAATATTCACTGATTGTTGCTGGTATTATTAGCATGGGATCTATTTAATGTTTGCTTACTTGTCAGGTACTTGTGACTTGGATTGGCCACTATTGGAAACAGGATACTGGGCTTGATGGACCCTTGGTCTGACTCAATATGGCAAATCTTATGTTCTGAACGTCTTATGTTCTTATGAACAGTATATTTAGCAGACAAGACCAAGAAATCACAGAACAGTCATATATGCAGCTTTAGGTCTTATTTTATGAATGAAGTGTAAGAGGTTTCATTTGGTCCATGAGATGGACAATTCTTCAGTGTTCTTCTGGAATGCACAATACAGACCTGGCTTGTAGGTTAGTGATAGAAAGCAAGAACTATTTTAGCAACAGAACTGTAATGAACACTATAGGCTTTCTTATGTGACTACAAGGAAGGTCACATGAAAAACTAATAGCCCAAACAAATGACTTGGTGGTAGCCACTTCTGCCTGAGCCTATCAATTAGGTCAAAGTAATGGACACACAGTCACTAGGGATAATACCATAGGAGTTACAGCAAACCTGCAGCTCTTTAAATAGCAGGGCTTTGATGCCAAGAGGAGGATAAGTACACAGGAGCTAGGTAGGCAGTATTCCAGTGGAGGAGGATGAACTGCATGGATGGGCTGGAAAGAAGAGGCCAAAACAGGATGAAGCAGAAAGAGAAGTAAAGGAAAACTAAGCAGGAGCCAGGAAATTAGGGTTTGAAATGCACAGAGTGTTGCGGCTCTGGCCGCGAGCACCGCGGCCAGGCCCTTACCTCCAGGCTCCCGGACCTGCTCACGCTTCCGAAGGCCTAGTTTGCGGCCTGTGTGGCGGCGTCCCCGCTGGGGCTGCGCCGCTGCGAGGTCTCCCAGGGATGCTCTGCTCCTAGGCTCGCGCCACTTGGGCACTTTTCTAGGCCGTTTCCCGCCAGTGGTGACTCCGCCCAATTCCTGATGTCAGACGCCGCGGCCTTGATAAGCCGGCCGCGGCCATCCAGCCTTTGCCTTGCAACGGGTTTACCTCCCGGTTCCCGCTTGCGCTGTGCCCCGGAGTGACTCGCCTTGTTTCGTCGCTCTGTTACTGCTTGCCTGCCACAGATCCTGCCTGGTTCCAGTACCCGAGTCTTGCTACAGTTCCTGCCTGGTTCCAGAACCCAAGCCCAGTTACACTGGGCCAGATTTTAAATGCCCTGTGTGCGTAAATCCGGCTGGATTTACGCTCACAGGGCCCCGGCGCGCCTATTTTGCATAGGCCGCCGGCACACGCAGAGCCTTGGGACACGCGTAATTCCCGGGGCTTTGTAAAAGGGGCGTGTCGGGGGCATGTCCAAAATGACATGGCGTTGCGGGGGCGTGACGCGGCGTTGCGGGTGCCGGCCCGGGGGCGTGGTCGAGGCCTCCGGACCAGCCCCCGGGTCAGGTCGGGTGATGGCGCGCCAGCAGCCCGCTGCTTTAGCAGGCGTAAATCGTGCAACAAAGGTAAGGGGGGGTTTAGATAGGGCCGGGGGGGTGGGTTAGGTAGGGGAAGAGAGGGGAAGTGGGGGGAGGGCGAAGGAAAGTTCCCTCCGAGGCCGCTCCGAAATCGGAGCGGCCTCGGAGGGAACAGGCAGCGCGCGCTGGGCTCGGAGCGAGCAGGTTGCACAAATGTGCAACCCCTTGCGCGCGCCAACCCCGGATTTTATAAGATACACGCGGCTACGCGCGTATCTTATAAAATTCAGCGTACTTTTGTTCGCGCTCGCGCAAAAAATAAAATCTACCCCACTGTCTCTACTGTTCTAGTCTGGTTCCAGTTACCTGACCTGATCCACAACCCGCCTAAGTCCCAGCGGCCGGGCCCCTACGGGCTCCTCCCAGGGGGGCTTCGGCTTCCAAGAGTAAAGCCACCTAAGTCCCAGCGGTTGGGCTCCTATGGGCTCCTCCCAGGGGAGCACCAGCTTCCAGGGTGAAAAGCATCTACATCCCGCCTGGACATCTGCCTCCCGGCCTGCTATACACTAGAGACATTGTCCATCTTTCCCAGTCTCCAGCAGGTCGGCCCAAGGGTCCACTAAACAGAGACTCCCATAACACAGAGGTGGCAGAAGGGGAAGAAAGGAGCACCCTGACACCAGGCTGGACTCAGGCTTTGGCAGCTAGTTAAATAGGTCTTTGGATGGGAAAAGCTACTAAGCTAGTGGGCCCATGTTAGTGAGGCTGGGAGAGAGCTGGGCTTAGGTCATGTGTAAGGCACAGGACTCTCTTCATTGTATAATAGTTGGGAACAAGGCAGGCTTTGAACCACTGCAAAAGGAAGGATCAAGCAGATTATCTGCCAGGGAGAGCAGGGTTAGTGCTCAAATTTAAACTAATAACTGGAAGGGAGACAATAAGTAAATCTACAGCTCTAACATTAAACTTTCAAAAGGGAAACTTTGATAAAATGAGGAAAATAGAAAAAACTGAAAGGTGCATCTGCAAAGGTTAAAAGTGTTCAACAGGCATGGACATTGTTGAATATACAATCCTAGATGCGCAGTCCAGATGTATTTCACGCATTAAGAAAGGTGGAAGCAGGGGCGGATTGGCCTATCGGGGGATCGGGCTTCCCCCAGTGGGCCGGTCTAGCTGATCACGTGGTCTCGACCGCGTGGCTCTTCCTCAGCCCAGCCTCAGCGCCTCCCAGCTAGCCCCTGCTGGAGACAAGCCAGCGGGGGCCGAAGAAATAAAAATAGAGGCCGACAGAGGCCGAAGAAAGGAAGATCAGCCAGCCCCCGTGGGAGACCAAGTCAGCAGGGGCCGAAGAAATGAAGATGGGAGCCTCCAAGCCAGCCCCCACCGGAGACCAAGCTGGCAGGGCCCGAATAAATTAAAATCGAGGCCGGCGGCGGTGGAGGCCGAAGGAAAGAAGATGCGTGCCGCCCAGCCAGCCTCCGCTTGTTCTCCGGTGTGGGCCGAAGAAATTAAAATCGAGGCCGGCGGGAGCTGAAGATATTAAAATCGAGGCCGGTGGAGGCCGAAGAAAAGAAGATGTGCGCCACCCAGCCAGCCAGCCTCGATTTTAATTTCTTTGGCCCCCGCCAGAGACCAAGCCGTAGGGATGTGCAGCCAAAAAGTTTTCGTTGCATTCGTGATACGTATTCGTGGGGGGTGAATTCCGTTTCATGCGGAAGTATGGAGAATTCCATAAGTTGTCGATCTGTCAATACGAGTTAAATTCCTGTCCCAGCTAAAATTAAAATTAACTATAACCCCCCACCCTCCTGACCCCCCCAAGACTTACCAAAACTCCCTGGTGGTCCAGCGGGGGGTCCGGGAACTCACTCACACCCTCGGTGTTGGTTTTTCATCATGGCGCCGATAGCCTTTGTCACAGGGTCTACCAGTGCCATTGGTCAGCCCCTGTCACATGGTCACCGGCGCCATCTTGTGCTCCTACCATGTGACAGGGAGAATGCCCCACTCTCTGATTGAGCAGGATGAATCTTTTTAAAAGTTGGTACTGTAAGATAAACAGTCTGTAATGATCTTAACTCTTTAGAGGGCATATAAGTCAAATGTTCCTGGATATAAGGTGGACCAATACAGGGCTTTGAAGGCCAAGAAGAACAGATGTTAAATTGGATGCACCAATAAATGAATAAATGATGGAGAGTAAACAGTTTCAGAGTAACACACTAGGAGGATCCTGGCAGCACTATTTTGAATCAGCTGAACCTCCTTGCATACAGATTTAGCTGGAAGACCAGCTAATAAACTGTTACAGTAGTCCAGGCAAGATACGATCATCATTGGGACTACTGAAACTAAATTAGGCTTTGCAAGATAAGGAGCAATTTGCCAAATAGATCGTAATGGAAAGGATGAACTTTTGCATACAGGAGCATGCAGAGGACTTTATTTCATTTTGTTTTGTGTTGTTTATGGGGGTGGATTCATTTTATTCTATCATTTTTTAAATTTCAATTTGTTTCTTTTGGTTTTAGGGTCCACTGTTTTACAGTAGCAAGCACTAAAACCAACACAGGCCTCCATTTTCTTTTTCAACTTTTTATTTAACGACTTTCAGTCATACAAGGAAACCAAGACATTAAAATTTTCCAGCACTTATTCAAGGTAATATACAATCTGGATACAATACATCTCCATATCCTGAGCGTAATTAGACGGCGAAACATATTAGAAAGCACAAGGCAGGCCACAAATTACAGCCCCTGCCTGAGCCTCAATGAAGTCAAGGTATTTCCCCCATATCTGATAGTACTTATAGGGCCTCCGTTTTTATAAAGCCCTCCCATTCTTTCTCCTCCCCCTTGTGGGCCTGTCAGACTCTTTCTCACCCCTTCAGACCCTCCCAAACTCCCCATCACCAGTTCTTAAAGCCTGGTGTCCTTCCTGGGGGGGCAGGAGTGATCCATAGTAGCCCTTGTCCCACCGATGCTGTTTTTCACAACGGCGCCAGCCATTGGCAGCACAAAAGCATGGTGCGGCACCGTTTTGTTGTCTGGCGAAAGGCTGGTATGAGACACAGAACTGGTGGAATAGGAGCGACTGGGATTCGCTCCTGCCCCCCCCCCCCCCCGGGAAGGACATCAGGCTTTAGGATCTGGTAAGGGGGAATCCGAGGGGGTCCCATGGAGGAATGAGATAGAGTCCGGGGTCGGTCTTGGCAGAGAGGAGGGCTATTTAAAAATGGCAGCAGGTCACCAAAAAGAAATGAAATGAAAAAAAATGTTTCTTTCGTTTCATTTTAAACATGCAACAAAATGAAATAGGAAATGACATTTCCTCTTTATTTGAAATGACAGCACTTCCCTACAAATTAGAGACATGCTGAGCCCTAGAAACTTTAATGACAAGAGTTAGCATCTAGGTTCCCAGCCAGTTCTTGGGGAATCAGGACACACCACCAAGCATCAAAGATGCTTGCAGACTTTGGTGGCCAAAGTCAAAAGAACAACATTGAAAATATATACCAGATATTAAAAACAGAGGATTTAAACTGTCCATACAGAAAATAAAAGAAATCTAGAAGAGATGTTTCTTAAAGAAACCAGAGAGACCAATATAAAGACAGAAAGCCAGGGAATTTATATTTTCTGCACAGAATATATAAAGGAGAGAAAACCTGACCTGGCTCTTGTTCCAAAATTGTTAATGAGGAAATAGCTGCTAATAGAAAACAAGGTAAAAACAGATGGCAAGTCATTTTTTATTTTAAATCTGCAGGATCCAGCAGATCAGTTCTGTAGATCTCTTCAGATCTGTCAAAGACAGTAGAGTATTATCTGGTCAGACAAAGAGTGAAGCAGCTCTTGTTCTCAAAAAAGAAAATGCCCGCAAGCACAGAGGTAATGTAGCAAGCAGTGCGATTGAAAATTACCCCCTCAAACAGCCTACATAGCTGAAAAGGCTGCTTGCACATTGCGCAGGCAGACTTTACTGAGTATTTTGAAAGCAAACTTACAGTGCGGAAGTTTGTTTTGAAAATACTCAGGTAATTGGCTGTGTACGCACACGTATTAGCTGGTGTAAAATTACACTTCCTCTTCGAAAGGCGAAACTTACTCGCGGATACTTACGTGCACGCTTTTTAAAATCTAAAAGTAAGCACATGAGTGCCAACTCCACCCCGACTCTGCCTCCCCAGAATGCCTCTCTTCAGTGCACATGAGTATATATGAAACCAGGTTACATACATACCTGTATGTGAAGTAAGCTCAGATCAGTTTTATAACAGCCGTTTAATCACATAAAGAGGGGGCTTATGCGCGTAAAACGCTTCAAAAATTACCCCCTTTATGTGTTTGCTGTTCAACCAAGCAGAAAAATAAACTCTGCTTGTATCCAGATGAGTGGATTCCAGGAAAGAAGCATTACAAAAAGAGATAGAAAACCCATTGTGAGAACTACAATTCCATCTGTCTAACAGATAAGGTCGAGAAGCTCTTTCTAGAAAGGATCTGGCATTTGGTCAAACTAGGGTCAGGAAGTCGGTTCAGCTGGAGGCCACTCCTCCACCACCTGGCGCAAACTGGACGCAGATATTCAGTTTGCAACCCTTCTTCATCCCACAGAACGCCATCCAAACTCACCGCTGGAGCAACCTGGATCAGTCTGAGGACAACATGGCTCAGGACTGATTTAAAAACTCTGGGCTTGATTTTCAAGGTGCTTATACGCATAAAACCTTATTTTATTCTCTTATTTATAGTCTTTTGGCACCTCAAAGCAGATTTACATTCAGATTCTGTAGGTGTTTATGATTATAAAATTGCAGTTTGAAACTCAACCCTGGTGTTCTCTGGGTAAAAATATGTATGAAACCCAATTCTGCACATACCTGCACTCAAAGCGGGGGTTCTGGGGGGTGTAGTGGGGTGACGAATAGGTGTCACCAAGTGCGTACCTGGAGAACCCGCAGATTTTCAGATCGGACTTATATATGCATAAGTCCACTTTGAAAATTCGGGCTGAGGTCTGTTATAAAATTACCATCTTTAAGGACAGCTTAGAAATTTCAGTGAAAATATTGGGAACATGATAACTAGAAAAGCTTTGGTCTTTAGCTAGCGGTGACCTTCAGTTTCGTTTTTGACCTCCAAACCCCTCGCCCACAGTCAGACTGACTTGTGATCTTTCCCAAGTTCCAACATCCCGTTCCAATGAAGTCATTTCTGTTACAAGAATATCCTTGCACAGACCCCGCTGTGTTTCTTCCTATGAAAGCCATTCTTGTCAGAACCACACTGCTTTTAAGAACATTTCTCCCAGGGCTGCACCCTATGCCTTCCAGTGGGAGTGTTTTCTCTTATAAGGACTGATAGCAAGGGTCTTTGCAGAAGCAGAACCTGGAAATAACAAACAAATTACTGTTTTCACCATATGGAGAAAATAACAGCCAAAGAGGGAGAAGACCACTCAATACTATTTTCTTGAATAATTGCTGTAATTTTGTAGAAAATTGTACAGATTTTCAATGTTCCTGTTTATGCCTAGCAAAGGCCAAAATGTTCACTTAATTAAATGAATGTTTATTTAGGCTGACAGCCTCAAAAAACACCAGAAATCTTGAGTGGGAATGCATACTAAAAGTTTTGTAATGCAAAAGTAAATACCTTTTCTATAAATATGTTAAAAAAAGGCACAAAGCTGTACTGGAAATGTAACAATTTAAGACAGCTTTGATGTCTGGAAAGGGGACTGCTTAATATGGCCAATTGTGACAGCTGGCCCTGCAGCACCACCTGTTCATCTCTGATTTGGGTGTACTCTAAGTGGCATGGCTGGTTGGGGGACAACCAAATCCCATGCCATTTCCCACAAAATAATTAAAGTGGCTGTAGGCTGAGCCAGCATAGCAAGCCAAAGGGCTATAAAGCCCTCACCTGTGGCTGTGCCAAAACCATTCTGGACAGACAGTGAGCAGAGACCTGCCATCCCACCATCAACACCAAGGTCCCGAGCAAGAAACTACTTTGTAAACAAGGGAGACTGAGGAAAAAGAAACTGTTACAGCTTTATGGGGGACGGAATTCAAGTGGGGAAAATTCTCACAACCTACAGACTCGCCATAAAAGATCTTCAGGCCTGATATTCAGTGTCATTTAACCAGCTAAGTTCAGACTCAGCTGGCCAAGTGGCGTGGCGCTGTTTGAATATCTGGGTGGTCAGCGGCTGCCACTTAATTGGCTATCTTTTAGTCCACGTAAAATTTAGCTGGCTAACAGGTCGATACTGTAAGGCCGCGTTAGAAAGAGTGCGGCAGTGCCGGGCGCACCCTCGTTCCCCGCACGCACAGTTCTCTTCACCTACCGCTCGATACTCTATGTAAATTGCTTGCAAATGCAAGCCGCGTCTGCGAAGCGTTAGGCCCGCGCAACCAATTTTACTGTATAGGAGCTTAATACAGCGCCTATACAGTATCCTGGGTGCGCTGGTACCTGTCATTTCAACTGACATTTGAAATGACAGGTACCAGGAAGTGGATGGTGGGCGTGCATTCATCCAGGCGGAGGGAACCGGCGGCGAAAGCGGCCTCCGGCAGCCCCCGCCGGCAGTGAATGAATGCACGCCTGTGTACGCCCGTGCGATTTCGGCGCTCAAGGCGTGACGTCACGACGCTTGACATCACGGCATGTGACTGCCTTGAGCGCCGAAATCGCACGGGCGTACACAGGCGTGCATTCATTCACTGCCGGCGGGGGCTGCCGGAGGCTGCTTTCGCCGCCGGCTCCCTCCGCCTGGATGAATGCAAGCCCACCCGCCCGCCGGCTCCCGCTGCGGCCTGGATTGAACGCGCGCCCACCCGCCCGCCGGCTCCCGCCACCACCTGGATGAACGGGCGCCCACCCGCCCGCCGGCTCCCGCCACCGCCACCGCCACCGCCTGGATGAATGGGCGCCCATCCGCCCGCCGCCGCCTGGATCGAACGTACGCCCACCGGCCCGCCCGCCGGCTCCCGCCGTCGCCTGGATCGAACGCGAGCCCACCCGCCCGCCGACTCCTGCCACCGCCGCTGCCTGGATGAACGGGCGCCCACCCGCCCGCCGGCTCCTGCCACCGCCTCGATGACCGCATGCCCGCCCGCCCGTGTGGAGATGGGGGATTCGGAAAGTGACAGGTATTTATATATATATATATCTCTATCTATATAGAGATATATATATATAACAACTTTACGCTGCAAATGTTAGTATATATGGAGGTCGTCCATGGTGCAGTCCGGTACGTAGCTGTTCGAACACCACACTAACACCAGGTAGAGGGTAGGCGGTAAACTAACAGGTTAAGGACGCGGCAAAATAGCGGGTTACAAAGGAGATAATCGGAGCGCGCGTCACAGTATCGGAGGGGAATAGCTAATTCGTTCATTAAATAGCTAATACGTTCATTTACATATCATATACATGCTGGGTGCGGAAAGGGTTACGGGTTGTTTCAAGAAGCGCTAAGGACGCGTGAAACTGGAGACTGTATCGCAGGATCGCCTTACGCGTCCGAATTGTGCGCTCACAGCGGGTTACAGACGGGGAATCTCCAACCGCACGTTACAGTATCGAGCTGTAAGTGACGGTTGGTATGGGTTGTTCTGGGGCGGAGCCGCTGGTCCGACTAACATAGCCAGCCAGATAATCACCAATGTTCAGTATTATCTGGCCTAGGTAGCCAGATAAGTGTGGGACTGCTATTCACCTGTCCTAATGTTAGCTGGATAAACTTATCCAGCTAGCTATACGATAGCTGTGTATATTCAGCAATGCAGCTGCACCAATGAATATCTCAGCCAAGTTAGACAAACACTTGTGCAGCCGGATAGTGCTTGAATATTTGCCTCTTCATCTAAGTTGAAGCAGTAGTCAGGGACAGCCTTGTTCCTACTTTGTGTGTTACTGCTTAGAGGAGTTTTGCTTTTAAATAGTTGAAGTTGTAAAACAGTCTGCAGCCGAGCATTGTCATGGATTACTTTGGGGGTCAAGTGATTTTAGAAGGGCCAGGTCTGAGTGGATTTGTCCAGGTCTCATCTGGTAGACCTGATTAAGAGAGAGATTTTAAAAGCTTGGTGCGTGCATCAATAAGGGGATGCGCGCACAAGTCGGGCTCGTGTGCATCCCACCTAGTTCTTATTTGTGATAATTGTGGGTGGATCCTTGGGCCGGTGGCAGATGACCACGCCCACGGGAGAAGATCCCGAGAGGGACCCCCGGTTAGGCTCAGAGTTGGAAGACAGTCACACACTAGTTCTTTTATTAAACTGTTTTAAAGAACCACCAGAGGTGGCAGTAGTGAGCTGGAAGTAGTGAGGTGGTACAAAGACTTGGGTTGCGCGTGCACCTAACTCACACGTCTACTGTATAAGCCGGGGAATTTTAAAAAGGGCACATATTCACGCCATTGACAGTTTCACCAGTTCATCCACCAGTTCACCCAGTTAACAGCTAGGTCCTCCAAACCCCCCTGGTTTGACCCCCCATTACCCCAGAACCTTTTAAGCCCTAAAAAAATGGCTCTCTTTTTAATTTTATTTTTTGACTTGCACCTCCTCCACAGAAGTAAACTTAAGTATTTATGTGCATATCTCTTGGCCACGCCCCAAAACACCTATGTCCTGCCCAAACCATGCCCACACTCCGCCCCTTTATGAGACGTGCACATCTGGGTGGCTTTTAAAACTAATGTTGCGACCATCGCTGCCCGACGTCTCCACTCCGCCCAGCTTACCTCTTTTGCGACTCCCTCTTTGGTTGATGGAAGTTTGGCTGCCGCGGCGTCATCTTGCCGACCTCCTCCGGCGTTCCCGGACTGGCTAGACCCTGCCTTCCGCCATGTTCTCCTGAGGCCTAAGGCCGCGTGCGTGGCACGGCCCCGACTCTAGTACCAGCTGTGATGCAAACCTCAGGGGCATCCCCCTGAGATGATGTCATCATCGCCAGATATTTAAGGTCTCTTGTTTTGCTAGCTATTTGAGTTAGCAAAGGGTTTCCTACCTAGCTGCCTCCAGGTCTCGCTGCGGATGGGATTCGCTCTCCGCTTACCTTGCTACTCTGCCTCCTCGGACTTTACCAGGGGTACCCACTCCTCGGGGGCCTCGCGCTCTCTCTTGCTTTTCAGGTCGCAGTCTGGAACCGGTACTCGCTCCTCGAGGGCCCACGTTCCTGGACCTGCTACAGAATATAACTTCTGCCAGGAAGTCACCGCTGCCTACAACACCAGTGAGTTACCATCTCTCTCTCAGAGCTTTCCCTGGAACCAGGTACTCGCTCCTCGAGGGCCTACTTCATTCCAGCTCCTGGGCTGTTCCAAGAGTCTATTGTGTGAGTGTTATGCACCCACTTAAAACTGGGCTCAAATGTGCATGCGGACAGGCTATTTTATAACATGCGCACAAATATGCGTGCAAGTTATAAACGGCTCTGTATCTGGTAGGGATGTGCAGAGCAAAATTTTATGTTCATATTTTTTATGTCCGAAAGGGGGTCCCACTTGCGGCCAATATGGACATAAAAAAAATCCAATGAGTTGGGTATATGTACATATGTGCAAAAAAAAAATTAAACCCCCTCACCCTCCTTAATCCCCCCCCCAGACTTACCACAACTCCCTGGTGATCGAGCGAGGAGTGAGGACGTCATTTCTGCAATCCTTGGCGAGAAGCATGTGACGTCGGTGGCACGTCGAGTGACGCGGCGTCACGTGATTCCCGGCTCGTTCGCGCCGGACGGCTCGTTCGGCCCAAAAAGAACTTTTGGCCAGCTTGGGGGGGCCTCCTGACCCCCCCAAGCTGGCCAAAAGTTCTTTTTGGGCCGAACGAGCCGTCCGGCGCGAACGAGCCGGGAATCACGTGGCGCCGCGTCACTCAGACGCGACGTCACGTGATTCCCGGCAAGTTCGCGCCGGACGGCTCGTTCGGCCCAAAAAGAACTTTTGGCCAGCTTGGGGGGGCCTCCTGACCCCCTCAAGCTGGCCAAAAGTTCTTTTTGGGCCGAACGAGCCGTCCGGCGCGAACTTGCCGGGAATCACGTGACGTCGGCTTCACGTGATTCCCGGCTTGTTCGCGCCGAACGAGCCGTCCGGCGCGAACTTGCCGTGAATCACGTGACGTCGCGTCTGAGTGACGCGGCGCCACGTGATTCCCGGCTCGTTCGCGCCGGACGGCTCGTTCGGCCCAAAAAGAACTTTTGGCCAGCTTGGGGGGGTCAGGAGGCCCCCCCAAGCTGGCCAAAAGTTCTTTTTGGGCCGAACGAGCCGTCCGGCGCGAACGAGCCGGGAATCACGTGACGCCGGCGTCACTCGACGTGCCGCCGACGTCACATGCTTCTCGCCAAGGATTGCAGAAATGGCATCCTCACTCCTCGCTCCATCACCAGGGAGTTGTGGTAAGTCGGGGGGGGGGGGATTAAGGAGGGTGAGG
The DNA here is from genome assembly GCF_901001135.1 of Rhinatrema bivittatum. Lineage (NCBI taxonomy): Eukaryota > Metazoa > Chordata > Amphibia > Gymnophiona > Rhinatrematidae > Rhinatrema > Rhinatrema bivittatum. The sequence continues at coordinate 276,216,433 of NC_042615.1, read as the reverse complement.
GGGTTTATATTTTTATTTTGGCTCAACAATCGCGATTTCCAACATATCGAACATATCTATGTTCGATATGTGGGAAATCCGATCGTTTATGTCGAATCAATTTTTTAAGTAAAAAAAAAATATGAGTTGCGTTTTACTAATGCGGTCAATCCGAATGCACACCCCTAGTATCTGGGTGTGCATTCACACACACGCGCCAAAATGCGCCTGCTTGCTGGTTTGAAATTTACCATCACAATGTGAGATCGCTTGTGACGTGGTCAAAGGTTGGCACTCAGTTTGATAATTTTCAGCATCACTTATCCAGATAAGTATATATTTGGCAAAGTGGCAGCTGCTAAATGCAGCGAGATGTTTAGCCGCTGGGGCTTCAATGGTCAGATGATTTAGGACAGAGCTGATGCAAGTAAATTAGGTGAACCCTAGATGAACCTTCAGCCTTGTTCTTCCTCCCCTCCCACACCCATCAAATTAACTATCAGGCCCCCAATTCCCCAGTGAGATTCTGCAAAACTCAGCAATCATGATCACCTCACCACCACTCCCAGAATGATCTGCTAAAACACACGAGTGGACATTTTAATTTTAAGTATTAAACTTTGTTTTCCATGTGTATGTGTGGTTTTTTTTTAGAAATCGTGTCACAGTATCCAATGCATGTGAAGTCTGTGATTTCTGGGAGCAGACTGCCCAGCATCCAACACTGGTCAGTCTGGGTCACAAGTATCTGGCGGATCCCAAAAAGTACATCTATTTCCTGTTACTTACTCGCAGGGGTAGCAAAAGCTTTTTATTTTATCCTATAAATGCCTATAAATGTTTCATGAACTTTTCTTCTGGGAATGAGTCCAAATCTCTTTTAAACCCTGCTATGCTTCTTCCTTGATCCCACAGTTTGATTGTGCGCTTGAGTGAAAAAATACTTCCTACAATTTTGTTTTAACTCTGCTGCTTGTTAGTTTCATGGAGTGTCCCCTTGTTTAAATATTATTTGAAAGGGTAAATAACCATCCGTTATTTTCTTGTTCCACTCCGGCCCACTCATGTCTTTATAAACCTCTGTCAATGTCTCCTCTCAATCATCTCCTTTCCAAGCTGAGGAGCCCTAACCTCTCTTCACAGGAGAGCCGTTCATCTCCTCTCTCATTTTTGACTTCCTCCTTTGCTCCTTTTCTAGTTCCGCTACGTCTTTTTTGAGATGGTGTGACCAGCACTGCACACAGTACTCAAGGTGCAGTAGCACCATGGATTGATACAGAGGCAAAATTATATTTTCTGCTTTATTCTCCATTCCTTTCTTGGATTATTCAAGGCCCTTTTCCTGGGTGGTGACACCCAGTACAGAGCCCAGCATTGTGTATCTGTAGTCTGGATTATTTTTCCCCATGTGCATTGCTTTGCACTTTTCCACATTAAATTTCACCTGCCATTCAGTTGCCCGGTCTCCCAGACTCACGAGGTCCTTCTGCGGTTCCTCACAATCCGCTGGTGTTTTTAGTATCAAACAATTTTTATTGTTATTATAGAAGCATCACAACCAATGTAGAACCAAAAGTTAGTCTGGAGAGGTGGTACACTGTCCTCCACACAGACCATGCAATAATACCAGCTCCCAGTGATCGACCAACCACATCCCAGCCCTCCCCCCAACCCTCCCACCCACCCACCCACTCTCCCATAAGGGGAATGTCCAAGGCAGAGTCCATGCACGTTTAGTCCTGCGAGACGTCCAGCGGCCAAGATGAATCTTCAAAAGGTGGAGTCCACTACAACCTCAGCAATCGTTGATGACTAAACTTCGGGAACGGGGGGATAGAGATTGCAAATAAGGGTCCCAGATTAGTAAGAAACGCTTGCGAGAACGAGGATCCACCCTTGAACCCAGTTCCTCCATTCGTAACAAGTGATGTAAATGATTGCGCCAAGTCCACCGCTGGTGTTTTTAATAACTGTGAATAATTTTGTGTCAGCTGCAAATATGATCAATGCATACTTGCATTGATACTTAAGCATTGAAAACTGTATAAGGCATACAGCAGTTATATATTTAGGTAGATGTTGATTAATTTGTTCTTTTTTGTTTTCATTTTCCTGGCTGAATCTAGAGAGGCCAGGACACTTTCCTGGTGCAGGGATGTGACAGGGTACTCTGTTCCAGGATATACATTTTAAGCCTGAGCTCCTGCAAGAAGGACCCAGGTGGGTATTTGATTCTAGATAGCACCTTGGTGCACCATGTATAGCCAGACATTAAATACAAGACATTTTTTTTACTATATTGAAATGTAGCATGGCTGTACGTATAGCTCTAGCTGCAAGAATGATTGCAATGCTGATTTGTCCATTTTTTATAACATTTTATTTGTATTTATTTCTCTATGTTCAATCGAGTTGTGCATGATCACGTGGATTGTTCTGGTATGACATTTATGATATTTGCATGTAGCAGTAGGTATAGGTTGGTTATTGTATGCTTGCCATGTATTACTATGAGGGGAGCTGGGACCTACCAGTCAGTTGTTTAATGTCACACTCTCTCTTGTGCTATTTGAGGTTTTACCAACATTAGTTTTGCTCTTTCTGCCACAGTCAGATATCAGTATCTACAATGAGGTCAGTTTCTACAGTATTTTGATTTCTGCTATTCTTCTATAATTTTATTCTGGTATTGCTTCATTTTTCAGTCATTCCCTTGATCAGTCTGCTTTGTTGATGTGGTGTTAATGATGCCAGCTGTAGGTGGTTAGATTTTAAATATTTGGTTTTTTCATAGGTCATTTCTCTTCTTTTACAGTCGCACAAGGACATGTTGATTCTGTACATTTTTCCGAACTTCAGTTCCAGTTTCAGCAGATCTGGAAAGGGAAGAGGGAGTTTCAAGCTACCACCACCGTTTATATGTTCTTCCAGGGCCAGGTTTTTTGCTGCTCTGTGTGAGCAATTATTGTGCTGCCCCCTCCTCAGTCTGTTTTTTTTAAGAACATAAGAACATAAGAAATTGCCATGCTGGGTCAGACCAAGGGTCCATCAAGCCAGGCAACCTGTTTCCAAGAACCTGGCAATTACCAAACACTAAGAAGATCCCATGCTACTGATGCAAGTAATAGCAGTAGCTATTCTCTAAGAAAACTTGATTAATAGCCATTAATGGACTTCTCCTCCAAGAACTTATCCAAACCTTTCTTGAACCCAGCTACACTAACTGCACTAACCACATTATCTGGCAACAAATTCCAGAGCTTTATTGTGTGTTGAGTGAAAAAGAATTTCTCCGATTAGTCTTAAATGTGCTACTTGCTAACTTCATGGAATGCCTCCTAGGCCTTCAATTATTCGAGAGTGTAAATAACCGATTCACATCTACTCGTTCAAGACCTCTCATGATCTTAAAGATCTCTATCATATCCACCCTCAGCCATCTCTTCTCTAAGCTGAACAGCCCTAACCTCTTCAGCCTTTCCTCATAGGGGAGCTGTTCCATCCCCTTTATCATTTTGGTTGCCCTTCTCTGAACCTTCTCCATCACAACTATAACTTTTTTGAAATGCGGCGACCAGAATTGTACACAGTATTCAAGGTGCGGTCTCACCATGGAGCGATACAGAGGCATTATGACATTTTCCGTTTTATTAACCATTCCCTTTCTAATAATTCCCAACATTCTGTTTGCTTTTTTGACTGCCGCAGCACACTGAGCTGACGACTTTAAAGTATTATCCACTATGATGCCTAGATCTTTTTCCTGGGTGGTAGCTCCTAATATGGAACCTAACATCGTGTAACTATAGCATGGGTTATTTTTCCCTTATGCAACATTTTGCACTTGTCCACATTAAATTTCATCTGCCATTTGGATGCACAATCTTCCAGTCTTGCAAGGTCCTCCTGCAATGTATCACAGTCTGCTTGTGATTTAACTACTCTAAATAATTTTGTATCACCTGTAAATTTGATTACCTCACTCATCCTATTCATTTCTAGATCATTTATAAATATATTGAAAAGCACTTGTCCAAGTACAGATCCCTGAGGCACTCCACTGTTTACCCTTTTCCACTGAGAAAATTGACCATTTAATTCTATTCTCTGTTTCCTCTCTTTTAATCAGTTTGTAATCCACGAAAGGACATCGCCTCCTATCCCATTACTTTTTAGTTTTCTTAGAAGCCGTTCATGAGGGACTTTGTCAAACACCTTCTGAAAATCCAAATACACCACATCTACCGGTTCACCTTTATCCACATGTTTATTAACCCCTTCAAAAAAATGAAGCAGATTTGTTAGGCAAGACTTCCCTTGGGTAAATCCATGTTGACTGTGTTCCATTAAATCATGTCTTTCTATATGCTCTACGATTTTGATCTTGAGAATAGTTTTTTAACGCTTAATTTTCGTACACAAACACACACAGTCTTTCTTTCTGTCTCTCACTTTCACACTCTGTTCTGGCCTTTCTTCCATGCCAAACTAAGCCCAGCTCCCTCTTGTTTTCCAAACTTCAAACATTGACACCCATATGCCTCCTCTCCAACCCAGGGCAGGTGCAAGGGTATTAGGTGTCCTAGGCAAACATTACTGCCTTGCTTCCCATTTCACAACCTTTCCACACACAATTAAAAATTATGCATTTATAGTAACAGATATTACATGAAAAAGGACATTCACAGAATTCTAAGAGAAGTATGTCACTTACAGTATGGGGCAAACCAGAATACCCTGCAAAAAGATACATGAACTCATATGAGTGGAGAGGCGGGCTATAAACCAGGGAAACCACAGTTCAAATCCCACAGCCACTCCTTGTGACCTTGGCAAATCACTTTACCCTCTGTTGTTTCAGGTACAAACTTAAAGGTGAATTTTAAAACTGGCACTCGTGCCCGCGTTCGTCAGCCCATGCCCAGAGATGCGACTATTTTATAACATATGTTCATATTCGCAAGTATGTTATAAAATAACCTGGATGAGTGCACAAGTTTGCCTAATTATAAGTAGATATGCAACTGTATATGCAAAATCTGCTTCTACCTCGTAAGTGTGTGAATTTGAAAAGGGGTGTGCGCTGATGCCATATTACCTGGTTTACCATTTCCTCCCCAGTTCGCCCAGTTAACTGCTAGGTCCTCCAAACCACCTGGTTTGATAGCCTGTACACTCCACAGTTACCCCAGATCCTTTACACCTCTAGGAAATGGCTCATTAGTTGTTGGTTTTTTTTTTGCTTACATGCCATCCATAGCAGAAGTAAAGTTACGCAGCAGGGGACCCTGGTGCACGTTGGATCGCATAAGTATTTACGTGCAAATTTCTGGCTCAAGTCTTGAAATGCCGATGTACTGCCCCGCGCAGACCATGCCCATACCTCTTTTTGAAAACTTCCAAAATGTGCACGCATGTTATAAAATCGAGGGGCGGTGCAGGCAAGGGGGTGCACAATTGTGCACCTTGCGTGCGCCAAGCCCGCGCTGAGCAGCGCTGCTTTCTCCCGTTCCCTACCCCCGCACCCCTCTTTCCTTTTCCTTCCCCTTCCCTTATCTCCCCCGCCCCCATAAAATTGTCCTACCCTGTTGCGCCTGCCTCGGGCTGCTGTGCCGGGAGCCTCTGACCCCGCCTGGGGCTTTACGCCTTTATAAAATAGGCCCAGTGCGCATAAGCCAATTTACACGCTTAGAGCTTTGAAAGTCCGGCCCTAGTCTGTAACACACACAGTTGAAGAGTTGGAGGTTTTGAACCTGTTTTCTTGGATATTTTTGCTTGGGGATATTTTTCTTCTTTCAGCCCAGTTCATGCCGGAATCTAAGCGGTCATCCAGTGACACTGGGAAGAGAGATGAGGGGCAAGGATAGAACTTCCTGAAAATGAGACCCGGGGTGGAGTGCAGGACTCTTTGCTATTTAAGGACCCCCTGGGAGGAGACCACGTGTGTTGCGGCAGTTGGCAAGAATACATCAGAACCCGATGTGCTAGTAGAGGAGGCAATCAATGGGAACACTGCATCAAGTGGAAGTGGAAGAGAGGCACCTTCTTGGGCGGAGGTCGAAGAAGAAGTGGCGCAGTTGGTACTAGCAGTGGAGAAGCTGGATACTGGCCTAGGCCGACTGGTATTGCGCAGACTAGTGACGATGGAGCCGGTAGAAGCTACACGATCTGTCTGGGGTAGATTGTTGTTCCAGGATATACCATTTCCCCAATCTAGGTCAGCCAGTAAAAGCTTGCAGGAATCCTGACATTCTAGGGGAGGAGGCACAATCCCTCTCTTTACCCAATCTTTTAACTGGTCAAATTGGTCAAAAGATCTCTGATTCCAGTCCTTTCCAGTTTTCTTGGTTAATATCACTCTGCTAATTTAAGAGTTGCTCTGAGGCAAATTGGGACCTGAGCTCAGTTTTATTCTGAAGCCAGGAATTTTTAAAGGAAATAAGGGACTGGTTTTCCAAATTCCTACAAACCCACCATCCTAGGATCTCATATGGGGCATTAGCTCGCTCACTTTAACTACTCTGTTTCCCCCTTATTTTAGGTGAAACCAATACTCACTAGTAGAGAACTGGTAGGGTTTCCACATGTAGAGTCTGGGTAAGATGGAAAAATAAACTTTTATCTCCCAGAATGCTTTCCTTGAGTTTGAAGGGTAGGGGGGAAATGGTTATTAAAGCTACCAGATGACCGCAGTCATTAAAAACAGGTTAAATCAATCTATTACATGTGGCTTGAGGTTCTAGTTTCTGTAAGAAGAGCAGGACAAGCAATAGTACTTAACTTGGCAGAATGGACATGACAAAACGATTATACGTGTTTAGAGATCTATATTGAAATGGTTTGTCTGGCAAAGTTTGGGACTTAGCCATACTGCGGGTCTCAAACTTACCACCCATCCAATCACCTCAAACTTGTCCAGCTAAGTTTTAAGATGATTGCAACTTACCTAGATAAACTGAAGGCATTCTGGGGCAGGACTAACTTACCCAGACAGTGCTGACATTCAGTGATGAATTTAAGTTTTTGCCACCCTAAGGCATTGCTGGTACTGTGGCTTCCCCCACCCTGCACATGCCATGGACTAGTCTTTTGTTTATTGCCTGTTTGAAAGCTGTCATGTTGTAACATAAACAGCTGCTGTTGGTCATTTGAACACTGAATGTCCTGCTGACCTGCAGAAGGTACTTTGCTGCAATTATTGTTAAAGCCTCCCTATGCGGAGGCAAGAACAGATCTCAGAAGAAAAAAAATAATAGCTTAATTCACCCAAATTATTTATGACCTTTTAAGATTGAATAGAGCCATAACCTGAATAGCAACTGTCATATAAGTAGATCATTAGAAGATATTTATCAAAAAAGGAAAATGTCTGTCATGATCTGAAAAAACTATTCTGAGCACACAGGAGAAGGAGCCATCATCTGTCATAGATGCTCCATTAATGCCTTCCACTGATTCCATAGATAAGCCCAGAAAAGTTCACTCACTCAAATACATCTTTTATTCACCTTTGAAAACCCTCAGGCCCAAATATGCTTAATCCAGCCACAGGTAGGAGTAACCCTAGAGCAGAGTGTTGCTGCAGCAACACACTTCTCATTACTTTCTCTGAAATAGATTTTGACATTTTTAGAGAACGGTTTGCAAATGATTTTATCCAGCTAATTAAGATGTTTCAGAAATAAAATTGTCCATGGAAAATTGCCTATAGCTCTATGAATAAAAAGTACCCGTGCTGCAAACAGACAGGTCTGGGGGAAGAGGGAGAGCAGGCCCAGCCTTGACAGCATGAACTTTGCACTACTGTAAAGAAGGGATGTGCATTTGGGAGAAATGAAATAGTGAAATGACAGTAAAATTACTGTTTCATTTAGGGTTGTTTTTAAAACAAAACTATTTAAATTCCGATGACATTTCATCAGAATCAAATTTTGTTTTGAAAATTGAAAAAAAAAAGCAAAAACAGATCACCTCTTGGGCCTAGGCCTAGGCCCAAGGCCTGGGCTTCTCTTAGGGAATAGGCTGCAGTCCCTGTGTCAGGTCGCATCCTATGCCGAAGCTTGAAGCCGGGGTCGCAGCTTAGGTCCAATGCCGGGGCTCAGCAAGCAAAGTCACAGGCCCGAAAAATTTTACTGGGGTCGGGAAATTTCCTGAACCCCACTTACCTGCTCCATTGGAGATCTTGCATCATGACCAGGCCTAGACTCGACAATGGGGACCAGCCTGGAGAATGGATCCTGACACCCAGGCCTCAGCCTAGATCATGGCCCAGGCCCAGACCTGATGCTGGACCATGGGATCTCATTGGAAGACTAAGAGACCAATCTTCGGTTGTCCCTAGTATGGCTGACAGAGAGCAATCTTTAAGATGTCGTTCCCAAACAGAGAGATTGGTGTGGTGTAAAGTGTGAGCCCTTTTTGGGTTGTACTATTCCTTTGTGCCCATATATATTATAAACTACTGTATGTTGAACCCCACAGAGAGGAATGGATCTTTGAGCACGTTATGGTGATTATCAAAGTCAAGCAAGAGAAAGTGTTTGTTCGCGGTGACCCTGATTACCTAGGGGCTATTGAAAAGAAAATTTGGGACATGAAGGTGGGGCAAAATATTCACAAGGACAGTTTCCGATACTGCCGCCTTGATGGGTGGATGGATAAAGCCCAAATTGAGTGCATCCCTCTAAAACAGGGTGCTAGTAAATAAACCGCACCCTAACCATTACAAACCCCTTCCCACTCAAGAGTATGACGAGGGTTATGATTAATGCCCAGGTTCAAACTGTGAATGTAAAATTTTCTGGTAATTGAAGAAGTTGCTGTGCTGTTTACTTTCATATGTGCTGTGTTATAACTGCAATGTGTTCAACATTAAGTTACTATCATGATGTAAAAAAATGTTTGCTGCTAATCCCAGGATTGGGAATCTATGTCAGATGTTAGAAGGGCCTGTTATTTGTTTGTATTGAGTTAGTCCTCAACTATCAATAGGCACCTGGAGATGAAGAGCAGGACCAGAGACTGACATGGGCTATGAAGACCCATAGGACTACCATATAAATGGTCTAGTTATTAATATTGCTGATCCTAATCAATGGTGGGCATGCACAGGGGCGGATTCCCGATGATGACCGGCCTGGGGATTCACCGCCCAGGCCGGCCCAGGAGATACCATGTGGTCTGCCGAGCGCGGTTCTGTCACGGCCATGCTTGGCAGACCACGTGACTAGAGCGACCGGCCCACCGGGGGATGCTCGATCCCCCGATAGGCCAATCCGCTCCTGGGCATGCAAGATAGAAGGGGGGGTTTTCCCATGAATTGATGTGTGTGGTTTTAAAAATAGTTATCTGCCATATTAGTGCTATTACATAACGGTTATGATAATGTATATTATAGTGTTGAATATATTTAACTTAATATTCAAAATTCATAAAAACTTCAAATTACACTTATTTAAGTTAGTCAGTATATTTATTTGGCAAGTGTATCTATGTAGGGTATCCATATTCTGAACTGAGGTTGTTCTTTACTATTGGCACCCTCATAGAAAAAGGGAGGAGGAATAGCCTAGTGGTTAGAGCAGTGGACTATGAACCAGGAGACTAGGGTTTAAGTCCTGCTTTCACTCCTTGTGACCTTGGCAAGTCACTTTACTCTCCATTGCCTCAGGTACAAAACTTAGATTGCAAGCCCTCTGGGGATAGGGAAATACCAACAGTACCTGAATGTAAACCAGTGTGATATCTCCTCATCTTTATAAATAGATGGGTAGAGTTTTCCACATCTTTGGTTCAACTAAATATTGGGGCATCATGGTTTCCGCCAGATTTTTCCACTTTGGTGGTCAATCAAGGAAATGGATTTTGATACCTTTTTCATGACTTCCTTTTCCATCCTATTAAAGGTAATTGGTTCCCTTTGTCAATTTTATCAGCATTTTTCAATGTAATGGGTTTTCACATTATTTATTGTAGTTTTTGGTGCAATTTCATGCTGACGTTAATGACACGTGGAACTGTCTTAGGGAGGTTCCTACTTTCATGAGCTGATTAATAAGAAGGGTTGGCATTTTTTAAAGTTTTATGGTATTCTCCCTTAGAAAATACATTCTAGTTTTTCATAAGTATTTTTGATGGTCTGACCATGTTTTACTTAAATTGGTTACGCCTTTAGCAGGACACTCCCCTCCATGCTGTTGTGTGGTTTATCATATGGGTATTGTCATGGATTGTTGTATTGTTCCCCACTCTAGTATGAGTGGAAGGGGCCTAGTAGCCCCCCATGTACTATGATGATCTTCCCACAGGAGATCAATTGCAGAATTTTGACACCTAGTGGTGATGTTTTGTGTATTTTTTTTATGGAGGCCTTTGCTGCCAAGTTTAGGGCTTTCAGCTGTTTTTTGGGATGCTTCCTACTGTCCCATGCTGTAGGTTAAAAGGAATGGAGTAGTTTCCACTGCTCTAAGGTGGTAATAAAGTGTGTTTCTAATTATATGGTCCTTGCTTTTGTGACCATGCTGTGTCACTGCTGTTTTATTTGATGTTCCCCACTATCTACATATATAGGAGAGTAAGTATTATGCAGTGTGTTCTGAAGGTACACACTGCATAATACTTCTTGGAGGAGAAGTCCATTAACTGCTATTAATCAATTTTACTTAGGGAATAGCCACTGCTATTAATTGCATCAGTAGCATGGGATCTTCTTAGTGTTTGGGTACTTGCCAGGTTCTTGTGGCCTGGTTTTGGCCTCTGTTGGAAACAGGATGCTGGGCTTGATGGACCCTTGGTCTGACCCAGCATGGCAATTTCTTATGTTCTTATGATTAGAATTACAATGGTTCCTACCACCATGCCCTTACCAAACATTGTGAAAGGTGTATTTTTCAATATGCAGTGAACCAGTACCTATTGCAAAGGGAGTAACTTCTCTATTGAAGGTATGAAGGGGTGAACCAGGGTATTTTAATCATGAGAGTAACCACTAGTTTTGAGTGAACAAAAGTACATATACATTTATAGTTCTGATGTTGTATCTATAAATGTTACAATGTTAAAATGAGTTAAGAAAAATAATTTGCGCCCATCATCCTGGCACAATCATTTTTATTTTTATAATCAGGGGGATGTGTGACGGGGGCTACGTCAGTCACTAACATTATCCCTACATGATTTTTCTGTCTAGGGGCAGTCGGAGGGTTTTTGATATTTTTTATTCCTCCCATTGTTATAACCCCACTTTTTTGGAGGATAGGCTTGTTGGGTATAAAATCTTATGGAGCATGACCAATGCTTCAGAGGAACACTACCAAAATAATCAGAGGTACATATATACTATAATACAATTTTATTACAAACAACAAAAAAGCCATTGTGAAGCTCAAATAATAATGGCTATATAATTTCATAATAACAGGCATCACCAATAGGTTTAATTCCTAAAGTCTGTTGGCACAACTCCCGATGAGGACCCTCGTTTTACCATCAATGGGCTTCTTCAGGGGAAAAATCATCAAAGCAGGTCTCAAGAGATATCTTAGGAGCTTCAGCACTATCTTCTATGCTACAACGCCAATAGTTCAAAAAACCTTTCCTCACGCCACTCAAATCTTCTCTATGTGCCTTCTATTGATCTTCATCCATAAAATTTCTAACGTCACACAAATTCCAATTCACAAAATATAATGTTATTACATCGTCACAACAACATGATTGGAGCACCTATATACTGCCTATGATCAAGGTTCTTTTCTGTATAACTTCACACAAACATTCTTTCAAAAGCGATCGACTTCCTTATCAGTGCTTCAGTGGGTCAGGAGCTAAGAAGGAAGGAGGCTAGAGATTCCTGCAGGAATTCAAGGTAACTGGATTGGAGAGAGAGAGATTTCCTGAAGATCTCAAAGCAAGGTGGTTGGAAAGCTGAAGATTCCCTCTGGATCTCACATAGAAACATAGAAATGACGGCAGAAGAAGACCAAATGGTCCATCCAGTCAGCCCAGCAAGCTTTCACTTTTTTTTTTCTCCCCATACTTATCTGTTACTCTTGTCCCTTGTAGGTGACTTTTTTGTTCTATTTCCCTTCCACCCCTGCCATCGATGTAGTTAGCAGTGCTGGAGCTGCATTTAAGTGAAGTATCTAGCTAATTGTTTAGGGGTAGTAACTGCTGTCATAGCAAGCTACTCCCACGCATGTTTATCCAGCCTGTGCAACTCAGTCCGTGTTGGTTGTTGTCTAAATATAAATCATCTTTTCATCATTCCCCCTGCCATTGAAGCACTGACAGACAGCTATGCTGGATATCATTGAAAGTGAAGTATCAGGCTTATTTGGTTTGGGGTAGTAACTGCCATATCAAGTAAGATACTCCCCTGCTTTTTTGTGGATGCAAATCCTTTTTATTTCACATTTCCTCTTGTCGTTGAAGCATAGAGCAATGTTGGAGTTGCATTAACCGTGTGTATGTTTATTGAATTAGGATATTAATCTCCAGGTAGTAGCAATCATTCCCGCAAGCTGCCCCCATGCCTCTTCGCTTCATTCACATCCTCTAGACTTTATGGATCCTCAGACAGAAGGCAATTCAAGCAATTGGCAAAGAGCTTTTGAGGAAGAGAATTTTGAGAAGATTTTTGGATTTTGTCTGACCAGGGTCTGGACCAAAGGACTGGAATCAGAGATCTTTTTTTTAAAATTCTTTATTTATCAGTTTTTTTTTTAACAAATCCATTACAAGAAACTCTTGTACAAAATAGAAAAAAGAATTTACAAAACAATATTGCAATATTCTTATATTATATACCTCTATAATCTTCTTCTTTTTTCAGGTAGTCCACAATAATATATACTGATCTAAGATTGAGAAAAAAATACTAATACTAACAGAAACATTATCATCTTACAATTACTAATTGTTAAAGCAGTATTTACAGCGGTTTACAATGTATATCAGGGTTGCCTAATTATGTATAGGATAATATGGACTCCACAACACATTTATTCCAAAAGTGATTTGTCACTTAAAAAGAAAGATAACTGAGAAGTAAAAAAAAACCATATGATTCACCTTTATATTTTATGCAGTATTTACATAGGTATCTCAACAAGAAGATTCCCCCTATCTGAGTAGCCTTTGGACTTAATATCAAAAATTGTTGCCTTCTTTTTTGTGTCTGTTTTGACACATCTGGGTACACTCTAACTTTTAATTTAAAGAATTCTACAAGGCGATATTTAAAGAATAACCTGAGTACCCAATCTCTGTCTGGTTCCAAAACAAAGGAAACAATTAATGTTGCTGCTTGTACTAATTCAGTGTCAGATGTCGCTAACACTTGGGATATATCCAAATTTACAGATATTCTATCCATAACTTGTCTATCCTCTTGGCCTTGTTCAGGCTCTTCTTGCTTTTTATATGGTGTTAAATAATATATTTTTGCTATTGGAGGAACCATTTCCTCAGCAACTTTAAATACCACCACAAGATATTTCTTGAACATGTCTTTAGGAGTCATGTATGGTAGCATAGGAAAATTAATAAATCTTAGATTCTTTTTCCTATTGGCATTTTCCAAGTTTTCTATTTTAATTTGTAGAACCTTATTTTCAGTTATCATTGAATCCTGTACTGGTTTCCATTTGACACATTCTAATTTAACTTTTTCAATTTCACTTGTTGTTACTTTTCTAAATCAATTACCCTATCCTGTATTTTATTAATTTTATTCACAATTGGATTTAACTGTGTGGCTATGGAAATACCCAGACTAGCAATAACTTCCCATATAGTGTCCAAAGTAACAGACTCAGGCCTCATCAGAACTGGAGGATCATATTCTTTAAAGGAAATTTTTCATCATTAGTTCTTTGTTCCTGTGGTGGCATGCCATATCCTCCTATAGACAAGGCTTACTGGTCCCTCCATGGGACTTATCCGCTTTTCTTCTCCAGTTTCTCCAGGGTTAACTGGACATGCTCATGGGCTCATTTCAGAGCCTTCTGCTTGTGGACCCTCCGACAGTAACCCCCGGGCCCTGGAGGATGCTGGATTAACTGGTGGTTCCCTGTAAATCAGGAACAGAGATGTCAATAGGTCTGGCAGGGAAGCCAATTGAAAACTTACGTCCTGCATAACCAACTGCGACCCCTCCGATTTACTACTCCGCTGGACATGGGCATCCATTGGCCCGTGAACTAAAGCCTCCGGGAGATTAGCAGGATCTATCTTCTCCTTAGCTCTTCGTTTGCGGGCGGTATGAGGCATTATAATAATCGCAAATATAGAGTAGTAATAAACAATAGTTCCTGCTCTGCTTTACAACTATACTTAGATCAGTAAAGTCAATGTTGAGGCTTTGAGGATCAGGGACAATTAAATCTCCAAAATTAAAGCATAGATTATATTAAACAGCAATACCTTTTTCTGCAGAGATCCTCCAGTTCAAGCAGAACAAAGCCACGCCATTGAAGGGCAGATTTTAAGGCCTCTTACCGTCCCTCAGAGATGACATAGGCACGTCCCGGCAGGACCCCGTTGGGGCCAATAACTCCTGCACCCCCGGAAGGCCGCTGAATCCAGTCACAGTCCCTTTTCCTCTCCACCTCAAATGCGCTGCTGAAGGGTGGATTTTAAGGTCTCTTACCGCCCCTCAGAAATGACGTAGGCACATCCCAGCAGCACCCCTGGAAAGCCACTGAATCTGGTCACAGTCCCTTTTCCTCTTCACCTCGGAATCAGAGATCTTTTGACCAATTCGACCAGTTAACAGATTGGGTGACGAGAAAGATGTAGATTGCTGAGCACTAACTCAAGAGACTTGTATTTTTGATAGTTGAATTATAGTTGCAGAGTTAGAGTTTTTGAATCTGTTTTCTTGGATATTTTTGCTTGGGGATATTTTTCTTCTTTCAGCCCAGTTCATGCCAGAACTGGAACTACACTCTAGTTATCCCACTCTCACTGGTGAGGATATTTTCAATCAGGATGAAGGTGCAAGAGCAAGTGAGCACAGTAAGGATAGACAGAGAAACCATTTGCTTTTTATTGATCATTGGATGTATGCTGATTCTTATTTTTGTCATTTTGACCTAGATCCTCTTCTTTAAGTTCCAGTAAAGACTCTCTTTAATTTGAACACCAACTATAGGCTCAGTGTTTTAATTGAGTTTTACGCAAGTATAGACTTACTGGGTTGGATGGACCCTTTTGCAATTCCTGTTTCTCCCGGTTGTGCTGGTGTTGGCTTTTCTGCTTTTAGTTTTCACCATATGGTGCCTTCTCGAAATCGTGGTGAATAGAATATCGCCAGGGGCCCCAGAAGAGAATTCTTCCTCCCCGTCTGGACCTGAACCCGGACCCCTATCACCCCTAGTCTAGGATAAAGCATCTAAACATGCTGCACGTATATTTTAAAAATATATGGCTACCCGTATATTTTTAAAATAGGCAAAGTACGCATTGAAATACTTGTATTACATGTATTTGGACATAAGCATACATATGTGTGTATGTTGCAGGGTAAGGATACACATATTTTATAATACGTGCAGGTTATAAAATGCTAGTGTAGATCTCCGTGCGCCCATATACATTGCGCAGATATGTTTGAAAGTTATCCTCTCTATTCTTGAAAATTTACCCCAAAAAGTACACAGTAAGTTCTCTTAACAAAAGCTGCTATTAGAAAAACATATTAGCGGACCCAGTATTAGTGAAAATATCATGTGAATTACTTAGTGATAAGAGTACTTTAATCATCATTTAATGCCAGTTCACAATCAGCTGCCAGTCTTCTTTTAATCCTAACTACAAAATTGCATAGTCTGTATTGAAGCTGCAGTATCTTCATAAAATGAAAAAAAAAACCCACTGCTGAGATGATTCAGTTGTTCATGGTGTTGACAAGACAGTCCTCATGAAAAAAGCAGGCCCTCGCTTAGCGTGTTCTTCCATTGCACGTCACTAAAGAGAATGTTGTTCTTTCACCCATCATAAATCAAAACTTGGCACAAGTCTGTTTGCTTATCCAAGCTGAAATGTCTTCATGAAAACCAAAAACACCAAGATGCTAGGTAGGTTCTACTTGATGTTAACAAGGAACTTCTTAGCCAAAAAAAACAACAAAACCCAAACAAACAAACAAACAAACAAAGCAGGTACCCACACTGCATATTCTCCCACTGTATGCCTAATTATTCAGCCAGTGTTGTCATCTTTTAAAATCTTCACAATATACTAGATCTCAGGCTTGATTAGCAGAGGTAAACCTGCACAGCACTTGCATTGGATGCATCTGTTTCAAAACAGAATTCTTTCTTTCTTTTTGGTATCCATATTTTAAGCGGATTTATTAAAGCTGGATAAAATGTCATGAAGAGCAATCAACTAGAACATTTAGAATATGGGGAAAGACAGTTGTAATGGTTACCTTGGAGAAGAGACAGGTGATATGATGATGATGAATATGTGAAAAGTCAGCGCATGCATCAGTGACAGTGAGACAAGATGGGATAGATTCATCGGTTCACACTAGCATTAACATTTTCTAAAAGAGGTGTTAGGCCTTTGCTGGCTAGCACGACTACATGATTTTTTTTAAATTTTTAGCTCTAACATTCATTGTCACAAAAGGGTTAATCTTTTGTACAATCATGTATGTAATTCCCTGCTGGAGTACATAAAATAAAAAATGTGTCTGATGCTGGGTTTCAGAGTTTAACAACAGTCTGTCTAGGTTAAAAAAATAACCATAAATGGTCGAGCAGATAATGCCATGGACCTGGCTCAGAGACAAGGGCTGTATTTTCTCATGCTGGACAGGGAAAAGTACCAATTCCTTTCTTTCCCCTCTGTGATCATCTGACTGCACCCCTATAACAATTCTCCATTCTTCCTTTGACTGGCAGACTCACACTTCAAACCCATGCTCAAGGAGCAAGTCAAGCCTAACTCGAAAGATATCTTCAGAAAAAATAGAAACTTTTATTTCTTCTGTGGTTACCAGCAGTCAATAGCACAATAGTAAAAAAAAAAAATCACCAGCAGGAATCACACAGCAGAGATGAGCAGCACAGCAGAAACAAATACACTTCTATATTTCTTCTTTTTCTATTACAAGCTCTAGATCTAAATCAGATTTTCAAACAGCAGAAGTGGCTTTAGTCACCTCTTCAAGCAAGCTCCTAATACTTATATCTCTTCACATAATTGTTCTCAGTACATTCTCAGCAGTACCATTCAGCAAATTCTTTTGCAATTCCTTTACAATAACGAGAACCATAAGTCCCCCTAGGTGCCATTGGGCACTATCTAAGAACCTAGTGATAGTATACTGTCTTCCATGATGGCAAGGCCTAGCTGGACTGGGTGAAACCAGCAGACTCACCAGTAACCACTGCTCCAAATCTCACTGCAGAGAATCCCAAGTCAGAAAATCACAGAGAGAACTCCCATGCTCTCATGCTAGGCACAACCTTATATTGAAACAGGGCACACTCCCTCTTGGAGTTCCACTTTCACATTCGGGCCGATACAGTAAAGTCCGCGGGAGAGCGGGCGAATGCCTGCTCTCCTGGCGCGTGCACAGGCCACTCTCCTGTGCACGCGTATCCTTAGCACCTCCTTTTGGACTAGAGCGGCGGCGGCTGTCAGCGGGTTTGACAGCCAACACTCAATTTTGCCAGCGTCGGGTCTCGAGCCTGCTGACAGCCATGGGCTCGGAAACCGGACGCCGGCAAAATTGAGCATCCGGTTTTCGACCTGACAGCCGCCGGCCGACTTCAAATTTTTTATTATTTTTTTTTTACTTTTGGAAAGTTTCAGGACCTCCGACTTAATAGCGCCATGATATTAAGTCGGAGGTGCACAGAAAAGCAGTTTTTACTGATTTTCTGTGCACTTTCCCGGTGCCCGAAAGTGCACCTTTGGGTAGGCGCTAATTTCTGAAAGCAAAATGTGCGGCTTGGCTGCACATTTTGCTTTGTGAATCGCGCGGGAATACCTAATAGGGCCATCAACATGCATTTGCATGTTGCGGGCGCTATTAGGTTTGGTGGATTGGATGCACGTTTTCTGAATAAGGGGTAAGGGAAAACGCGCGTCCAGTGGCGGGTTAACAGTGCGCTCCGACGGAGCACACTGTACTGTATCGGCCTGATATTTACTTAAAGAGGTAGCAAGAACCCATGCCATACTCTGACTACAATGGAGAAAATCCCACATAACAAAACATAGAGGTTAAGTGACAAAATTTAGGATACATTTCTAGTGGCTAGGAGCTGATTTAGGGCCTGTGCCGCATGTATTTAAATTGGTTAATAAGCATGTAGATAAGGCATTTAATGTGTGCAAATTACTACACTCCTGTCTTCTAAACCACTTTGGTCCATACAAGACCCACACCAGACCAAATCCAATGATGAGACCGGCATCAGGGAGAGGGAGAGCTTAGCTGCCTGGAAGGGTGAGTCCAGTCACAGCCTGGGAGCCAGCTGGAAAGAGAGTGTCTGACTGTGAGAAAAGTGCAAGAGCTGAAGAAATCCGAGAAGCAAGGTCCATGAGCTGCCTCTGTGTGACCGAGTGAGAGTGATTGTGAGCTATAATTTTCTCTTGCTTGCTACATTCAGGTAGGGATACTGAATGTTTCTTTATTTTGTTAAAAAGCTAGTTTGCCACAGTTCACCAAGATTCCAGTTGGAGTGAGGGAATACTTACATAGAGTTAAGTAAAGGAAGCTCTTTGAACTAGAGATTAGTTAGGGGTTTTCTTCCTTTGAGTTGTGTTAAGTCAGCAAGGCAGTTACTATTGTGGGTCAAGAGGCTTGAGAAGGGCTACAGCGAAGGAGCCAGCTTTGCGTTACAGGAACCAAAAATAGTCTGCATGGAAGCAGCTCATCAGAAGGGCCCCCACCAATTGTGAACTCACTGAGTGCATTCACACATACTTTGGGGGAGGGGGAACCCAATTTACCCTATTTTATTGGGCTATTGAATTCCAGAGCTCTGATAGTAATGGGTAGCTTAGCACTTTCACTGCCCAAGAGTAGTCCAAATATTTCTGTAAGGGTAATGTAAGAGCAATCTTTAAGACAAGTCAGAGCTCTGAAAAGTGTTTTGGGGTTAAAAGTTATCTCACGACATTGAATTGGTATAGATTGGTCATAGTTTGTTGGTCTGAAAAGTATTTGGGTAAATTTTGTTACTTGCCTGAAAAATGTTTTTTTTGTGGTATTTCAGTAAGAAGAGTACATGAAAAACTGATACTGAAATCTTTTATTTGTGACTGCTGATTTACTATACTCTAAACACAATTGAATTTTTTTTGGAGAAACTGTAAATAAAGATTGCATTTGTTTTGCATACATCCCCGCTTCTTATTCCTACTAATTTGTGGCAGGCAGGATTAGCCCTTGTCCCACTTACCTGGCAGAGGGGTGGGATTGTGGGGAAGGAGTAGGCCTTTCCCTCCTGAACCTTTTTACTCCTCAGGTGAGAAGAGCCACAATTCCATCTGTAGCCCCAATTTCAGGGCGGAGGTAGAAATAGGCAGGGGCCACACTCAGACCAGGGGCTAAGTCCTAATTCACAATCTCCAGTCCTTTCACCTCAAAGTGCGGATTCTTTCAGCTGGGGGTAAGGCTGAACCTTCAAGGCCCAAGGTGTAAGGGTAGAAACCTCTTCACTGCATGTTATTAATGATGCTTAAGTGTAGGTGGAATGAATGGAACAGGCAGGATAATCTGGTTCGGTGTTCCAAAGTAAAACATTACTGTGAGTAATTAAATGCAATCAATTGTTACAAAATAAAACTGTTCCCAGTTACATGCATGTCCAGACTGATCTATTTCCTTAAACATCTCTTCTCTCTCTCTCTGTGAAAATGTCACTGAGCACCGGGTCCTGAGATTTTCTTAACCTCCAGGCTTTGGAAAGATAAGTGTCTCAGGTGGGTGGGGGTATCCCAAGAGTAGCGGGTTCCCTTTCCCAAAAATACCTAATGTCTGGGTAATCTCCAGGAGACCAATATTCAGTAGGCCGTTTAGTGGACAAGATATCCAGCTAAGTTTAGCCAGATAACTTGTCCTGTATATTCAGTGGGATAAACATCCTGGGGGAATGGGACATAAGGATAGTGTAGCCAAAACAGAGCACGCACCCTCCTCCGTATTAGTTTTTCTGTTTGGGAAGTCCTGGCTAGTCTCTATCCTGGCTCCGTTTTGCTGGGCACCACCCATGACTGATCTCTAATGTCTGGAGTTAGAGGCTAGTCCAGTAGTTCATTTCCTACCAAGGATACAGGCACCCCTGAGATGTTAGTACCTGCAGAGGAACACACATCTTCAGGCAAAGCTGGGAGTGGAGTTGGAGAGTCACCGAGCAACAAGAATTTCTCTCCTGAGAAGATTCCAGAGCTGAATTGAGAGGCAGCCATTCTGAAGAATTCTCAGTAGGTCTTAGGCCCCCTCACTAGCAGGGGGTCACCACAGAGAACCGTTCTCAAGCATACTTAGGGCTCACTGCCATGCTCAACTCTCTCCGATCTTTGCTCCAACACACTACCACCTTTTCTGATCTTCTGGAAGATTGGGAACTGCTAGACCACTCATCTGAGGAATGGCCTCTACCTAAGGCCTTCCCCCCTTCCGTTGTGGGGTTTGGTGCCAAAGACAAATTCTGACATCCTGTACATGGTCAAGCCATCTCCAAAGGCCTATGCAATTCTAGCCTTCTCTTCCCCACTTTTCTTGCTTCTCCTCCTGCCCCCACTACCTTTCACCTGTGTCTCTACATGTTCTGCTCAGGAAAAATAATTCACCTGGCCTTGAGAGATCTGGGTATATCCAGATTTTTTCTCCATGAAAAAGATCATTTCTATTCCGCATGTAAAGGCGAAATACCGTATCCCTTTCCGCAGCAAAAACAAAAGATACATGCAATGTGGCCCTCAAGGATATTTTATCTTCGGGTGTAGCCTTGATTAAAGCTGTTAAGTTTAATGGAGATTCTCCTGGTTTGCTATTTGATATACTTTCTTTAGTTGCAACATAATATATTTTAGAGAATACAGGTAAAGCCTGCTGTGGTATTTTAAATATATGACTCAAATATTCTTTAAACATATCTTGTGGTGTTACCAAAGTATGTCTAGGAAAATTTAACACTCTGAGAAGAAGGAAGAAATTTCTAGTGACTAAACAAGAAGTAGAGAATAAAGGTGGTAAAATGATCATTAAATTCCCATGCAGATGTGAATTAACGTACCTTGATCAGAAATATGTTTTCTTTGAAATCTCACAGCTACGAACTTTTCTTGATTCCCAAACCCAAATGTCTCCAGCTAGAGGACCAGAGCAATAGTATTGAAAAATTCATGTGTTCTCTTTAAATTCAATTGTTCATATTGCCTTTATCCGCTTTATATAATTCTTTTTTTTTTCTTTCCTGGAATTTGCCTTTGCTTTAAAATACAGATTTCATTTTTCACTGTATTAATTTCTGTAGGAATTATATTTTTGTTGTATTTAAATTTCATGATCACTTGCCTGATTGTATAAATGAAATTGCATAAATAAAAAAATTAAAAAAAAAAAAATTCACCTGGCCTTTTGGAGGGAAAAGAATTTGGCACTTCAAACACAATCTTCACCATGATTTCGAGGGGCCTTTTCAAAACTTAAACAGTAGTTCTTTTGGAGAGGGGGCCAAATTTCTTCTCTTTGAAGGGTGGAAAGTTAAGTTGGGGGCCCAGATTACTGTCAGTCTACTCCTGTGGGAGATATTTCCTGCACTGATTCTTTTTCCCTCTCCTGACTAATGCCACTACTGCCAGTCTCCTTCTACTCTACTAGGGACAATTGACTGCTCGGGAACCGAGCACCACTCGCTCCAGTGCACTGACCAACTGGATGTCCACAAACATCATCGAGGTTATGAATTGTCCTGCATTGGCATCCTTAAAAAGATTTGGGCTGCAGTGGAAATACTATAGATTAACTGGCTGTGACTGCCGAAAAGGTATGGCACTCCATGCATTCTTCCGATCTGAACATGGCACACCCCATCAGGATTAGATGGATGTGACCTCAATAGTAGAAGTGCTGCAGATGATCTGGGGGCCCATATAAGTTTCCTAGCCCAACTGATGGGAATGGGTGAGTACTCACAATGGCTGTGGTGGCCAGGCTACCCATGGATGTCCCAGTGATAGACGTCCGATCTCTCTTGGGACACAATGGTGGGCTGCCATCCCCATCCTAGTCTAGTAGGGGTTCTGCATTTTGCTCATCAAATTGCTGGTCTTTGCTCACACAACTGATGGATCTTTGTGGGAGTCTGGTGAATCTCGAAAGTGAGGCCTAATACTGACGCTCCTGCACCATCATATGCTTGGCAGATTTTTTCACACTCTCCTCATGCTAAGCCATATGTGCACAACATGTTGCCAGTTTTATGGCTCTCCACTGGATGTGTACTGTCAACATCACTAATAACGTTAGACACCTGCGCAGAACCTTCTCTTCTCACTTCTGCCATGCTTTCTCTCCTGCTGCTTTCCTAAGGCGGGACCAACTACAGCGATTCACCTTCACAGTTCTCCCAATCACTGCACAGCAGCAAAACATTAATTTTCTCCCCTGTAATATGCAATTCCACCTTATAATGTCCTCAAGCCCCCTGTTGCTTGGCACCATTTTATATAGCTCTAATTTCAGGGTGTAGACTGAAAGGGCAAGGGCCACACTCAGACCCAGGGCTCAGTTCTAATTCATAGTCACCAGTTCTTTCACCCCAGGGCATGGATTCTTTCAACTGTGGGGTAAGGCTAAACTTTCAAAGCCCAAGGCGTAAGACTGGAAACCTCTTCTCTGCATGTTATTGATGATACTTAAATGTAGATACAATGAATGGAACAAGCAGGACATTCTAGTTGGATGATCCAAATTAAAACTCAGGGGCTCTTCTATGATGAGAGAAGGTGAGGCACCTTAGGTGGCAAAATTTTGGGAGTGGCAAAAAGGGAACCCATAAAACACTCCTGTGGCAGCTGCCTCACTGTGTTGAAGACATATGATTATTAAAGTGCCAGCAGGCTTTGGTGGACTCCACCTCACCGAGGCAAAAGAGATGGCCAATAGGGTCATGGCAGACTCCTTGACCTGAAGAAAAGAAACCAAGCAGAGCCAGGGCAGAGCCCATTCTGCCATAGTCTGAAGAGAAGAGGCCCAGTGGGGCCACGGTACAGCCCATCCCACCATGGCCAAAAGAGAAGAGCTCTGACGGCACTGGCAGACTCCATCCTGCTGCAGCCCAGAGAAAAGAAGTTGGTGGGTTGTGGTTGATCTCATCCCCCTGCAGTCTGAAGAGAGGAGGCCCGGTGAGGCCGCAGTGGGAAAGGAAGGCCCTAAGAGCATGTGTGTCCGTGCGTGTGAGAGAGCTTGTATGTGAGAGAGAGAGCCTTTATGCATCTGAGGGTGTGTGAGAGTCTGTATGTATGTATGGGTGTGTGAGAGAGCCTGTATGCATATGTGAGTGTGTGGATGTAGGAGACATTTTGTATGCATGTGTGAGTGTGTGTGGTGTGTGTGGGAGAACCTGTATGCCTCAGAGGAGCTGCTGTTAAGAATGGTACAATCCTCTCCTAACTCTCTAACACAGGACTTAACTAGGGCCATCTAATGGAGACCTAGAAGGTCTCTACACATCTTTTTCTGGAGGCCATCCCACATTGTGACAAGAGTGGGGTGCTCTTCTATGTCTGAAGGGGAGCTAGATTATACTAAGAAAACTGAATTTTTATTTTAGTGGTAAGATTTTTTGTGAAACTTCTTTTTCAGTGGATATTTCTTTACAGAGGCTTATCAGATGGTTGAGTATGTCTGTGTGTGTGTCATCTCCTTACAAATTCTAAACATTTACTGAAGACTGAGCTGAACCAAACTTTGTGTGGATGTAGACCTAGGGGGAAAGGGGCAACATTTGTAGCCAGTCTATTTTACAGTATATTTGCAAATTGTTTCTCCAGCTATGCAAGTATGCAATATCTTTTCCAGAGATGCATGGGTTTTGATTTCCTTTATCCAGACTTCAAATAATGGTGATTTGGCCCTATGGTGGATATATTTATTTACAAAATGTATATTCCGCTGATCCAAAAATCTCAGTGGATCACAATTGTACATACATAAATAATACACCATCAATGAACAAACAATTGCATATTAACAGATTATATAAACAAACTTTAAATTAAAATAAATAATTTAAAACAACCTCAGCATACTGTCTGTCAGTCTGGGAAACCACATGAAAACAAGAGTGGCAAAAAGCGAAGGAGGTCATTTTCCACTCTGATCATGTCTGGCAGTGCATTGCAAAGGGCAGGGCATGCAACGCTAAAAATCTGCTCTCGTGATTCAACTAAGTGAACGTGCTTAAGGGAAGGAATTTCTAATAGATGATACTGAACAAAGAGTATGGGCGTAAAGCCATGAAGGGCCTTAAGTTCCAGAATGAGAATTTTAAATTTCACTCGCCAGATGACTGGCAGCCAGTGCAGCTTTTCCAGGACTGGTGAAATATAGTCTCTTACAGTAACCCTTGAGATGAGTCTGGCTGCCGAATTTTGAATTTGTTGAAGTGAACAAAGATAGGATTGTGGAAGACCTAAAAACAGCGCATTACGATAGTCTATGGAAGAAAGAATGAGTGACTAGGTGACCAAGCGGAAATCTGAGCTCTGGAGAAAAGGCTTTAATGACCGTAACTGACGAAGCTTGAAGTTAGATGACTGTACTACACAGGAGGTATTCCCAATGGCCTTTACGTCGCCATACATCTAATACCTCTTTTACTTGCAGGGTATTCTCGGGTTCAGTATCATGTTGTGTAGGTACAGGGGACCTTCAGGAAGGCAAGGATAGGACTAGTGGTTTTAAAAGGGACATGTGAAACGTGTTGTGGATCCCCATGGAGGTGGGAAGCTGTAGTTGATATGTAACTGCTCCTATGTGTCAGATGATCGGGAATGGTCTGATGAACCTAGGAACCAGTCGTTGTGACGGAAGACATAGCTTGATGTGTCTAGTGCTCAGCCAAACCTTCTGGCTGGGCCGGAACGGGGGTGCGGTGCGATAATGAGCGTCCATGAAGTGTTTGGCCCGCTCGGCCGCCTGGGTCAGTCTTTCCTTGACTTGATTCCACAGTCATGTACTGTCTGTGCAGTAGACTGGGCTGCATGTGAGGGTACAGAGAGCGGTACTGGTAGAGGCAGGTGTGGCTGGCAGCCAAAGACCACTGAGAAGGGTGAGGCATTAGTAGCAGAGGCAAAAGGGTATTGTGAGATAACTCGGCCCATGGCAAGAAGTCGGCCCAGTTATCCTGATGATCATTGATGTAGGATCTTAGGAATGTCTTCAGGGAGTGGTTTGTCCTTTCGGCTTGGCCATTCACCTGAGGGTGGTAGGCCGACGTCAGATTCAGGGTAATATCAAACTTTTTACAAAGGGACTGTCAATACTTGGTGGCAAATTGAGGCCTTCAATCAGACACGATCTCTCTAGGTAACCCATGTAAGCGGAATACATTGTTTAGGAAGAGTTTTGCCAGTTCAGGAGTTGAGGGGAGTCTCTGTAGTGGAACAAAATGGGCCAACTTTGAAAAGTGGTCGATAATAACCCAAATGACCGTGTTGCCCTTTGATGGGGGCAGCTCGACATTGAAGTCAGTAGAGCTGCTTGACAAGGGTTCAGTGGGAGCAGGAAGAGGTTGGAGGAGTCCCATAGATGGCCAGTCGGGGACTTTTGCTATGCACAGATGGGGCAGGAGTCCACATAACTGCGGGAGTCGTTAACCATGCTAGGCCTCCAGTAATGTCTTCTTAACATGTTAAGAGTCCGAGTCATGGGCCCAGCAGAGGACACGCTCCCGGAGGTGGCGTGGGACCACTGTCTTCCCAGCTGGTATTGTATTGGTAACTGCGAGGGATATGCATGCTGGGTCAATGATGTGCCTAGGAGTCTCGGGCATATCTTCTGGCTCAAGGGAGTGAGAGAGAGCATATCCGCTCAGGTGTTCTTTGCTGGACGGTAGTGGAGTTCAAAGTGGAAAAGTTCAAAGAACAGCGCCCAATGGGCGTTAAGTGTTCGAGGTTCTGTGGTCTGTAAATATTGTGAACTTATGCTGTGCTCCTTCTAATCAGGGGCGCCATTCCTGAAAGGCCAATTTCACAGCTAAGAATTCATGGTCCCCAATCGTGTAGTTTTGCTCTGCGGCAGAAAACATGTGTGAGTAGAAGGAGTAGGGTACTAAGACCCCCTTGGAAGAATATTGGCTCAGGACCTCCCTGCTCCAATGGTGGAGGTGTCAACTTCGACGATGAAGGGGCGGTTAGAATCTGGATGACGTAGACATGGTCCGGTGCAGAAGACCTCTTTCAAGGCGTGGAAAGCAGATTAAGTCTTGGGGCTCCAAACTTGAAGGTTACTACCTTTCCTAGTCATGGCCATGAGTGGAGCAGCTAGCATGGAGAAGTTAGCGATGAAGTTTCTGTAATAATTTGTAAATCCAAGGAATCTTTGTAAGGCATGGAGGCCTACTGGCTGGGGCCAATCTTGAATACCTTGGAGTTTCTCAGGGTCCATGGTGAAGCCACGATTGGAGATGATGTAGCCCAGGAATGGAAGGAGGGTCTGTTCGAGAATACACTTCTCTAATTTTGCGTAGAGGTGATTGTTTCTGAGGCGTTGGAGGACTATTTGAACATGCGAGCGGTGGGACTTCAGGTCTTTGGAAAAGATCAGTATATCGTCCAGATATACCACGACAAATGAGTATAATAGGTCCCGGAAGATCTCATTCATCAAACGCTGAAAGACCACAAGGGCATTACAAAGTCCGAAGGGCATTACTACGTACTCGTCTTCCAAATGTCCTCTGGCTGGATTCGTACAAGGTTGTATGCCCATTGGAGATCTAGCTTTGTAAAGATCTGAGCTCCTTGTAGGTGATCAAATAGTTCGCTAATGAGTGGCAGAGGATAACGATCCTTGCGAGTCATGGCGTTTAGCCCACGGTAGTCTATGCAAGGACGTAAACTGCCATCTTTCTTCTTTACGAAGAAGAATCCGGCTCCTGTCGGGGAATCGGAGATCTTATTGTTATGGTTAAGCGGTGTTTGGGTACTGTGGCAGATGATCATGCCCACGGGAAGGAGCCCCATGAGGTGCCACAGTACTGGGCTAAACGCAGACGCACAAACACAGAGTTTAGTTCTTTTATTAAACAGCTTGTAGTGTACCACCAGAGGTGGCAGTAGTGAGGTAGTCTGGAAGTAGCAGACTCAGGACCCTCGGCAGAGGGGACCCTTCGCACCCTGTTGGTATAGGGGGATTCCAGTGCAGGTTTCCCAGCAAAGTACTGTGGATGAGATTGACTAAGAATTAGATTACTCACTAGATGGTTGCTTTTGGTATGCGCCACCAGGTTGAAGAAGTTTGTTAGCGGCACTGAGGCAGGGATCGAGTACCTGATCCCTGTAAGGCACCTGAAATAAAGCAGAGGGCCCCCGAGGAGCGGGTACCCAGGTTAGCAATACCCCAAAAGGGCAGAGAGAGAGCTTCCAGTGGCAGCACGGAAGCGGCAGAGTAGCTTAGAACCGGCCAAAACCAATCCTTTGCTAACTCAATGAGCTAGCAACAAAGTACAGGCTATATACCCGGATGGCGTGATGTCAGTAGAGGGGAATGCCCCCGAGGTTCGCGCCAATGCTGGAATAAAGACGTGGGTGACGTGTGCGCGCACACCCTAGTAGGCCCTTGGGAGGAGCATGGCGGGAGGCAGCACCATAGCCGTTCCAGGGACGCCGGAGAGCATTTGAATCGTGTCCTCGATCGTCTTAACGATCGATTTCGGCTGGGAGGGGGAGGGAATCGTATCGTCGCCGTTTGGGTGTTTAGAGTATCGTTAAAATCGTGAACCGGCACACTAAAACCCCCTAAAACCCACCCCCGACCCTTTAAATTAAATCCCCCACCCTCCTGACCCCCCCCCCCCAAATGCCTTAAATTACCTGGGGGTCCAGCGGCACACTAAAACACCCTAAAACCCACCCCGGCACACTAAAACCCCCTAAAACCCACCCCGACCCTTTAAATTAAATCCCTCACCCCAAATGCCTTAAATTACCTGGGGGTCCGTAGCGGCGGTCCGTAGCTTAAATTACCCCCGGGTCCGTAGCTAAATCGGGGGAAGGGGGAGAGCAGGAAATCCGGCACACTAAATCGTGGTGTCTTCAGCCGGCGCCATTTTGCAAAATGGCCGCCGCAAAATGGCGGCGGCCATAGACCAATACGATTCGACGCAGGAGGTCGTTCCGGACCCCCGCTGGACTTTTGGCAAGTCTTGTGGGGGTCAGGAGGCCCCCCCAAGCTGGCCAAAAGTTCCTGGGGGTCCAGCGGGGGCCCTGGAGCGATCTCCTGCCGCAAATCGTTTCCGTACGGAAAATGGCTCCGGCAGGAGATCGACTGCAGGAGGTCGTTCAGCAAGGGTTCCCGCTGAACGACCTCCTGCAGTCGATCTCCTGCCGGTGCCAAATCTGAAATCGGAGCGGCCTCGAAGGGAAAGGAGGCAGGCTGCATGGCTCGGCGCGCGCAGGCTGCTGATTTTGCACAGCCTTGCGCATGCCGACCCCAGATTTTATAAGATATGCGCGGCTATGCGTGTATCTTATAAAATCCAGTGTACTTTTGTTCGCACCGGTGGCACGAACAAAAGTACGCGTACGCGTATGTTTTTAAAATCTACCTCTGAGTGAGGTAATCAAATTTGCAAATACAAAATTATTCAGAGTAGTTAAATCCAAGCAGATTGTGATAAATTGCAGGAAGACATTGTGAACCTGGAAAATTGGGCATCCAAATGGCAGATGAAATTTAATGTGGATAAGTGCAAGGTGATGCATATAGGGAAAAATAACCTATGCTATAGTTACACAATGCTAGGTTCCATATTAGGAGATATCACCCAGGAAAGAGATCTAGGCGTGGATAATACATCGAAATCGTCGGCTCAGTGTGCTGCAGCAGTCAAAAAAGCAAACAGAATGTTAGGAATTATTAGGAAGGGAATGGTGAATAAAATGGAAAATGTCATAATGCCTCTGTATCGCTCCATGGTGAGACCGCACCTTGAATACTGTGTACAATTCTGGTCGCAGCATCTCGAAAAAGATATAATTGCGATGGAGAAGGTACAAAGAAGGGCAACCAAAATGATAAGGGGAATGGAACAGCTCCCCTATGAGGAAAGACTAAAGTAGTTAGGGCTGTTCAGCTTGGAGAAGAGACGACTGAGGGGGGATATGATAGAGGTGTTTAAAATCATGAGAGGTCTAGAATGGGTAGATGTGAATCGGTTATTTACTCTTTCGGATAATAGAGGGACTAGGGGGCACTCCATAACATTAGCATGTGGCACATTTAAAACTAATTGGAGAAAATTCTTTTTCACTCAACGCACAATTAAGCTCTGGAATTTGTTGCGGGAGGAGGTGGTTAGTGCAGTTAGTGTAGCTGGGTTCAAAAAAGGATTGGATAAGTTCTTGGAGGCGAAGTCCATTACCTGCTATTAATTAAGTTGACTTAGAAAATAGCCACTGCTATTAATTGTATCAGTAGCATGGGATCTTCTTAGTGTTTGGGTAATTGCCAGGTTCTTGTGGCCTGGTTTGGCCTCTGTTGGAAGCAGGATGCTGGGCTTGATGGACCCTTGGTCTGACCCAGTATGGCAATTTCTTATGTTCTTATGTTCTAAGGGAAGCAACTTCTTATCCGAGGGCTTTGGGAGAGAGGAATCCCCAACTGCTAAATGGCGCTTTCATTTTGGACTGGCTAGCATGGGAGATTTGCACATGGCTTGACATTTTTAAGCCTTAGCATGCATGGCAAAAAATATAACACACAATCTGAGACAGGCCTTAAATTTTAGGCCTTAGCACGTGATGGTTAAATGGCACGTGGAGAAGTGCATGCCATGCTATTTACCAAGCACAGTATAAAGTCTTGGTTGCATGCATCGCTCCTTCATTTCACGTGCAGAGATGCTAATTTTAGATCAGATGTACTAACATCTTTTCAAGCCAGTGTGAACACAAAGCTGGTACTGCATGGCTCTAAACAGCCTTAACATGCACACATATGGGTAGATTTTCAAAGGCCTATGCGCGTGTCGGGCGAATTTTCAAAGAGGCCCGGCCACGCACGTAAACCCTGGTACGCGCACAACTGCCGGGCCTCTTCAAAGGGGCGGGTTCTGGGCAGGGGGCGGGCTGGGACAGTGCCATGAACGCTGTCCCGAAGACTCAGAGCGCGCAACTTACTTCAGCCTGGGGACCTGAAGTAAGTTCTAAAGCAAAAAAAAAAAAAGATGGGGAGGATTAAGGGGGTGGGGAGGCGAGGGGAAGAGGGAGGGAGTTTAGGTAGGGGGGTAGGGAACTGGGGAAGGCCTGAATGCGTCGCCGCATGGAATTTGCATAAATTCTCCCCTCCCTTCCGCGTGCCGCCCGCCGATTATAAAATCCGGCGCACATGTGCGCGCGGCCATCTGATTTTATAACATGTGTGTGCCGGCGCGCGCATGTTATAAAATCAGCGGGTCCATTTTAAAATCTACCTACCCCTAAGCTTTACGGCATAAGCCCTCAGTTACTGAGCTAGGGTGCATTGCTTCCAGGCCGAGTTCATGGTAATTGCTGGTCTGTGGCTCCAAGTCAAGGACTGGACTTTCACCACAATGGCTCAGCTAGAGAATGCTATAGAATAGGTGAAGGGCTCTTGGTAACACTGAGTGAAGGATCAAGGCACTGTTGCCCAATATAGACACAGATACCAATTGTGCTGTAAGCCCAAAAATAAGCAAGAGGGAAACCTGGGCTAAACAATACAATTAAAGAAAAAAAATAAATAGAGACACTGCAGGCCTCTTATAGCATGAGAAGGTGCTGATGAGCTGCCATAAAAATCTGAGCAGATGGATCTTCATTCCATTGTCAATTTGTTGAAATGCCAAGAAAACTGAACTCTGGCACTGTATAGCAGTTATTCCAGGCAGCAGTACTTTAAACTGAAAGGTCGCAGTCTTGTAACACTGCCATGAAAATGTGTCCTGACGTCCCAGTTTGAGTTTCACACCTAAACAGCATTTTGATATTGATGGATTGGTTTTATTCCTTTTGAGTAGAGCGTAGTACAATGAGAATCTTAGTCGGTTGTGTCACTTATAATTTGCATTTACGGTAAGGTTCTAAAACGTCTGACCATGATTTCAAGTCCTGCCTTTGTCCCTGTGTTTCTTCTCATTCATAGTTCACCAGTTTCGGCCAGTATATCCAGAGTGGGGTACATGCTGGGGTACATTTTCAGTAGAGCATCTAACAAGAATACGTGCGTCCCTTTCAGCTTGCAGAAACCAACCTGATCTCCAACAACAAGGACAGGAGCACACACACACAAAAAAAATGTCAGGTTGGATAGAATAAATCAGTCAAAATACTTTAAAGAAGAGCGCTTGACTCTGCAAAAAAAAAAAAAAAGCATCCAAATGAAGTAGGCAAAGAATTTCATGAGTTTCAATAAATCCAAAACCTAACACGTGAGCATGAATGTGAAAACAAGGCAGCAGAACAATGAAAGATTTTGTTCAAGGTCAGTTAGATATTCATTCTTTTCTTTCTGCAGGTATTGTGAACGTGCTTGAAAGTAGCGTCCATTATGGAAGCAGAAGACTCTGTGAGATCAGAGTAAGGAGCTCCCTCAGCCTCTTTCAACACTCACTCCGGCCATTCTGAGAAAAGTGTCCTATATCACAACCAAAAGGGGACTTGCGACCTAAATGCGACTTGCCCAGAGAAAAAATCAGTGGACATTATCGGCCTGATTTTTAATCCCCCACATGCATAAAAAACGGGGGGGGGGGGGGGTTATGTGCATGGCCGGGCCTTGCGCGCGCAGTGCACATCTTCAGAGTGGCCCGGCCATGCACATAACCCCTGTTACGTGCCAAAGTGCCAGGCCCAGATAAAGGGACGGTCCGGCAGGCAAGGAGGGGAGGGGCTGCAGGCGGCCGGTACAGCAGCCGTTTGCCGCTGGGCTGGGGAAGCGTGCGCCGGCACCCTGCCGGCAGGTGCAACTTGCTACTGCTACTGTTGAGGAGCAAAAGGTAAGAAACAAAAATCAGAGGTAGACAGGATAGGGATAGGGGCGGGAAGGAGAGGGGAAGGGAAGTTAGGGTAGGGGTAGGGAAGTTCCATCCCCAGTCCGCCTCTTAATTGGAGCAGACCGGGAGGGAACTGGGGAAATCTTGGATGCATTGCTGCGTGAATTTTGCAGAACTGTCGTCCCCCCTTACGCGCAGCCATTGGGTTTTATAACATGTGCGTGCCTGCGCGCCCATGTTATAAAATCAGCGTGTCCATGTGTGTGCGCCGGGAAGCGTGCACACATGGACGCGCACCTTTCGAAATCTACCCTTTTCATGGAAGATGCTTACTTCTGAGTAGAAGTACTTGCCCTCTCCAATAGATAAATGATGCAAGATATTTTCTGTGGTACTAAATAAGAATAAATACAGATGCTTGTGTTCCATCATTGGTATGACTCCTGCGGTTTCACACCTTCATATTTAGTGAGCTGTATGCCAAGAACCATTCACCAAGGGGTTATTAGAAAGGATAATAAATGCATAACTTGCAGATGCTGAACACATCCCAAACAGCTGGCAGTTTCTCCCCATGTAATTATACAGCTATCATCTTCTTCTTAATGGGGTGTTTCATGATTTTAATATCCAAGTTTAGGGATTATTGCCTTGAATCATCTGTCAAACTCCTTGGTTCTTTCTCAGAAAAGTATATCCAGCTTGCTCTTGTGTCAAGTATATGGGAAAGGGCTTGCCTTTTTCTATTAGAGTTCCCTGGCTGTGGAACTTGCTGCCCTTAGAAATTAGGACAGGATCAGACCTATATCAAAACCTGATTAGTTAGGAAGGCTTTCTCTACTGCTCATTAGCTAGTTTGTTGAATGGGCAATTTTGTGAAGAGATGGGTTTTAATTTGTCTATTATTTATCTGTTTATTATTTATGATTATTGTAATGTTTATGATTATGCTTATTGTATATACATTGTTATTTTATTTGATGTACACCACTTTGCATTTTTTTAGCAAATAGCGCTCTATAAATACAATGAAATGAAATTTGATCCAGATGTGAACTACTGCCCAGACTGAGTCCTGAGCACACAGCATCCTGAGAGTGCTGTCTTCATCTCCCAAGCGTGGTCATCTCATGCTTATGAAGATAAATCATAGCCTCAGGTCAATCAGTGCAGCATGCAGTATGGGATAGGAATGTGCTTTCCTTTGAAACATTTGTTTTTCCTTTTGTTTTATTTTCAATAGAAAAAGCAGGCATCCCTGTCCCCCTCCCCCCCCCCCCCCCAACCAAAACATCCAGTTGCATTTAGTCAGCCGCAGATCCGTCCTGCTCTTACCTCCAGACCCGGGTCAGGGGGGCCCCATTGACACCAAATGGGTCGAAATGGGGTAGGAGGGACCCCAGTTGCTCTTACCCTGCCAGCTCCATTTAAAAATACGGCACGGGTGGAGCAGGAGCAACTGAAGATCACTCCTACCACATATAGACTCACAGATGGGGTAAAATGCGAGCAGAAGGATGCAAGACAAGTCCGCGTGGCTTCTCTATAACTTTTAATCCCAAGAGCTGGCAGCCAGCTTTTAGTGTGCACAGTAAAACAAAAAGAAACAACCCCACCCCCACCCTCTGCACCCTGCCTAATGTGGGGCAGACCCTTCACACCCACCAAAGGAAGGACAACGAAAGATGGCAGTGCCTCCTGAATTGCACCCTGCTTTCACTTGGCATCATTTCTGGGTAGTGTGATGGTTACTATATACCCTGGGAGGGGTTGGATGAGGAAACCAGTGGGGGAATCTGGGCAAGAAAGGAAACCTGGCTGGGACCTTCAGATCTAAAGAATCCCTGGTTTGGCCTCTGTTGGAAACAGGATGCTGGGCTTGATGGACCCTTGGTCTGACCCAGTATGGCATTTTCTTATGTTCTTATCCCCAGGTTAGGAGAAAATCTTTTTCACTTAGAAGAACTGGGGGGGGGGGGGGGGGGGGGGGGGGAGAGAGGGTCAGAGAACAAAGAGGGAGGGACTTCACCTCAGCAAGGGGGAGGGGGCACCCAGGTAGGAGGGGGGAGGGGGCCGGACAGGAACAGGAAGGAGCACTACTAGAGGCAGAGGGAGACATAGAGGAGGTGGAGCTGGAGGTGCTGGAGAAAGCTGAGCCAGAGCCAATGGATGTGGGAGAAGAATGGTGGAAACCCCCTTGAGGAGACCTGGATTGCTAAAGCCGAGTCTGGTAGAAGGGACTGCTATGGGTGGTGGCAGCTGTAGTTGGGCAAGGCAAAACGTAGTGCATAAGTTCCCTCCACAAGCTACGGTGGGTGGTGGCAGTAAGAGCTTGGGTTTCCCTCAAACCAAGCCCACATGCACTAGAAGCTGTGCTTGAAAAGACTCTTCTGGTCTTGGCCAGAAACTGTGGCAGAAGCCAGAGGCTGTGTTTAAAACAGACAGGGTTAAACCCGGTGGCAAAAGCAAGAGACTGATCAATATGCGGTTCCACGAACTGCGATTTGACCTGTGCAGAGAAGGCCGAACCTACTTTCAGAAGGCCTGCCAGGAACTGGAATAATAAGGTAGATGGAAGTATTTTACTCCCTGTAGAGATAAAGCATCTGCTAAAGCACGGGCTGTGTTTTGAGGTTGTCTTGCTACAAGGAAGAATCCTGCAGAGGAGGCTTGTTTACTGAAGCATTGGCTGTGTTGGGGAATGCTACATCTTCTTCTCAAACCGTGGAAAGGTGGGAATGATGACATCAGGCAAAAGGCTGACCCTTTGAGACTATTCACAGCTGACAAAAAAAACAAAACAAAAACTTGGCAGTGGAAAACGGCAAGCAGCTTTGCGAAAAGAAAAAAAGGAAAAGAGATGCTGATTTTTGTGTGGCGCAACAGGTCTTCCTAAAATTAAATTAAATTACAGAGCATCTTGGGGAAATGCAATTGGTTATTTTCTTTTAACTTGAAAGAAGAAAAAACTGTATTTATGCTTCTACATGAATAGCGCAAAATCAGAGTATTCAAGAGGCTGTAATTGTGCTAGGTCTCAGTCTCTGGTTTTATCAGGTATTCTTTGCCATTGCTATGCATGCCTCTGCATTTTAGGGGATAGCTGTCTTCCTGATCTGCATCTGCACTAAGCCGGCCTAGTGAAGCGCTGCCATGCTTCCCTTTTACCATTTTTCCCCTGATTCCAAAGCAGATACTGCTTGGAAAAGCCCACTTGTATTTAACTGTTTCAGGTTAAGAAATTCAGGGGCTGGCTTCATTTCCTTTCTTTTACGGTTTATTAAAGAGGATTGGAAATGTAATTTTAATGAGCAATAAAAAAAAAGTGCATTTTAACCAAATTAGACGACCTAAAAGCCTCAACAAGACTAGCCAAGTTCAGAAATGTATTTATGTATAAAATAGGGATTGTGGCAGAATCTGTGGCAGCATATGACTCTTCCTATATTTATATTTTTACCATCATTTCTAAAGTTTTCTTCATAGTTATTAAAAAAACCATATTTTCCTAGAAACCTTCGTCTGTCCCCCAGATTACCGCATTCCCCTGCAAATTTCTTCTTCTCTATTGATATTTAAATTTCCTAACATGGCCCTTAAAAACACAGATCCAGCATATCACTGCTCTGTTTACCATTCCAAGCATCTGGTGAGTGAATGAAAGATTTACTTTTGGTCATTTTGCAATATTTATTTTTTGGAAATGCAGAAACAGGGCCGGTATGACCATTAGGCAGTCGCCTAGGGCTGCGTCAATGAGAGAGAGAGAGAGAGCACCATAGGGGGGCGGTGTTTCATTGGTCTGCCTAGGGCATTTCTACCCTTGCACCGGCACTGTACACAAATAGCCAATAGTTAAGGCTGAAACTTTGAAGACTGATGCTATCATTTGCAAATTTCAAACTTATTATTATTATTTATTGAATTTAATATATTGCCTTTAAGGCTATCTATCCAGGCAGTTCACAATAAAAACATACAGAAAATCAAGCAAATTATATGATAACAGGCACAATATACATAATCAGGGTCAGTACCTGTGGTCTGCATTTAGCCCCAACAGGTAGTAAATTGTGATAAAATATTGTTGCAAGCTAATAAATAAAGGAGAGGGAAGGTGAAGGAGGCCTTGTTGGGAGGAATGCAAAGTATAGGAGGGCATGTAGGGAATCAAGAGCTTTGAAAGATACTAGGAAGTCCATGAAGTGTGCTTATTCAGCCCTGGTGCATGCATGTCTGTGTACACGTGGGGGGTGCACGTTACTGTGTGACTATAAGCGCACATGCATTTTTCTCTAAAATGAAATTGGAATACTCTCTTGTCTTCCACTTTTCTGCAAAACGAAAAACCTGGATATGTCCCTTTAACAAACCAGCAGGGCAATCAATTATTTAAGCTTAACCAATGAATTAGCCAATTAATAAAATACTTGCTAGCACCAGAAGAGTATCACCATGGAAACCCCAGCTATAAACATGATCCAGGAGCAGGTGGAAGCAGCGACGTTAGAGCATTAAAATCAAAATTATTCTGTATGACACTAATGGCATCTTCACCCAGAGTGCAACAATATTTTATCACAATTTACCACCTGTTGGGGCTAAATGCAGACCACAGGTACTGACCCTGATTGTAGCTAATTAGTTCACTAATTGCTATTAACATTTATATTAATCAAAGTGCCTGTTGTTAATCTATATAAAGGTGATACATATGCAAAACAAACATTTTAAGTAAGACTTTTTCAGAGGGTGCCACCAAGGCTGAAATTCTATGGTTGGAGCTCATAGGTGCTCTTCCGTGTGACTTAACTTCTATAAGAGAGGACCCCAAACTTTTTAAGTGAAGGGCCACATGCAACATTTCAAATCACCAAGAGGGCTGGGAGGTTATCCTCTTCGATGAATGGGGGGGTGTGTGTGGGGGGGGGGGGGGGGAGGTGTTTAGGAGGTTCCCTCTAGGAGTTCCAGGGTGGTCCTACAGAGTGGAGAGCTTGACATTGTTATTGGTCAAAATGGTAGATGCTATTCTGAAGAACAAAATTACTGACCATCCAGATAGATAAAGATTAATGGGGCAGAGCCAACATGGAAATTATTGATTTACAAATCTGTTAGATTTTTCTGATGGGATTAACAAACATGTGGTTGACATAATGTATCTGGATTTTCAAAAGGCTTTTGACAAAGTCCCTCATGAGAGTCTCAACAGAAAATTAAAGAGTCATGGGACAGGAGGCAATGTCCTATTGTGGATTGGTAACTGGCAATAAGATAGGAAACAGACTGAATAGTCATTTCTGTGAATGGAGAAATATAAATAATGGAGTGTCCCAGGGATTTACAAACACCATAGCAAGAACACCCATCATAATACGTCACCATATGAAAACATCATTGTACAGAAAGAGGTAATTTTTGTTTGCCAAAAGAAAGTCAGATAAATGATAAGCAAGACTTTTTATCCCCCACCTTCCCTATCTACAATCCCCACCCCCCTAATGGGTTCCCATTGGTCAAGATCAAGGCACTACACAACTAGGTCAGACATCTGTTTCTGGTATGTCTGACCTATCCTCTTAGCGGTACCCCCTCCCAATGCCCCTTAGAACTCCTTCCTCCCCCCCCCCCCCCCCCCATGCTTCCCCAAACCCCCACTTATCAAATATAAGCACGCAGCATGGAAAAAACAAAAATAAAGCCCTTTACAAAGTATTCAGAATTAAACACCTGGCTTTGCTGGATAGACCTTGAATATAGGGTTCCCAAACATCTAAAAATTTAGTCTTGGAATGAAAAGATGACTGAGCAGCCATAGACTCCATAACCATCATACCATGCACAGCATTACGCCATTGCCAATAAGATGGTGGTGTCTTGTCTCCCTCCAGACTAATAGAATTGAACGCTTCCCTTGAGCTAGTAGTTTTCATACTGAAAGGCATTTCCCTGATTTTTGAGCATAAGTGTGTAAACCTACTTCAAACAATATTAATGCAGGCTGTAGTGGTATTATATAACCTAAGAGATCATTGATGTATGATTTAATCCTAGAATGAAAAAACAAAGAGCCACAATACGATCCTGTATGCAAATTGCCAAAGATATAACAAAAGGTATTGTCCAACTAAACCAAAATGCTCTTCACCAACTCAATAATAAGTATATTACTGTATATATCAGAACCTTATCAGCAAGCCTGACGACGTGCTCAGTATGATTCTAAGCCGTCCTGTCTTTTCTATCATTTGCGGTTCGATAGATGATAAAGGAACACCAACCGGTGCTTAAAAATAGTCTCAACAGAAATGTTTGGAACAAGGGCTTGATCCACTGTGACGGAGGTGAAAGTAGAACCATCATATACTCAATCCCTCACTATCCATAGTAAACTAGCCAAGTTGTATTTTTCCATATCTGGTAGTCCCAGCCCATCCCGACTCCAATTTTATTGTTTTTTAAGAGCTATTCTTGTTTTTTTCCCCATCCATAGAAAATCAAGAAGCATTCTATCCAAAACTTTAAAATCCCTTCTCAAAATATGAATACGCAGAAGCTGAAGAACATACATCCATTTGGGGAAAATTACCATTTTAAAAAGGTTGATTCTACCTCCCAGGGACAGTAGAAGATACTGCCATTCAGCAAATGTTTGCTTAGTACCTTCAAGAAATGGGCAAATGTTGAGAGATTGTATAAGTGGTCCAATTTCAAGGAAATAATAATGCCCACATAACGCAAAGACTCAGGCGCCTACTTCAACAGAAAGCCCCCTTCCCACGAAGCTTTGATAGAATCTGGATATGCCAAAGCTTTTGACTTATCTGTGTTTAGTTTGAACCCTGAAAATGCCCCAAAATCTCAAAGATTTAACAGAGAATCCAGAGATTGGGCCGAGTTTTGAAGAAAGACCAAGAGAAGGACTGGTGCTTTTTAATATATTTATAAATAATCTGGAAAAGGGAGTGATAAGTGTAGTGATCAAATTTGCAGATGACACAAAATTATTCAAAGTAGTTAAATCACATGGATTGTGATAAATTGCAGGAGAACCTTGTTGAGACTGGGGGATTGGGCATGTAAATGGCAGATGAAATTGAATGTGGACAAGTGCAAAGTGATGCACAAAGGGAAGAATAATCCAAACTATAATTACATGATGCTGGGTTCTATATTAAGCATCACTTTCCAGGAAAAAGGTCTTAGGCTCATTGTGGAAAATATTTTGAAATCCTTGTCTCTCTGTGCAGTGCTCAAAATGCAAACAGAAAGGAAAGGAATAGAAAATAAAATGGAAGATATCATAATGCCTCCATATTGAGCCATTTTGCGACCACATCTTGAGTATTATGTGCAGTTCTGGTCATCCCATCTCAAAAAAGATATAGCAGAACTAGAAACGATACAGAGAGGAGCAACCAAAAACGATAAAAGGGATGGAACGGCTTCCCTATGAGGAAAGGCTAAACAGGTTAGGACTCTTCAGCCCTCAGAAGAGAAGGCAGAGAGGAGGTATGATAGAGATCAATAAAATCATGAGTGGAGAGGTAGGGGTAAATAGAGAATGATTATATACACTTTCTGATAGCACTCGGACTAGAGGACACTCCATGAAGCTAATAGGGAGCACTTTTAAAACAAATAAAAGAAAGTACTTTTTTTTTCATGGTACACAATTAAACTGTTGAATATATTGCAAGAAGATGTGGTGAAAGCAGGTAGCATAGGTGGGTTTGAAAAGGGTCTAGTCAAATTCCTGGAGGAAATGTCCATAAACCATTATTAGCCAAGTAGACTGAGCAAAGCCATTGTGTATCCCTGATTATGAACAAGAAGGATTGGATTTATTCTTTGGGATCCTGACAGGTACTTGTGACTTTGGATTGGCCACTATCAGAGACTGGATGCTGAGCTTGAGGGACATTTGGTCCAACCCAGTATAGCATTTCTTATGTCAGTCTGGCCATTTCAGTGATTTGAAATGCAGTGTGTGTGTCTGGGGGGGGGGGGGGTGTACAGGTGGCAGGATTTGCAGAACTACGGTTCATGTAAAACATTTTTAAACTCCTTCTCTGTTCTTAGAAAGTCTCCTGCAAAAATGCATTAAAAAATGCCCTCTTCCCATAGTTTATACCATAAAAATCTTCCAAGTTGCGAAGCCACTTCCGAGAGATATGGTATGATTTTTCAAGCAAACAAATAAGAACTCATAGTTACAGAGGGGCATATAGTATTAAACAGAGAAATTAGATGGCAGAAAAAAGATCGTAGGGCCTATTTATTCTGCCCAAGAGAGATATCATGGATATGGCCAGCACGGGGGGGTGGGGAAATTTTCAAAGGGTTTAGGCTTCTAAATTGGTTCTTTTGAAAATTCACTAGGGTGGAGTCCTTAAATTTAGGCTCCTATTTTCACTAAGTTTCTAAATGTAGGAATCTACAAAATGGATGGCAATAGGAGCGGCGTTAGGACACAGAAACAAAGTTAGGCACTTAGCACTAATTTTCAGAACTAGGCACCTAACTTAGGAGCCTAGATTTAGGAAATTAATTATGAGTCTAAATTTAGGGACCTAACTTTTAGGGACCTAAATTTATATGAATTTTCAGTGGAAAACTTAAGCTCCTAAATTTGGGTGAAAATAGGCACCTACCTTAGGGACTTAAATTTACGGTGTCCAAACAAATATAGCTTTGGTTTCATATTTCATTTATAAGTGCTAATAGTGAAAGCTTCTTCTCCATTATTTGGTATTGTGCAGAGGCATTCATTTTCTTCTTAAGCGAATGACCCATATTTGTATACAATGAGTGATAATTTCATTTTCCATAGTGTAGACAGATGGACTCAGGACCAGTGGGTTATGCACCTCTGCCAGCAGATGGAGATGGAGCAAATTGACATCACAGTGTATATATACTCCTTCAGTGACATCAACCTGCCAGTATTCTCTTCAAAAGCAACCGTGGACAGACTAGTAAAAAACTTGATTAAAAATCGTCAACCATTGCTGTACTCAACCAACCGGAAACACTGAACTCAGGCAATAAATGTTTGTACCCCAATCTAGGGACTGGATGAACACTTACCAGCAATCTCCTGGAACACGTAGCTCCACAGGAGGACCATTAACACAATCATTCAGCAGCCAAGGGCAGGAAGCTGAGTCATCTATCTACACTAAGGAAAACGAAATGATCAGGTAAGTAGTAATTTCTCCTTTTTTAGCATGTAGACAGATGGATTCAGGACCAGTGGGATGTACCCAACCTCTCCCGAATAGGGTGGGAAGCTGCCTGAGGTCCAGTCAACACCACACATCCAAAGGCTGCGTCTTCCCGGGCCTCACATCCAGACGATAATACCTTGCAAAAGTGTGTAAGGAGGATCACATCGCAACTCAGCAAATGTCAACAGGAGACAACAATCTAAACTCTGCTCATGACACTGCCTGAGCCCTAGTGGAATGAGCCCTAACCTGAGTAGACAACGGCTTTTCAGTATCCACATACGAAGCCATGACTACCTCCTTAATCCAGCAAGTTATTGTAGCCCGTGAAACTGGTTCGCCCTTCTTTCCTCCACCATGAAGGACAAACAAACAATCCATCTTTCAGAAAGGTTTAGAAACCTCCAGATACCGGACTTCATGTCTCTTGACATCCAAGGGACGTAACAAGTGATTCCTTTCCGCATCTCTTTCTTATTCAAGGGCGGCATGGAAATGGACTGATTCAAGTCAAAATCCGAAACCACTTTAGGCAAGAAAGAGGGAACAGTACACAGCTATATCACACCTGGTGTCACCAGAAAGAACTGCTACCGGCAAGACAAGGCCTGCAGCTTGGAAATTTGATGCGCAGAACATATTGCCACCAGAAACTCTGTTTTCAAGGTCAATAACCACAAAGAAAGGCTATGTAGCTGTCGAAACATAGGGCCCGCCAAGAAATCTAACACCAGGTTAAGACTCCACAAGGGAACTGGTAACCACAAGGGAAAACGAAGATGTTTTGCTCCCTTCAAGAAACGGGACACATCAGCATGAGACAATAAGGATTCACCATTCCCCTGGTCCCTGAAACAGGCAAGAGCCACAACCTGTACCTTCAAGGAAATAAGGGCCAACCCTTTATTTTACCCATCCTGCAAAAATTACAAAATGAACAGGATCTTAACTGAACAAGGAAGAACACCTCGATCCTCACACCAAGCCTCAAACACTCGCCAAACCTGCACATAGGCTAAGGAAGTGGAGAGCTTTCGAGCTTGTAGAAAGGTGGCAATCGCTGCAGAAGAATATCCACACTTCAACAAGTGAACCCTCTCAAGGGCCATACCATAAGACAAAACTGAGTTGGATATTCATGAAGGACAGGCCCAATCAGTAACAGATTCTTGTGCGGTGGAAGACAAAAGGGGGTCTCTATCAGGACTTTTTGTAGATCTGCATACCATGGTCTTCTGGGCCAATCCATTGCCACCAGGAGCACCATCCCCCTGTGGCCTTCAATCCTGCAAACTATTCTGCCCAACAGGAGCCACGGTGGAAAGGCCATTTCCCAGTAGGGAGATGCACATCCATCATCAGCTGGAGATGGAGATTACTGGTAGGCTGATGTCACTGCAGGGGTATATATACTGTGATGTCAGTTTGCTCCGTCTCCATCTGTTGGCAGAGGTGTATAACCCATTGGTCCTGAGTCCATCTGTCTACATGGTAGGAAAACAGCAGTTTGAGAATACAGTGCACAATGAGATGGCTGTCACCCTCATAACTATCCAAAGTATCAGGTATTAGAGGACTCCGTTGTTATTTTGGTTTTTATCCATTGTTCTGCTCTCATTCATACAGATCAATTTTAAAAGCATCGGTTTGCGCACAAATGCCTAGCCGCACACAAGCAATGCAGATTTTAAAAAGCTGCAAATTATGCATATATGTACCCGTGCATGATAAATAAGGAGTAGGGCACAGGTGGGGCATGAGAATTCTGGGGTGGGGCCAACATTTATGCGCCTAACTCCATATTTTAAAACCAAAATCTTCAGCATATGTACGTGAGATATCTACGTAATTTTACTGCTACTTCTGCTGAGGTGCAAGTGTGTATATCTCGAGTTTTAGTGCTTATAGAACAGGGTGAGGGTCAACTGGGTGGCATACAGGATAAAGAACCAGAGGGTCTAAAAGACCTTGATATTAACTGGACAAAGCGGTGGACTATTTGGAAAACTGGGAATGTGCCTTGTGCGAGCATCTTTTATACTGTTATATGTACACGCAACTGCGTATTTTTGTTCTATGTACACCGACGTGATATCTTTGATGAGCGGCGGTATATAAAACCCAATAAATAAATACATAAATAAATAAATAAATCTTTTAGAACCCACAGATACACGTGCATAAAAGTCGACAGAGTCCTATGGAAGACATGCATGCTAGCCTTGCTTGAGTAACCTCTTAAAATTAGGAGTATATTTATGCGCGGTTGGTGCATTTTAAAGCATATGTGCGTAAGCGCAAGCACGATTAAAAATTCCAGGCATCTTCGCTTGCGCGCCGATACGCACATGAATGGGAGCATGCACGTTCATTTTAAAATTACTGCCTTATTAATTTATTCTTTTCTTTTCATCTTCGCAATCAGCTCCCTTCAGAAAGCCGGCGCATTCCTTCAGTATTTTCCCTGTGACCAGGTAATGCAGTCTCCCCTCAAAGGCTGGGAGAGCAGAATGAGGGTACACTCAGATCTAATTCCAAGCCTCAGACAGCCTCTCAGTCTCACTGTAAGAGCATTGCCTGGTTCTCTCTCCCACACAGGGGTTTTGAGTGCTATTTTGGCAACACTGACTCCGCTAGCACAAGGACCAGGAGCCTGAGCTGAGAACTCAACCCAAGTCTCTTGCTTGGCACATTGTTTTAGCCTATGAGCCATCTCTGTGGCCTGCCTTTTTTTTTTTTTTTTATCTCTGCTTCTAAGCCGCAAGCCTTCATTCAACTCTCTATATTTTTCTGTTCTGTTCAC
Source organism: Rhinatrema bivittatum (assembly GCF_901001135.1). Classification (NCBI taxonomy): domain Eukaryota; kingdom Metazoa; phylum Chordata; class Amphibia; order Gymnophiona; family Rhinatrematidae; genus Rhinatrema; species Rhinatrema bivittatum. The sequence goes on along the minus strand of NC_042615.1, from coordinate 276,172,208 downwards.
TCCCAGTGAAACCAAGGTTGTGTCCAGCTTTAAAATGAACTGGAATGAGCTTGGTTTAGGCTTCACTAGAAAGCAGAACCGATGATGTGTTTTGAAAGCATTCTTTACCAAAATGACTTGGAAAGTGACTGACATTACTAAGGTGCTTTGTAAAAATGAGACTGTAGCATTACATAATACATGTTTCATGTTTAAACTGTGTAGTTTACAAATTAAATTTTCACCGATGGCTATTGGTGGCAACACACACACAACAAATTCATTTATCAATTTAAAATAACAGGTAAGCAATATAATTTTTAACACACTGCTTTACTACTATATTTTCTGCAAATGCCACCTAGATTGTCTAACATTTATTTGCAAAAAACCTGTGCTTGGTGTAGAAGAAACAAGGTAATTTATTTGCTAGTAATACCATCAGTGATGCACATTATGGGCTGCATTTTCAAAGGGTTTTCATGTATACAAACAAGTGCATTTTAAAAGGAGCACGCGTGCGCCCATAAACTCGCGTATTGGGCACGCGAGCAAAAATACGCTCAGTTTTATATCGTGCGTGCAAGTACACGCATATCATTTAAGATATCCCTACCGCGAGTATGTGGGGAGAGGGGGAGAGAGAGAGAACATGACATGCTATATATATATATACCTCTATAAATGGGGACACTTTCAACTCGGGGCAAGTTGGGGGGGGGGGGGGGGTTACATACACAGTCAGAGGTATTAACTGCAAATTTGGCATGACTGATGAATTTCTGTCCTTTGAATCAATGAAAGGTACCAACAAGAAGAGTTGATTTGTACAGTGCAGTACAAACAGTTCCACCACCGTACTCGAACCCCACATAACCTCCACAGCCCAGTTCATGTGTGCACCCCCTTCTACAGGAGGGAACCAGCCAGGTGACAATGAACCTGGTCAGGCAAACCAGGATTTTTCCTGCATGGTGAAGGCAGCGGTGGAAGCAAACGCGCCAGTGTTAGGAGCGTTGCACGGTTTTCTGGCTCTTTGATTCCTGCTGGTTTTCTCTCCCCTGCCTTCTTCCCATTTCATTGTGCAATGCGTGGGTTCTGTCTTTGACCTTGTACACTGCCTCCCTGACTGTGAAGATTATATTCACGCTGCTATTAATTTTGTCTTTCTGCTTGGATCCTGGCTGTGAGGCACTCTCTGGGCAGTCCCTGTGCTGCTTTTCTGTGTGAGATGCTTGTCAGTGCAGGTGCTCACTGTGTTACTTATGTTTGTTGTGCTTGGATTCTGGTTATTAAGCCTGCACTAACACCGCATCACAGTCTGTGCGGTGCCATGCTGCCTAACCTATGACTCCTTTTTGGTTTCAATGCTGCCCCACTGAAACCCCCCCCAGAAATTGAGGATTATTGTGGACTAGCTCTGGGTCATGTAGTGAGCTTAGCAGATATTGGATTTCAACCAGGGAAACTCATGGCTCTCACATTTCACAGCACTGTGCTCTAACCACTAAATTACACTGGCTTCTCATAAATTAAGCATAATTAACATAGAAATTGATGCCACATGAGGACACCAGCAGGAGGCTATGCTAGTTAACAGCTTAGAGATGTAAATTAGTGTTTCATATATGTGGCACCAATTGGTGCATGGAACAAAAGTTATCAGAAGAATACCTAACTAGAATCTCAAATTATGACCCGCTGTTATAAACACAATTCATATGAGAACTCCCAGGGCCCAGTTAGATGTTTTAACATTTCTGCCCCTTCCAAGGAAGAAAGGAAATAGTTTCATCTAATCCACTAAATAATGACCACCAGCGACATACTGTCAGCCTTGACAAATGTAGTGGAAAATCAAACATGTGACTCTTGTGCAGAAAAATGTATTTTTGTAAAATAAGATCAGAGTTCTTGTAAAAACCTAGAAGGCTATGATACTTTTATTGGAATGTTTCACATCTGTGGTGTCTGGCCAATTTATTTCATCTTATTTTGTATCTTGCTAAGCACTGTTTCTGTTCATATCATCTGCAAACAGGCACATTTTCCATTCTAACCCTTCCCTTTCTGAGGTCTTAATAGGCAGTTCTCATCTCCCTCTGTGGGCTTCGGGGACTAGCTGGTACTTCCTGCTGGCGGCCACCTTGCTTCCTGTATGGACTCATATTTATTACAGGCTTCCAGTCAGCAGGTTGGTTCTCATTCTCTGGCCCCCTTATTTGGACCTTTGCTTCCTGAGTTCATCTCGCTGCATTGACTCCAGCATATTTCTTGATTCTCTGGATCTGCTGAGCTGCCAGCATCCCAAGGCTCAACCAATGGTAAGGTGGCCATTGCAGGCAGAAGGTGCCCTGTCATTGTTCCAGTTGAACCAAAACCAAAAAAAACTTTACACACATTTGACCACCATAATATACCAATCTATATCACAAGATATTTCTTCAAGGAGGAAAAAGACCTCAGAACCTCTATGCAAGTTCTATAAAGAACATGTAAGCATGTTACCAAGTATTTTATTTATTTATTATTTTTAATTTTTATATACCGAGGTTCTTGTATCAAATACAAATCACTCCGGTTTACATAAAACAGTGAGATGCCCAAAAAAGGGAGGGGCTTTACATATAACAATAGAACAATGTACAAATTGAACATAGAATAGAATACCGGTAGTTACCCAAAACGTTTGAACTCAGAATCATAGTATAGTAACAAATAAAACAATAGGTGTCATAGTATAGTAAAATAAAATAATATAGCAAAATAAAACAATAAAGCACAGTATATATATTATATACAATAAATTATGTATAAACACAGTATATACAATAAAGCACAGTATCTTAATAGGGAAAAGGGGACGGGTTGACGTGATTGACTACTGAATATATAGTACACGAGTATGCGAGCATGCGAGCATCTAGGCAGTGTTATGTGTCTGGAAAGGCTTGGCGGAAGAGCCAGGTTTTTAGTTTTTTTTTTAACTCCTGATGACTAGGTTCAAGTCTTAGATCTGGGGGGAGCACGTTCCATTGGTGGGGGCCTGCTGAAGATAGTGCTCGTTTCCTTAGTAATGTTTTTGCAGGCGGGGCATACAGTGTGCCTTTGTAGGTGCTTCTGATGGGTATGGAAGATGTATGAGGTTGGAGTTGTGTGCTTAACATGATGGGCGCGAGTTTGCGAGTCGCTTTGTGAACAATTGTAAGAACTTTGAAGAGGATCCTATGTTTGATAGGAAGCCAGTGAAGGTTACGGAGGATTGGTGTGATATGTTCTCTTTTGTTGGAGTTTGTGAGGATTCTGGCGGCAGTGTTCTGTACCATCTGTAAGGGTTTGATGGTATTTGTGGGGAGTCCGAGTAAAAGGGAGTTACAGTAATCTAGCTTGGATAGTATGATGGATTGGAGTACGAGTCGGAAATCAATGAAGTGTAGGAGGGGTTTTAGCTTTCTGAGGACTTGTAATTTGTAAAAGCAGTCCTTTGTGGTAGTGTTTATAAACTTTTTTAGGTTTAGATTGTTGTCTAGCCAAGCTCCTAGATCCCTGATGTCAGGAGAGAAATTGATATTTGAGTTTGTTGATTGAGAGGAGCTTGCTGAGATGGTGGGGGGGTCATGGGAGATAATGAGCATTTCCGTTTTATTGGCATTCAAAACTAAGTTGAGACTAGAGAGTAGGTCTTTGAATGGCTGAAGGCAGTCATTCCAATAGGTAACAGTTTTTTTGCAGGGATTCTGTGATCGGGATAAGGATTTGTATGTTATCCGCATAGAGGTAATGGGTAAGCTTAAAGTTTGCAAGTAGGTGGCAGAGCGGGAGGAGGTATATATTGAAGAGGGTGGGTGAAAGTGAAGATCCTTGAGGGACTCCTTGGTCTGTAAGGATGGGATGAGATTCCTTGTTGTTTATCCTGACTTTATAGAACCTATTGTTCAGGAAGGACCGAGACCAACTGAGAGCTAAACCTTTGATGCCTATGTTGGCTAGTTGGTCTGTAAGTATTGTGTGTTTTACCATGTCAAAAGCTGCGGACAAATCTAAGAGAACAAGCAGGTAGGATTGTTTTTTCTCCAGGTTTACAAGGATGGAGTCCGTGAGTGATAGTAGGAGAGATTCGGTGTTTTGGGATTTGCGAAAGCCGTACTGAGCCGGAGATAGAATGTTATGATCTTCAACATATTCTGACAATTGCTTGTTGACAATTTTTTCCATCAATTTGGCAATGAGAGGTAAGTTTGCGATTGGACGGAAGTTAGCTGGGTCTGATGGAGAGGCGTTTGGTTTTTTTAGCAGAGGTTTGAGGATTGCCAATTTTAACTGGTTAGGTACTAAACCTTGAGATAGAGATGTGTTAATAATTTCAGAAATTGGTTTAGAGATGGTGTTCGGGATGGCGATGAGCAGGTTTGTCGGTAATGGGTCTGATGGGTGGGAGAATGGTTTCAGTTTCTTGAGTGTATTTTCTATCTCAAAAGAAGAGGTGGGTTCAAAAGACTCGAGACTAGTGTTTTGTTGAGGCAGGGTGTATTGGAGGGAGGCTGTTGGTTGTGAGAAAATAGGTAAGGTTGGAGATTTTTGTCTTAAAATAGTTGGCGAGTTCATTGGCTTTGTTGAATGCTTGGTGGTCTGGGATAGTGGGAGGAGAAGGTTTGGTAAATGAGGAGATGTAGGAGAAAAGTGCCTTTGAGTCAAAAATGAAGCTGTGGATTTTTTTTGCGTAGAAATCTTTCTTGGTTCTAAGGATGGCGTTCCTGTATGTGTTGAGAAGGGATTTGTAGATAGTGTGTGACAAAGAGATTGGGTTTTTTCTCCAGCTTTGTTCTTTATTTCTTAGTGTTTGCTTGAGGGATTTAAGTTCAGGGGTAAACCAAGGTTTCCTGTTGTCCAATGTGGGTTGTATGGTTTTGGTTGATGTTGGGCAGATTTGATCTGCAATTTTATTGGTGAGATTGATCCATGAGGAGGTTGCTGTGGTTGCGTCTGTGAGGTCAAGTTGGTTTAGTGCTTTAGATATCTTTTCACTGAGTAGGTCTAGTGAGCATAGTTTCCTGAAGTGGATGGTGGATTTAGTGGGGACTTGAGGTGGTTGACTTTTTATCTTAAGGGTCGTGTAGATGACCTGGTGGTCTGACCAGGGAACTGGAGAGCAGGTGGGATTGGAGTGGATGGTAAAGCTATCGTTAATGAAAATGAGGTCCAATGTATGGCCTGCCTTGTGGGTGGGGCTGTTGACAATTTGAGTGAAACCCAAGTGACTAAGTGAGGAGAGAACTGTTACGCAGTTGATGGATTGTGGAGAAGCGTCCACATGTAGGTTAAAGTCTCCTAGGATTATTGCGGGTTTGTCGGCGTTAATGTGTTTGGTTATAAGCTCAATCAACGGAGAGGGGTCTGATTCTAAGGTTCCTGGTGGGGCGTAGATGAGGGCTAATTGAAGTTGTTCAGATTTAAAGAGGGAGAATTCTAGTTTGGTGGAGGTGTTTGTTTGTTGTAAAGTTATGCCTAGTCAGTAAGTCAATCATTGGTCTTAAAAAACTCCCAAAAATGTATTTTATAAAAAAACCTTTTATTCATTCAAACCTTCAATTAATTTTCTTCTATTTAATTTTTTTTCTGTTTTTCCTTTTTAACATATAAAAAAAGTTTTTTTGTGGGCAGTAAAATTTCACAAGCCGACTCCAACAAAACAGCTATCTCAAGCATATGTGAGCCCAGAAGCTGCATAAGAATAACAGAGAAACTGCACCTCTAGTAGCTCACTGTATGAAATTTAAACATCAATTTGAACAACTTAAATGGTTCATGATAGATACTGTCAAACCACACATAAGAGGAGGAGATTGAGCACATAATCTGTATGTACGTGAACAACAATGGATTTTAAAAATGCAGAGCGAAGAACCTTCAATAGACTGGTCTAGTCTATAGCGGGTAATATTTTGTTGTAGATCAAAACAAAATGCTTCGTTTGAGATTTAGACAAAATATTTCATTAAAACCTTTCAGGTATCTGAAGGTCTGTATCTTATCTCCCCTGCACCTTCTCTGTTTCAGGGTATACATATTCAGATCCTTCAGCTTTTCTTCATAAGTGTCTGGATACAGTCCCCACATCATTTTCATTACCCTTCTCTGGACCGCCTCTCTATCCCTTTTTGAGATAATGGCTCCAGAACTGAACACAATACTCCAGGTGATGCCTCACCAACGACCTATACAAAGGGATTATCACCTAATTTTTCTTACTGGTTATTCCTCTCTCTATGTAGCCCAGCAATCTTCTGGCTATTGCCTTGTCACATTGCTTTGCTGCCTTCAGATTGCCAGCCCCTATCACCCCTAGGTCCCTCTCCCAGTCTGTGCACATTAGTCTTATACCTCCCCCCCATCACATACAGCTCTTTTAGATTACCGCACCCCAGATGCATGACTCTGCACTTCTTGGCAGTGAATCCCAGCTGCCAGATCTTCGACCACTATTCAAGTTTTCTTAAATCACTTTTCAATCTCTCTACTCCTTCAGGCACATCCACTTTGTTGCATATCTTAGTATCATCCATAAATAGACAAACTTTACCTTCTATCCCTTCTGCAATGTCGATCATAAAGATATTGAACAAAACCAATCCCAAAACCGAACCCTGGGGCACTCCACTTAACACTGTTCTTTCTTCAGAGTAGGTTCTGTTTACCATTCCTCGCTGACTCGTCAGTCAACCAGTTTCTAATCCACTCCACCACCTTGGCACTGATTCCCAAGCTCCTCATTTTATTCCCAAGCCTCCTATGCGGGAGCCTATTAAATGCTTTGCTGAAATCCAAGTAAATCACACTGAGCGCTCTTCCACGATTCAATGCTTTAGTCACCCAATCAAAAAAAATCAGATTTTTTTGACAGGGCTTTTCCCTGGTAAAGCCATGCTGCCTCGGGTCAAGCAACTTACCGGATTGTAGATAGTTTAGTATCTTTTCTTTCAGCAGCGTCTCCTTTAATTTTCCCACCACCGAGGTGAAGCTAACTGGCCTGTTGTTTCCAGCCTCCTCTCTGCTACCACTCTTGTGAAGTGGGACCTCCGCCACTCTTCTCCAATCCCACGACACTGCTCCCATTTCCAGGGATCTATAGGACATGTCCTTCAGCAGACCCGCCAGCACATCTCTGAGCTCCCGCAGTATCCTGGGTTGTAGTAGTAGTGGTATGTCTTTCAGTTTCACATGGATTTACTTCAGTTCCTCTGACTTATCACCTACAAAGAACGCTTCCAATGAGGATGTCTTATCAACATCTTCCTCAGTAAAAGCTGAAGCAAAACATTCACCAAGTTTCTCTGCTATGCCATTATTGTCCCCGAGCATGCCTTTTAGCCTCTGCATTGTAGAAAGCAATTTTTAAATTAAATATAAAGCTACAAGCACATTTTTAAAGGGAAACTCCACCCAGGTTTCCATATGAAAATGCAGTCAGCAGGGGGACAGCAGGTACTTAGTACTCATGCACATGTGAACATGCTTTGAAGCAATTCAAATGTGCCCACAGAAAGTATACATGCAGCTTTCAAAAGGAAAGTGCCCCCCCCCCCCCACATATATTTTGCCTCCTCAGATCTCACCCTGCCCTTTCCCTGCCCCTCTACTGAAGCAGGTAAAAAGTGCACTGTGAAGAGCAAAGGTACTTTTAGCCATAGTGAAGGGGGAGGGGTAGGGGTGGTGCAGTTTTCAGCAGGACTTCTTATGTGGGCAAACAGCTGTATACTCACATAAAACGCTTTGAAAACTAATTTCCTGGGGGTCCAAATAACTCCTTTGCAGGCTTCTTGCTCTTGATGTGCTTGGAAAAGATTTTATTAGTAGTATTTTTGCCTCTATAGCAAGCTCAATGAAGTGTGAAATACAAATAGAATTCCTCCAAATTCTACTAATTGCATTGTGTCATGAACAGGATTGGACTGGAGTCGGATTCTGGTTTCTGTGCCCCAGGGAGCAGAGAGAGGAAGCAGAAGAGTGATATCTATAAAAGTTTGCAAGGAAGCCGAGTTAGTTTCGATGGCCCCTCTCTTTCTCCTCTCTGCCCCTTAATGTGCAAGATTCCCACACATGGAGCTCAGGCGCCAGGAGAGTGGAGAGAGGTAAGCAGGGGCTGCATTCACTCTGAGTAGTTATTTCTTGTTCTTGAACATGATGGAAATGTAACACGCCTCTCCCTACTACCACAACTGTGTAAAAAAAACTCTTCTTTCAGCTAACACTGAGGGCTATCAAAGTGTACAAGGATATCTTCTCTTGAAAAGGTCTCTAGAGGTTATATTGGTCAGTATATTGGTGCAGAACAGGGGTCAGGAACCTTTTTGGCTGAGAGAGCCATAAACGCCACATATTTTAAAATGTAATTCCATGAGAGCCATACAATATGTTTAAAACTAAATACAAGTAAATGTGTGCATTTTATGTAAGATCACACTTTTAAAGTACAATAAGTCTCTGAAAATATTACACCAGGCCTTAAGACACCAATACATCTCCTATTAGGAAAACGGACCAAGTCAGACTGCTATAGAGTCCTACACAGAAACTACACGCCAGCAGAAAACCACACCTGAATCACGTGCTGTCCCTCACCAAAAATAGAATAAAGAGACCAAAACGCATAACAAGAAGCATGCAGAAAAAACTGAATTGGAAACTGCAACAAGCCAGAGTTTCTGTATGCAGTGTAACAAAGGAAAAAAGAAACATCACCCATCCTTATAAAACAAATCAAGAAATATAAAATCATCAGCAGTAAAACTGTACTAACAAAAAGAACATATTTCGAAACAGCTGATGAGTGGAATATCCAATAATTAAAAACTCATATAAAACATTTCCAGATACCAACAAAATATTTCAAAATAGCAGACACAAAGACCCAGTAATGAAAAATAAGGATAAAAACATTTTTTTGCTCTGCATACCTGGGAACGTTTGATATCCAGGTGTCCTGAGATTGTTCTGAATTAGCAGGAGGTGGGGTGGTTTGCTTGGAACTTTCTCCTCTCTCAGTCACATACCAGCGCTCTCTCTCACATTGGCTCTCAATGACACACCTATACACACATGCTCTGAGTACTCACATATACACATATACATATATATGTGTATATGTGTATATATGTAAGAATGTCGGTATATAAAAATTCTAAATAAATAAATACACATGTTTTTTCTCTCTCACTTATATAGGCTCTTAATTACACATTTACACACATGCTGTCTATCTTTTCACGCTTACACACACACACAGGCTTTCAATCACATAAATACATGCTGTCTTTTTCTCTAACACACAGACTCTCATTCACATGCTTACAAACATGTCCTCTCTTTCTCTCATTTACATACAGGCTCTCAATCACATACTCACATGCTCCCTCACCTAAATCAGCTCTCAATCACACACAGACACACATGGTCTCTCTCTCTCTCATTTAAACACAGGCTCTCAATCACATACTCACATGCTCCATCACCTAAACCAGCTCTCAATCACACACAGACACACATGATCTCTCTCTTACTTATACACACGAGCTCTTAATCATACATACACATGATTTCTCTCACACACAAAGGATCTCAATCATACACACATACTCTTTCACACAAACAGGTTTTCAATCACAAACTTACACATACAAGTTCCCAATGGTAAACTTACATTCATGCTCTCTCTCTCACAGGCAAGCTCTCAATCACAGACACTCTCTTTCACATGTACAGGCTCTCAATCATTCACATACATGCATCTCACACACACACACACACACACACGGCCCCCCGCAGCCCGGAAGAGGAAGTGGAGAGTATCGGCTGCCTGCGCGGCAAGAAGAGGCCACGCTAGTGCGCTCGGCATCGGCCCGAGGAAAAGAAGACTGCAGCGCGGCTCGGAGGAAAATGAAGAGCTTCAACCGCGGCCGATGGGACTCCGCCTCCGCGAGGGCTGAAAATGAAGAGGTTAGCGTTGGGAGGAGGCTGCTGCTGCCGCGAGTTCCCGGGGTGGGGGTGGGGGAGAGAGAGAGTGAATGAGCGAGCAAGTGTGTTTGCTCGCTCATTCACTCTCTCTCTCCCCCACCCCGGGAACTCGCGGCAGCAGCAGCCTCCTCCCAACGCTAACCTCCTTCATTTTCAGCCCTCGCGGAGGCGGAGTCCCATCGGCCGAGGTTGAAGCTCTTCATTTTCCTCCGAGCCGCGCTGCAGTCTTCTTTTCTTCGGGCCGATGCCGAGCGCACTAGCGTGGTCTCTTCTTGCCGCGCAGGCAGCCGATACTCTCCACTTCCTCTTCCGGGCCGCGGGGGGGGGGGGGGCGGGAAGAAGAGAGCTCGCCGGTGCCGCTGACTCCAGCTGTCCTGCCGCGTTCCGCCCGGGCTGACAGCATTTTAAGCCCGGGCGGAGGAGGACCGGGGAGCAGCTGGGTCAGCGGGAAAGTGTGGTGACTGTCTGCGAGCCAGATGCAGCCCTCAAAAGAGCCATATCTGGCTCGCGAGCCATGGGTTCCCGACCCCTGGTGCAGAAGGTCAATGTCTATACCACTTGAATTATTTCCAACTTGCTGAAATGTATTTGGCAGTAAAGCAAGATCTTATTTCGCTGACAAACATAATTACTGGCATTTCTTGATGTTCAAAGCAGCTGCTAATTTGCTGCTTGACCAGGATGGTAATAACACTATCCCACTTCTGATCTTAATCTCATAATCAGTTTGCACAATATTCCAGGTTTAACAAAACTGTCCAAGAGTCAATTCCCAGCATTAACTCCCTTCAGTCTTCCTTGTTATTACTCGCATAAACTTGTACTCCTCAGCAGAGATCCCTCCACCTGGAAGTTCATAGCATGTGGTGCATGATCCTCTCTGAGTACAGCTGGAAGTCCTGCCAGAGAGCTGTGCTGGTAAACAGAGCAGCCATTTCACGGACACGACAGCAGCAGCATCAGCAGCTTCCTTCCTCTGCAGCTCAGTCTCACAGTCTGCCTCACATTCTCTGCAGGAGGTGCCCAGTTCCTTCAGAGTGGACCAATGTTATCTTCCATCTGGAGATGACTGGATTAGATCAAAGGGGTTCAGAGACAGTGGGTTAGATAAGCTCCTGTTTTAGTTCACTGATTTTGTGTGGTTAGCTTGCTTTGAGGGTTAGTTTCAATATGAAAATGTGTTCAGTTTAGAATTTCGAAATGAAAGAAAGCTATTGTTTCAGCCTTTTCAGCTGCAAGAGCAGGTAGGTTACATTTCTTATTGTAAAAAGGTAAAAATAAAAAAACCCCACTTTACAATTCATTTGAGCTCAGACTCCACCAGAGTGTAGAGAGCTTTCAGAGCTGCAAGAGCAGGGTTTCCCACTGTCCTTTCCCTGATGTTTTATGTTGCAGGTGAAGCCTGTGGACTCATAATAAAATGACTATCAGCCACAACCAGTGCCTTCTGTAGTTTTTTTGGACCCAAGTAGCCATGGGTCAGCAGGCTGCAGCCGTAAGCTGGCTATACAAGTTTCTACTCAAATTATCTCTTGGCCTGTCTTATTGTTTTACCTCTGATCTGCCAGTGCTTATGCTCATTCCCATTTTCCTCATTTGGACTTGCTTTCCGTTTTGCTTTTTTGGCTTGTACAGGCTCTTTCACAGTAATCATGCTGGCAGCCATTTCTTTTTTCCCAACCTTTTTCAATGTGTAGAATTAAATTGTATTGGGTTTCCAAGGTTGTATTTTTAAACCAGGGGCAGCTCGAGGCAATGGATGAGATGGCACTCCATGGGGTCCCCTCCCCCCAAGACATGAAGCAGGTCAAACCTTCAAGCAGACCAAGGGGGCGGGTGTCCCCCTTGGAGTCTGGCACTTTCATTGCTTTGAAATTCTTGAGAAGGGGGGAGGCAGGGGCCAGGGTTCCCAGAGGAGTGACAGATACAGTGTCAGTGATAATATTTCCAGGAAACTGGCAACCCTGCCACACTCCCAGGAACCCTAGGACCTGCCTCCCACCCTTTCCCCCAGCGTTTGGTCCCTGGGGACGTAGGCGATGTGTGAATGGTGGGGGGGTCTGTGTCTGGTGCACACTCTTAGCTCTGACGCAAGGATATTAGGAGTCCTAGGTGAATCTTTACAGCCTTGAGTCCCTGCTCCTAGCCCTCACCGCACGCAATTAAAAATTATGTATTTATAGTAACAGATTTTACCATGAAAAAGGACATTCTGAGGTAACAATATCACTTACAACATGTATATTACATTTGCATGCACTAAGGTGGTGCCAGTGAGGAGACCCTGCGAAAAGGACACTTGGAACCCATATGGTATTAGGCTTTTGTAAAGTCCATTGGGTTTGGGCTTGGCCTTCAGAAAGCCACGAATAAACTGAGCTACAAATTACAATACAGTAAACCTCCCACAGGGCTGCTGTATGAGTATTTGAGGCCCTAGGTGAACCGTTGGCATGCACCCCTCTCCCTCATCGTACCTCCATCACAGCTCTCTCCCTCCTACCAGCACTCGTGACTCTAGCACATTGCACCCTTCTTTGGTGGTTTTGGCTCTGGCACAGCACTCCTCTTGGCTTCATGCTGGTGGGGTTTTGCCACCCCAAACTTTTGGTGCTCAAGGCGACCGCTTAGTTTTCCTAATAGAAGTGCCAGCCCTTTAGGAATGCTGCGCAGAATCCCCCCCCCCCTGCGCATAATCCCCCCCCCATGAAGAATTGCCATGTTCTGCACAGAAAATGGCAGAGGAGACCCCAGCATGCCGTGAGCAGAGTGCGCAAAGATGAAAGCCCCGGCATCCCATTTGCGGCGAAGATGGCTGCTAGTGTGCCCTGGGACGTGCTCCGCTTGCGGCGATGATGAAGGCCCTGGCGCGCCATTCGCAGCGATGATGAAGGCCTCTGTGTGCTGCGAATGGAGTATGCTCTGCTCGCGACGAACATGAAGAGCCCGGTGAGAGTGAATGTGTGTGTGTGTGAGAGGAGAGGGAGAGGGGTGTGAAAAAGGGGAAGGGGTGTGAGAGAAGGGAGGGGAGGGGTGTGGGTGAGGGGAGGGGCTGTGAGACAGGAGAGGGAAAAGTTAGAGAACAGGGAGAAGGGTGTGGGGGATGGGGGATGGGAGAGTGAGAGTGAGAGAGAGAGCAGGGGTGTGAGAGAGCGGGGGGGGGGGGGGAATGCTTGAGTGTGGGTGCCAGAGAAAGGGATTCTATATGAGGAGATTGTGAAGGAGTGTGTATGTGTGTGAGAGATTGGGAGCGCATGTGTATGAAAAAGGGATGGTGTGTATGTGAGAGTGCTAGCCTGTGTGAAGGGATTGTGTATGTGTGAGACAGAGCCTGTGTGAAGGGGTGCATGAGAGAGACATAGGTAGCCTGTGTGAGGATGTATGTGTGAGAAAGGGAGCTTGTGTGGGTGTGTGTGCAAGAGAGAAGGACCCTGTATGAGGGGATGTTTGTGTGCGAGAGTGTGAGGGAGCCTGTATGAGGGTGTGTGTATATATTAGAGAGAGGGAGCATGTGTGTGAGAGAGGGAGGCACAGAGGGAGCCTGTGTGAGGATGTATGTGTGAGAAAGGGAGCTTGTGTGGGTGTGTGTGCAAGAGAGAAGGACCCTGTATGAGGGGATGTTTGTGTGTGAGAGTGTGAGGGAGCCTGTATGAGGGTGTGTGTATGTATATTAGAGAGAGGGAGCATGTATGTGAGAGAGGGAGGGACAGAGGGAGCCTGTGTGAGGATGTATGTGTGAAAGAGAAAGGGAGCTTGTGTGTGCAAGAGAGAAGGACCCTGTATGAGGGGATGTTTGTGTGTGAGAGTGTGAGGGAGCCTGTATGAGGGTGTGTGTATGTATATTAGAGAGAGGGAGCATGTGTGTGAGAGAGGGAGGGACAGAGGGAGCCTGTGTGAGGATGTATGTGTGAGAGAGAAAGGGAGCTTGTGTGGGTGTGTGTGCAAGAGAGAGGGACCCTGTATGAGGGGATGTTTGTGTGCGAGAGTGTGAGGGAGCCTGTATGAGGGTGTGTGTATGTATATTAGAGAGAGGGAGCATGTATGTGAGAGAGGGAGGGACAGAGGGGAGCCTGTGTGAGGATGTATGTGTGAGAGAGAAAGGGAGCTTGTGTGGGTGTGTGTGCAAGAGAGAAGGACCCTGTATGAGGGGATGTTTGTGTGTGAGAGTGTGAGGGAGCCTGTATGAGGGTGTGTGTATGTATATTAGAGAGAGGGAGCATGTATGTGAGAGAGGGAGGGACAGAGGGAGCCTGTGTGAGGATGTATGTGTGAAAGAGAAAGGGAGCTTGTGTGTGCAAGAGAGAAGGACCCTGTATGAGGGGATGTTTGTGTGTGAGAGTGTGAGGGAGCCTGTATGAGGGTGTGTGTATGTATATTAGAGAGAGGGAGCATGTGTGTGAGAGAGGGAGGGACAGAGGGAGCCTGTGTGAGGATGTATGTGTGAGAGAGAAAGGGAGCTTGTGTGGGTGTGTGTGCAAGAGAGAGGGACCCTGTATGAGGGGATGTTTGTGTGCGAGAGTGTGAGGGAGCCTGTATGAGGGTGTGTGTATGTATATTAGAGAGAGGGAGCATGTATGTGAGAGAGGGAGGGACAGAGGGGAGCCTGTGTGAGGATGTATGTGTGAGAGAGAAAGGGAGCTTGTGTGGGTGTGTGTGCAAGAGAGAAGGACCCTGTATGAGGGGATGTTTGTGTGCAAGAGTGTGAGGGAGCCTGTATGAGGGTGTGTGTATGTGTACTAGAGAGAGGGAGAATGTGTGTGAGAGAGGGAGGGGCAGAGGGTGCCTGTGTGAGGGGCAGTATTGAGAACGGGATCAAACTCTGGTACTGGTGATAGAGTGGAAGGGGTTGAGCCTAGAGGTGGAGGGGAGAGATACTGGCAGGTGGAGGAGTTGGGGCCTGAGAAGGCAAAGTGGCCAGGAGAGTAGGGAAAGCGAGTGGAAGGGACACTCTTACAGGGAATTTCTAGGGAAATTCTGCTCAAAATATTTAAAATTCTGCATCTCTAAGTAATAACTTTTTTCTGTATTAATTTAAAATGTAATTATTTAAAGACTGTCATGTAAATTGTGTTATTTTGACCAATATAAAGTTTGCAGAATTTTGCAGAATTTTAAGTTTTTGTGCGCCATATTTTAAAATTTTTTGTGCAGAATTCCCCCAGGAGTAACAAATGGCAACAGCCTTCAACTTCAGCGCACACAACGAATGGGACTTCTCTGCAGGCAGACTCTGCTCCTTTCTTCCAGCCATGTTGGCTGGTGCTGCTCCTGCTCCTTCTGGCTACAGCAATTGCACTCTTTCTTCCCACCCACGTGGGCCCATGTGACACAGTTTCCTCTTCTGGGCCCATGTTGGAGGGAAGAGGAAGGAGTCACAATCATTGCAGTCCTGCCACTACTGCACCATCTCCAAAACTGTAGTGCTCTAGATGGCTGCCAAGTTCTTCCATTGGCCCTGCCCTCTTCTCCCATTCACTACTATTCCATACAGTGTTGCTCCATCTCTACTTCCTTCCCTTCTTCACACTTTTCTACCTCACTAACAGTATCTTACCTTTCCTTCCCTCTAATTCACACTCTCTTCCTTTTCTTTCCCTCTCACTCACCCTCTTCCCTTCCATCCCCTCATTCACTCACCCACCTACTCTTCCCTCCCCACTCATTCACTTACTCCTTCCCTTCCCTCCTATCCCCTCTCACTCACCCTCCTTCTCTTCCATCCCCTCACTCACCTGCCTTCTCTTCCCTCCCCTCTCATTAACTTACCAATTCCCTTCCCTCCTATCCCTCCCCCTCCCCCTCCTTCCCTTCCCTCCTATCCCATCCCCCTCACTCACTCCGCCCTACCCTCTGCTCTTACCACTCATTCATACTTTACCTCTTCCCTTCCCTCCCACTCACTCCCCCCTTCTTTTCCCTTACAGAGTCAGTCATTTTCGTCTGGCTCCCAGGGTGTGGGAACTCTGCAAGCAGTTCATCTTCCTGTGCCATTCTGCCAGCCACAAGATATTCTTCCTGCCTATGAGGTATGGGATCCCTGTCGGCAGTTCATCTACTGGCACCACCACATCGGCCGTGGGATCCTCTTCCTGCCCATGGGACCTGGAATCCCTGTGCTCATGACATCTTCCCACATCACTGCAGTGTCTTCTTCCTGCCTGTGGGGCCTGGGATCCCTATGGGTACATCCTCCCGCGCCACCACGGGACGTCATAATTTAGCACTGCTGCCACCACTGAAGTCTTCTTCCTGCCCGCAGGGTGTAGGAACCCCGTGGACACATTATCATCCCACGCTACTGGTGTCTTAGATTTGAAAGCAAGGTGAAGTGGCCACCGCAGGGGTGTTTTGGGGGGGCACTTGCTAGCACTCCAAACTTTTGCCACCTGAGGCGGCTGCCTCCCCCTACCTAATGTTAGATCCACCCCTGCTTAAACACTCTACGTGCCTTGTGCAAATTTTGAACCCTTACAATTGCTCCTTTTAGTTTCCTTGCAACTAATTTTATCATTTTATAATAGTTTCCCTTTTGAAAGTTAAATGTTACTGCAGTAGTTTCACCTGCTATTCTCTCCCCTCCAGTGATATCAAATTTGATTGCATTATGAAAACTATTGCCAAGTGTTTCTACCACCATTGCACCTTGCATCAGGTCCTGCGCTCCACGGAGAACCAGATCTAAAGCTGCTCCTCTTCTAATCAGTTTTAGGACCAGCTGCTTCATGGAAGTTATTTATGCTATGTAGAAGATTTACCCCCCCCCCCTGCCAGTATGCCCCAGTGAAACATTCACCCACTCATTATTGGAATGATTGAAATTTCTCATTATTCCTGTATTGCCAATTTTATTAACCTATCTAATCTCGGATGGTAACTTTAAAACAAGCATGCGGACGCCCATATATGTGTGTATGGGCACGCCAGGGAACATATGCTGGAATTTTAAATCATATGCGCATTTATATGCGTAAGATTTCAAATATATCTAGTGCGCGTTTGTGTGCTCCTAATTTTTCAGCTGTTACTCGAGCAAACCTACTTTGCATATCTTCCTTAAGAAATTGTTAGCTTTAACGTGAACAGGTAAGCAGATTAAAAAAAAAACCAAACATGCTCGCCACCAGCCCTGACTGCTGCCTGTGACTTGACTTCATCGTACCGCTCCTTACGGGACTTTTTGCTTAAGCCCTGCTGGCCCCTAGAACCCAAGGGCTCAACCTACGGGAAACAGGGCTTGTATAGGTGAAGGTCCAGTTCCAGGAAATCCTGAAAACCTCCCCCCAAAGCAAAACAAATGAAATGAAAATTTTTGCCCTGCACCTCCCTAAGAGATGTATTAAGTCAGACCAAATAAAACATATCACCTTAAAGTAGTTTGTTCACCCTTAATTCTTTTAGGAAATAATAGTTTCCCAGGACATGTCCAAGACGGCAGACATGAGGCAGTGAGCTCCATGAGTGCCCAGAGGTTCCTAGCCTCAACCAAATGGTGAAATGAAAGGGAAAACTTTGGATCCTGCAGAGCTCGGAACTGGAACATCTACATGCCTGATGGATTGCCAGGTTGCAAGGACCCCCTTACCAATTTCCTCTGGCATGTCATCCTGGAGAGATTCGGCTGAATTGTGGATCTGTTGCTGCCCCTCTGGACTTTAATATCTCTTTGACCCCAGAGGAACAGTTCCCTCCTTCGATGTTGAGCCACGAGGAATTTCTGATCAGCAGTGAAATTGTGATGCCCGAAGCTGATGTCAGATGCTGAATGGAAGCAGGGCCCAATGAAACTGCTTGTAGCATTTTGGCCTGCTGTGGGAAGGCCCTTTGACCAGCCACGCCTATCCTGAGCGCTGTCATGGCTACAGAATGACTCAGTTGCATGCTGGGCTGGTCATGCTATGCCTCCTCTAGGTGCGTGCACTTGCACTCCTCCTGCACGTACACACCCCGTGACAGGAGAGTCTTGCCGGCACCCCCCTGATGACGTCAGCATGGCTGGATATTTAAACCCCAGCTGCACTCCAGCCCAGTGCCTCAGCAACAGGTCCTCCTGCCTTGCACTGTATGTTGTTACCTTTTTTGCCTCGTCCTGCCTTGTCTCATTGTCCATCCTTCTCCTGCTGTCTTGCCTTGTCTTGCCTTGTTGCCTTGCTGTACCTCCTTGCCTGGTTCCTGCCTTGCCCTGCCTTTCTGTTGCCTTGCCTTGTCTGCCCTGCCTTGTCTTAGTTCCCAGTGTCTTGTCTTGTCTTGCATTGTCTGTCTTGGCCTGATTCCCGGTTCTGACCCTTGCTTGGATATGGATACTGACTACTCTTCTGGATTGCTGCCTGCCCTGACCCCTGCTTGGACTTGGATGCTGTTTGTTCGCTGCCTGCCCCGACCTAGGCCTGAACCTGGATACCCTTGCTCGCCATCAGCCCTGACTACTGCCTGTGACATGACTTTGTCGTACCACTCCTTACGGGACGTTTGCTTAAGCCCTGCTGGCCCCAAGAACCCAAGTGCTCAACCTACAGAAAACAGGGCTTGTATAGGTGAAGGTCCAGCTCCAGTCCCAGTAAGAGCGAGTTGTCCAGCTGTTGGCGTGGGCCTAGAGGGTTCGCCAGTTAGGCTACATCAACCATACCATAGCCCAAGGACTTACATCCGTGACACTGCTGTTGCTAATGAGTCAGGCGTGTTATCAAGGTCACTCGGAGGAGGAAGAAATCTGCAGGAAGATGAAATTCTGGGCCAAATGTATTCAGCCCAGTTTTTCTGTCACCCAATGCTGCTTCCTTATCAGGTCTATTAAGGCCTAAGACTATTACTCTAGAGGGGATCTGGGAAGCTATAGCTAATGTTGAAAAATATATTTCTGCCCTGTTTTGGTCATTGTTTTTTGCAATCTAAAGATCTGCTATGCAAAGTCAAAGAATTGGAAATAGTTCTAAATGATCAAAGGAAATCTATAGACCATGTGGAAACTGCTTTGGGGAAAACATAAGAACATGTTCAAGATTTATCTAACGATAATTGTTCAATATATAATAAATTGAAACATTTAGGGGCGGATTTTAAGAGCCCTGCTCGCCTAAATCCGCCCAAATCTGGGCGGATTTAGACGAGCAGGGCCCTGCGCGCCGGTGCGCCTATGTTCAATAGGCCTACCGGTGCGCGTAGACCCCGGGACTCGCGTAAGTCCCGGGGTTTGGTGAGGGGGGCGTGTCGGGGGCGGGCACGGTCGGCGCGGCGTTTTGGGTGCGGGCCCGGGGGCGTGGTTACTGCCCGGGGCGGTCCAGGGGTGTGGCCGCGCCCTCCGTACCCGCCCCCAGGTCGCGTCCCGGCGCGCTAGTGGCCCGCTGGCGCGCGGGGATTTACGTCTCCCTCCGGGAGGCGTAAATCCCCCGACAAAGGTAAGGGGGGGTTTAGACAGGGCCAGGCGGGTGGGTTAGGTAGGGAAAGGGAGGGGAAGGTGAGGGGAGGGCAAAAGAAAGTTCCCTCCGAGGCCGCTCCGATTTCGGAGCGGCCTCGGAGGGAACGGGGGTAGGCTGTGCGGCTCGGCGTGCGCCGGCTATACAGAATCGATAGCCTTGCGCGCGCCAATCCAGGATTTTAGCGGCTACGCGCGTATCTGCTAAAATCCCGCGTACTTTTGCTTGCGTCTGATGCGCCAGCAAAAGTACGCCAATTCGCGCTGTTTGTAAATCTACCCCTTAGAGAATATAATCAGAAATAGAAACTTGTGTTTTATCAACTTTCCTAAACTGGC
The DNA here is from genome assembly GCF_901001135.1 of Rhinatrema bivittatum. NCBI lineage: Eukaryota > Metazoa > Chordata > Amphibia > Gymnophiona > Rhinatrematidae > Rhinatrema > Rhinatrema bivittatum. Next base: position 276,152,470 of record NC_042615.1, on the reverse strand, counting down.
AATGTCTCCTCCACTGCAGCTACTTAAGAGCTATTTCATAGAGGTTTTGAAGATTCCTGAAAATGCTTGTCTCCCTATTTCTAAAGCTTGCTGTATTCCTTCTTTTGTTAAGAAAGGTTTTCAGAATGAAGCTTTACAAGCTTCATTGATTTCCTAGATCTTAGGCTGTGTTGGAAAAGAAGGAGGAAATAGAAGCAATTGCTGTTTCTACATTGATAGTGAACTTTATCCTGGAACCTGGGCTCTGAAACTTTTTTTCCATGATAAAGATGTATCTTTATAAAAATCTATTATTTGCATATTTTCTGATGTAGCTTGTTATGGCCCTGGGCCGTGCCCCGGGTCCTCCACTTACCTCGAGGCCAGCCCGGGTCGCTGAGGTGCCGACTAGGTCAGGCCAGGCCTCGGCTGCGGTGCTCCCTCCTTGAGAGAGATGCCGGCATTCCGTCGCGTCTGTCCCCGCCCCCTAGGCGCGTGCGTGCGCAGGGGCTCTGAATTTAAAGGGGCCAGCACGGGAACTCTAGGACAGCCCCGATGATGACGTCAGATGCTGCCGAGTCATTTAAAACCTGCAGTCGCCTCTAGACCTCGCCTTGCAACGAGGTTCACTCTTCTGAGTTGCTAGTTGCTGCTTTGGACTCCTGTCTGTCTTCGGCTTCTGACTTCTGACTATGCTTCGTCCATCGACTCCAGCTTCAGCTTCCGTTCCTGGTTTTGGCTTCTGACTTCTGGCTCCTGACCCTGCTTCGTCCATTGACTCTGGCTTCAGCTTCCGTCCCTGGCTTTGGCTTCTGACTTCTGGCTCCTGACCCTGCTTCGTCCATTGACTCTGGCTTCAGCTTCTGTCCCTGGCTTTGGCTTCTGACTTCTGGCTCTGACCCTGCTTCATTCATTGCCTTCAGCTTCAGTTTCCATTCCTGGCTTGTCTTCGGCATCTGACTTCGGACTTCTGACCTTGGCTTGTCCCTGGACTCCAGCTTCAGTCCTCATCTCTTCTTCAGGTACTTGGTTCTTCGCTTGCCTGGAGGATTCTCCTACGTCCCAGCAGCTCAGGTCCTCAAGGGCTCCTCTCGGGAGGACCGCAGGCTTCCAAGGGTGAAGTCTCTTCTGGCCTCCTGGGCTTTACTGCTTCCGTCGACTACCTCTTCGGCTGCTTCTCTGGTCCTTGGTCGCATAGGATCACACCTAGGTCCAAGAGGCCTGGGTCCCTACAGGCTCCTCCTGGGGGGGACCTCGGGTTTCCAGTGGTGAAGCCTTCTTCGGAACACCTCTTCAGTGCCGCCTCCTGGCTGCGACGCCCACTGTGGGTCCCCACAGTGCAATACTATCAGTTTCAGCCGGCCCAAGGGTCCACTTCCTGTAACATAGCTAGAGCCATGCAACAGAAAAGGAAGCAATTCCTTTTAATGCACCCTCAAGTTTTGCAATTCAGATGCAAATTCTAGTTAAATTATCTCTGTAAATGCATAGTTTGGTTACAGTCAGGCAATATGTGTTTTTTTTTATCCTTGCCACAGCTTACTGTATTTTAGGTTCAAAGACTGAACCGACTGGAAGTCCATGTCTTACTTATTTTCTTAAATAATTTTTCCTTTTTTTATGCAGAAGAGAGACCCTTTAAACTTGGTGGTAAGGTTTGCCGTAGTCCTTTTATAACTCTTGATTATTTCATTTTTAATGTATACAATGGATGTCTATAGGTTAGGTATAACAAGATATTTACCGTAGTTGCCTTCATTCTTTTTGGTTTCTTAATGCATATTAGTACTTGTTACTGTTGTCTGTGCAAAGCATATTTTTGTTTTGTATAATTGGAACCAATAAAGAATATTGAACACAATAGTTTTCCAATCTTTTGAATCTCTGGTTTTATTTTCTACACTGTTTCTTTCTCTTCTTTCATTCTCTCTCTCTCTCTCTCTCTCTCTCACTCTCTCTCTCTGGTGTTCTCTGTTCTCCTTCCTTTCTAATTTCCATTTTAATTCTGTTTCTTTTCTTTCAGTCTCTTTCCTTCAGCGACTTTATCATTCTTTTCCCTTCTCCTGCTGCTCTTCCCTCTCCTTGTTCTATCATTCTCCACCTTCCTTCTCTCTCTCTCCTTTCTGCCTGTTCTTTCTGCTGTCTCCACCTTCCTTCTCATTCTCCTTTCTGCCTGTTCTTTCTGCTGTCTCAGAGCACCATCACAGTAATATAGTAATGTAGTAGATGACAGCAGGAAAAGACCACATGACCTATCCTGTCTGCCCACTTGTTTTTTTCCACACTGCAAGAATATATCTCAGGAGCTAACTCTAGAAGCTTGATCACTTGTAGGATATCACTCCTTATCTAAGTCAGTTGTTTTTATCCTTGCTGATTTTCTACCAATCTGGGTAGGTGAGCATACAAGATTTCATAATCCAACACCCATCCTCTTCCATTCCTTACCACCAACATTTGTAATAAAGTAAACAACTACCAAAACTAATGAGCTGTTACATGGACATCCCACCTCATAGATCCCTGTGGACCAGCTGGACTGATTTGGTTGGTTTATGGGAAAGTGTAGTCTGCTGGTACCAATCTGGTTTCTCTATAGCCTCCAATATCACGAGTCTGTGCTTCCATTCTCCTCCCTTTGTTCTGTTCTTATCACCTCTCCCCTTCTGTTCTTGAGGGAGATATGGGTGGGTTGCTTGCAATCCTGCAAACTCTAAGCCCTGTTCCTACCACTGTCACAGAATATACCAGCAGATAAGGACAATTATTCACATCTAGTCTGCCCAATTCCATATCTGGTGCAGTGCCAGAGACCCGGTTGATCTTTGGCTTTTCCCTTACTTCTTTGCTGCTAGGGATCCTCTGGGCTTATCCCAGACTTTCTTGAATCCCATACATTTTTTTCTACACCATTTTAACTTGGGTGTGTGTGTGTGTGTGGGGGGGGGGGGGGGGATTCCATCCAGCCACCCACCACCCTTTCAATCAAGAACTATTTTCTAATTTTGCTCCTGAGTCATTCTCCTTGTAGCCTCATACCATGATCTCTTCCTCTAGAGCAGTGGTTCCCAATCTGGAGTTTGTGAACCCCTAGGGTTCATGAGACTATCACAGGAGATCTGCAAGAAGGGAAGCAACCAAAGTGCAACTGTAGAGGAATAGAGCATACTGACCTTGTCTCTGAGGAGCTCTGCTCTAAGACTCCTGATGCCTAACGTCACTGCTTGATCCTATGCCAAAAAGAGGAATATTGCAGCCTCAAGAAGTCCAAACTGGCGTGGAGAGGAGGGGTGGAAGAGTGTGGATGATTGTCACCCTGAGGAGTCTGAAGCTGCACCAAGAAGAGGAGGGGAAGCGTGCTGCCACCAGCACCTTCAACAGCAGCTGCTCTACACAACTAGAGGCAGCAGCAAGTAGGGTGATGACCCTGAGGAACATTTCTGGCTATAACTATATATACACTGGCTGTCCTGACAGTGAGGGAGAAAAATGCTACACTAAGGGATTATCGTGATCATATTAGGGGGTGGAGGTAAGGAGGCAGGAGGGAAAGGGGCCATAGTGGGATCAGCACTCAGGAGTGGAGAATGGGTCACATGAGGAGAGGAAGGGCAAGAGGATAACATAGGAGTGAAAGCACTTGGAAAAGGCCCTAAGAGGGAGAAGGGCAGGAGAGAGTGCTATAAGCTGCTTGGCACATTATGGGGCACCTTAAACATCATGCTGCAACCTATTGGTTTTTTTTTTTTTAATTATATTTTTATTGAGTTATAACATTTATTTACAAATGCAATAACCCAAGAATTTCCAGTAACACTTTTACAATTTTCAAATTATACTTTACATAATATATTTCATATCCTAGCCCACATCTAGGGGTTCAAGTAGAGTTCCTGACTACTGCATGTCATTACCTTTTATTGCAACCCTATCTCCTTCAACTAATACTTACTATTTTGGAGATTTGTCCTTTAAGAATCGCTCCAAGTGAGTGGGGTCGGTAAAAATAAACTTGTTGTTCTGAAGTGTTATATGACATTTGCAGGGAAATTTTAGGAAAAAACTGGCTCCCAGATCGAAAGCCTGTTTTTTTTAAAGTATGAAATTGTTTCCTACGCACTTGTGTAGCGCGTGAAACATCCGGAAAAATTTGAATTTTTTGCCCTCAAAAAATAAAATCCTTAGTTTGAAAATACTTTGAAAAAAATAAATCTTTATCCTTCTTTAAAGAAAAAGAAACCAACAGTGTGGCTCTAGTATGAATGTGGTCCATAGAATCCTCTAAAAAGGTAGAGACTCCAGGACTATTCAAAGTATCTATACCCCCTTCTGCAACCTATTGTTTGTAGTTATATATGAATGCCTTGAAAATACTGCTACAACCTATTGTGCTGAGATGTTTGTATTCATCTCTAATTAATCCTTTGTTGATTTTATAGAGATGTGATCTATTCTTAGTCCTGTTGTTAATTTATTTCAGGTTTAATCCTGATCTACATTTTACCTGTTTAGTCCTATCATTGATAGATATCAAGTTTAGTCTACTGAAGTCTCCTTCACACTAGAACTGTTAAGACTCCTTCAATTACATTTACATTTATTAAAATTTATAAAACCGCCTAACACATAAAAGGCCTAGGTGGTGAGCAAAATAACATATACAAATTAAATCAACAGACAAGAAATATAACAACGTACAATTAAAATAATAAGAAAATAAAGTTAAAATATGTTACAAGAATGTATAAAATAAAAAATATTAAATTAAAGCAATTTATAAACACAAGAGGTAGATGATTAAAGCAAACTTAACCATAGGCTAAATTAAATAAAAAGGTCTTAATGTCTTTTCTGAATTGAGTAAAGCGAGTCACATAGTTTGATTTCAATTGAAAACGAATTCCATTGTGTTGGTGCTGCAACAGAGAAAGTGCACTCACCAGTAATGTGTAGTATGGCAAATTTCGGTGATGGAATTTCCAGCAAGCTTCTTTGCGAAGAACAAAGACTGTATGTTACCTTTTGACTATATTGTACCCACCTTGGATTGAATTTCTTATATAAAAAAGTGGGTAATAAATCCAAATAAATAAATAAAAGAGGACTTGAGGTGGGACCAGGGAAGGGGCTGTAAGAGGAAGAGGATATGAGGCAAGACATTCAGAAAGGGGCTATGGAGGAGGGAAGGAGAGATCATAGGGGAGGCTGTGCAGTATTCAGAAAAGAGCCATGGGGGAAGAGCAGGAGGAAAGATGGAGCGCTGGCAGGGAAGCACTCAGGAAGGTATCTTGAGGAGGAGGAGGACCAGAAAGAAGACACAGGAGGAAGAGGACAGAAGGGAAGGTTTTAAGGAAGGGGTCATGGATGAGGGCAAGCAGGGCAGGAGTGAAGGCACTTGGGGAAGGGTCACAGGACGAAGGCAGGAAGGACAGAGCCAGAGAAGGGGCTGTGGGGAGGAAAGAGCAGGAGGGAGAGCACTCAGGAAGGGTCCGTAGGTAGAAGGAAGCAGGGCTGGAGAGAAGGCACTAGGGAATGGGCCTTGATGGAGGTGAGGGGGTAAAACTCATGAATGGGCCATAAAGGGAGAGCAGGAGGGAGAGCATAGATTATATCAGAAACCATTTCTTATTTAATATTAAGTTTTATACATTTAAAATTATTTTGGAGTGCATTTTATTATTTGTTGTTACACTAATCAGTTTTCCGTGTGGCCTTTAACTGTATGTAAAAATTAAAGAGATACATATGGGGGTCCGCAAAGGTTTTGGAGGTTGAAAAAGGGTTCATGCTTCCCAAAAGGTGGGTAACCTCTGCTCTAAAGCATTATTTCTTCCTACAAGGGTTTGTTTCTTGTGTATTATTTCTTTTTAGAGTTTCCCAACCCTCCCCTGGAGGCACACCTAACCAGGTGGGTTTCCAGGATTGGCACAATGAGTATGCATGAGATAGATTTGCTTACAATATGTCTCCAATGAATACAGATCTATCTCATGCAAATTCATTACAGACATCCTGAAAACAAGACTGGTTAGGTGTGCCTTCCTGAGAGGATTGGGAAACACTGATTTATACCTTTTGAGGAATTTGAATGTCTCTATGATCTCATCTCCTCTAGGACAGACACATTTAGGTTTTTAAGTCTCATCTCATGAGGTTCTGCACCACTTTGGTAGCCTCACTACTGTTTCCAGTCTGTCCACAACCTTTTAACTGTTTAGACTTTAAAACTGCTCACAATGTAATAGATGAAGTCTTATTAATGCTCTATAGATACGTGTTTTCCTAAGGTTATATCTCTTCTGGTGCACCCTAATATTTGTTTGGCTGTAGCCATAGCCTTAATCACATCATTTCACTACCTTGAGATCATCAGCACAATAATCCCAAGATCTTTCTCCTAGTCAGCGAACATTAATCCGCACCCCACCCCTCTCCCCCTCAACATGCCCACATACATGCATATGAAAGCCGCTGTGAGGGGTGGTGTGGGTGTGAGCCCTTGCTGTGGTGTAGTTGATGCAGCCTCCTAGGCAGACCTACATGGTCCACACTGACAGCTGGCAAACATGCCCTGAAGCAGAACAGGCTGAAGCTTCACATATACTAGCCACCTTCTTCACAGGTTGAACCTTGGGTTCTGGTGGCCGGCAGGGCTTAGATAGGTCCCTAGGGTGGTCAGGTAAGCAAGAGTCTGAGTCCATACCACGGTCAGGGCAGGCAGCAGATTTGAGAAGTCAAAGGCAGATCAAGCTGGGGGCAGGCTGTGGGCAGACTAGTCGGGTGCAAGCAAGAGTCAGGTTCAGGTGGGAGGCAATCATGGTCAAGCCCAGGCAGGAGGACAGGTCCAGGCAGCAGGCAATCATGGTCAGGTGCAGGCAAGAAGTCAAAATCTGGAAGTCAACAAAGGGTAGACAAAGAAACACAGAACAGAAGACCCTGGACAAGATGGACAGGAGAAGGCAAGGCTGGATAAGACAAGACTAGGCGAAGTGAGGCTGGACTTGACAAGGCTGGATGAGGCAAGGCACAGGAAGTCAGGAACAAAGACAATCATGAAATCAAGACACAGGAAGAAAGCCGATCAGGAATGTAGGAACTACACTCACAACTAGCAGTAGGAGACCCATTGCTGAGGTGAGGAACTGTGGCACCAGGAGAGCTTATTAAGGCCTAGGGCCATGACATCATCCAAGTGCACCATGTGGCTGTTCCTGCCATGGGCCCCTTAAGAAATGGTGTGCACCGTGCATGTGCGCCTAGAAGGAGGCCTGGGAGGAGCAAAAGCCTGATGTGGCCTAGGCACCTCAATAGTGTGCCAACCATGTAGCACAGGTCTGGTGGTCAGAAGCTGCATCCTTGCTGTGGGTGGCTGGGAGTGGCGTCAGGGGTAAATGAGGCGATTTGCGGGGCCTTCCCGCAAGCCACGCATCATGAAAGCTGCCAGTCACACATGTATGTACCCTGTACACATGAGAAATAAGGGGATGGAAAAGGGGTGGGGAATAGGTGGGACATGGTGTCCTGGTGTGGGAGCAACACTTATGCACACATTTTAAAACCAAAAAGCACAGTGCATGTACGCTAGATATCCACGTAACTTTACTGCTACTCCTAATGAGGAGTAAGTCTGTAGAACGTGAGTTTTAGGGCTTATAGGACTGGGTGAGGGGTCCAGGTCAACTGGGCGGCGTGCAGGATGAAAAACCCAAGGGGTCTGAAAGAGCTCAATATTAACTGGACAAACTGGTGGATTAATTGGAATACTAGGAATGTGCCTCATGCGAGCATGTTTTAAAATCTGCTTACATACAGTTGTGAATGAAGGGCAGCTGGAGAGGGGGTGTTGTAGACACCATCTCCTGAAGTGCTGCAGGACTGGAATGGAATATAGATGGTTCGGTGAGGCTGGAGCACTGGAACAAGGTGCAGGCTGGGCTGGGGCACTGGAGCGCTGGAACTGAGTGCTACTAAGTGTGGAAATGGAACACTGAAGCTGAGTGCTGGTAAGGGTGGTACAAGAACACAGGAACAGAGTGAAGGTAAGTGTGGAACTGGGTGCAGGTAAGCATGGAGCTGGAACTGGGGCAGACAGGTTAGAACAAGACACGACAAACCAGGACTAGGATGACACAGAACATGGAACATAGAATGTCCAAAGGCAGCATAGGCAAGGAAGGCCCTGAGGGGCAAGGCAGAAAGAGGGCTAGAAGCAGGCAGAGAAGTGGGAGTCTCAGGGCTAGGCCAAGGGTCAGAAAAGAGAGAGGCCAAGGGCAGGTTACCAGACAAGAAAGGGTCAGAAGGCCCACAGGCCACAGAGCAAGGCTTGGAACAGAAGGCTGGATGGCCACAAGGCAAGACCAAGGCAAGCAGGGAACAGAAGCCCCAGAGGCTAGGAAATAGAGAAAAGCAAGGTTGGAGTCAGAAGGCACAGAGGCCACGAGACAAGACTAGGAGTATCTTGAGGAAGTTGCAAGGCAGAGAGGGCTAGAGCAGGGAGCTAAGATGGACTCGAAGCCAAAGCATTGAAGCATGGGAGAGACAGAGTTAAGTACGGCTGGAGTCTGGGTGTGGTAACGGCAGGAGAGAAGGGGATTGGTAGGCCAGGGGAATGAGCTTGTGGAGGTCTCCTTCTGTCATGAAGTCAGAAGCACCACCTGAGGACAGGAGCCAGAGTATACTGGAGAACAGTTCAGAGCTGGGATCACTGGGGTCCTCTGGTGGAAAGGAGGCCGTACAGCAGCTGGAATCGCAACACATTTGCGTGTAAAAGCCAATAAAGTCCTAGGGAAGACACATATGCTAGCTTTGTTTGAGTAACCTCTTAAAATTAGGAGCATACTGACACATGGTTGATGCATTTTTAAACATATGTGCACAAGTGCAGAATTTAAAATTCCAGCATATTTTTGCTCGTGAGCTGATTTGTGTATGTATGGGAGCACATGCACTCATTTAAAAATTACCATCATTGTGGGCTGCTCCTTGGATTTCTGTACTTCAGATTTATGATTTTAAGAACATAAGAAGTTGCCATACTGGGTCTGACCGAGAGACCATCAAGCCCAGCATCCTGTTTCCAACAGTGGCCAATGCAGGCTACAAGTACCCTGGCAAGTACCCCAAACATTATATAAATCCAATACTACTAATGCCAGTAATAGCAGTTTATGGACTTCTCCAGGAACTTAGCCAAACCTTTTTTAAACCCAGCTATACTAACTGCCCTAACCACATCATCCGGAAATGAATTCCAGATTGCGTTGAACGAAAAATAATTTTCTCTGATTTGTTTCAAATGTGCTACTTGCTAATTTCATGGAGAATCCCCTAGTCCTTCTATTATCTGAAAGAGTAAATAACTGATTCACAATAACCTGTTCTAGTCCTCTGCTCTAACCACTAGACCTCTATTATATCCCTCCTCAGCTGTCCCTTCTCTAAACTGAGCAGCCCTAACTTCTTCAGCCTTTCCTCATAGGGGAGCTGTTCCATCCCCTTTATTATTTTGGTTGCCCTTCTCTATTGCAACTATAACTTTTTTCAGATGCAGCAACCAGAATTGCACACAGTATTCAAGGTGCAGTCTTACCATGGAGTGATACAGAGGCATTATGCATTCTCTGTTTTGTTCACCATTCCTTTCCTAATAATTCCTACTATTCTGTTTGCTTTTTTGACCATCTGAGCTGACAATTTCAATCACCTTGCACTTTATTTATTATTTTTATATACTGACATTTGATCTAAGATATCACATCGGTTTACATTTGGGTACTGTAGGTATTTCCCTATCAAGTTTTGTACCTGAGGCAATGGAGGGTAAAGTGACTTGCCCAAGGTCACAATGAGCAACAGTAGGACTTTAGCCCACTGCTCTAACCACTAGGCTATTCCTCCTCCCTCCCTTGTCTGCATTAAATTTCATCTGCCATTTGTATGCTCAGTCTTCCAATCTTGCAAGGTCCTCCTGCAATTTATCACAATCTGATTGTGATTTAATTACTCTGAATAATTTTGTGTCATCTGGAAATTTGATAACCTCACTCTTCGTACTTCTTTCCAGATCATCTACCTTATAAATGGGCTCTGACCGACGGCCCGCAAATGCGCAGTAGAGAGCAGCTCTACCGCGCATGCGCGGGCACGTCGGCCAGAGTTTGCCTGTTGACAAAAAAAATGGCGCTGGGAGGACCCGTAGCGATGGCGGTGGCGAGGACCCGTAGCAGCGGCGGTGAGGACTTGTAGCGGCGGTGCACGCGCGCCATCCGAAGGGGTTGTGAATGAGCTGGGAGAGGAGGGGATTGAGAGAGGGGAGTGACTGAGGGGAGGGGGAGGGAGGAGAGAGGGAGGTGAGAAGGAGTGGGTGGGAGAATAGAGGTGGGAGGGAGAATAGGGGAGGGGAAGTGGAAGGGAGAGGTGGAGGTGGAAGGGAGAATGAGAGGGGAGGGGGAGGGGGAGGGGAAGGGAGGGGGGGGAGGGAGAGGGAGGAGGGGGGAGGGAGAATGAGGGAGAGGGGGGGAAGGGAGGATGGGGGAGGGAGAATGAGGGGGAGGTGGGAGAGGGAGGGGAGGGGGAGGGGGAGGGGAGGAGAATGAGGGGGAAGGAAATGGACCAACATTTTTTTTTAATGTAGCCGTTGTTACGGCTTAACGGCTAGTTTATAAATATATTGAAAAGCACCGGTCCAAGTACTGATCCCTGAGTTACTCTATTGTTTACCCTTGTTTTCAACATGAGAAAACTAACATTTAATCCTATTTTCTGTTTCCTTTTAACCAGTTTGCAAACCACAAAAGGATATCGCTTCCTATCCCATGGCTTTTAGTTTTCTTAGAAGTCTCTCATGAGGAACTTTATCAAATGCCTTCTGAAAATCTAAATGTCGTTTTGTGGTCAGAAAGTGAATGTTTTTCCAGATGTATCTCGCTCACACAATGCTATCGTAAACAATTCTTACTGTTAAAGCAGAAGGTTTTGGATATTGGAGCTTCTTTTTATCTTAAATATTCATGTAAATGCCTTGTAATATTTCAAAAGAACAGATATGAATTTATGGACTTTCTATATCTGGAGACTTTTATTAAAGATAAGGCCGTGGTATGATATTAGATGCTGGTAAACAAGTATGATTGTACTTCCTTCCTTTAAGTTTCTTAAATTAGAAATTCTTTGAATATATAGCCCCTGTATTATGTGGGCTAGGACCCAAAAAACACAAAGGAAGGCGATCTATAATAGCCGTCAGGATGAAAAAGGGGATAGATGCCAAAAGTCTTATAAATTCCTTTATTGAAGTGGAGACACAAGGGTAGCTCGACTCTGGCCGAGTTTCGCCGTCTGAAAACGGCTGCCTCAGGGGCTTACATATATTCTCTTGTATTCACAAACATGACCGCCCGAGTGGAGATTCTTCCGTGAATGCGTTCAAAAGATTCAATACTGTTGTTGGTCATATAGTGATTTATATGACCCTCCATACTCAATTCACTTGAATCTAAATTGTGGAATACAAGAGAATATATGTAAAGCCCTGAGGCAGCCGTTTTCAGACGGCGAACTCGGCCAGAGTCGAGCTACCCTTGTGTCTCCCACTTCAATAAAGGAATTTATAAGACTTTTGGCATCTATCCCCTTTTTTCATCCTTATGTGGCTAGGACATGGTTATTGTTTAAGTGCTGATGTTTATTACCTTTAATGTTTCTTTTTGAATTTACATGTTTAGCTTTGTAAATGGTGTGTTGGAAAATGAAACACAATAAACTTTAAATTTTAAAAAAAAAAACCCTGCTTTTCAGTTGATAGGGATAATTTGGAGTCCTTTAGCTCAGGCGATTCTTTACTTATAAGACATGGACTATTTTTGCTTTTATTGGAACTTCTCTGTTGGGATGCCCTAACTCTCCTGTTTCATTAGTATCCTTCAAAGATACATTTCTCTGAACTGTGCACTGCCGAGCCGCTGTCGGCTTTCCCCTTGTTCTAGTCTAAAAGCTGCTCTATCTCCTTTTTAAAAGATAGAGCCAACAGCCTGGTTCCACCCTGGTTAAGGTGGAGCCCATTTGAATCTTAACTGCCAAGTGCTATACCACTCTCATGCTTCTTAGATGAAACTTCATTCTGTCAGTTTAGTCAATGTTGTTTTATTTTACATAGGATTTCCCACTCTGACAGTACTTCTTTGAGATACTCCCCTATTTTACCAAATTTGGCACTCCTGAGGTCCAGGACTCTGAATTTGCATGACCCCTCTCTGCTTTTACTCTTACATTAAGCATTCCATCTGATGATCACTGAAGCTCAAACCATAAGTATTAACAGACAAGTTTGAATGTCTTGTCATAAAATTAAAGAGAGTTAAGAAAAACTGCAGAAACAGCAAATCAGGAAACTGTGTATGGACATTTTCTAAACTTAGTGGAAATATCTGAGGCATGTTGGTTTTACAGCATACTCAGGAGACAACTAGGGGAAAAACGATGAAGTAGAAATGTACATTTTGAAGGGATTTGAAATTTTGGTGGTGGTGAATGGATCCTGAATGGAACAAAACTAAGGACTAATAACTTAGAGAATCTACCATGTCCAGGGAGCTAGGAAAATGAAGAGGGCCCCATTTTCAAAATGGTTACTTATATATTTAACATTTATCTTTTGCAAACTGAGCCCAGAAAATATACACTGTGAGATAGTGACTAAGGATGTTTTATGTAATTCACCACCAGCAGTGGAGTGTGCGAGTAACAAATTTTTAATAATAATAATAATAATAACAACATACTGTTCTCCAACTTTCTACGATCTGAGCGACTAAGCAGTGTTGGACATGGGAGCACTGGGAATTGCAGGAGGTGATGATGGTAGGTTATTTGATGCAATCTTTTTCTATAAGTCAGTATGAACGATTTCCACAGCATGGTCTGCTATTCTTTTAAGGACTCTGTTTTTCAAGCAATATGCTAAACCAAGGTCCTGTCTACAATGTGCACATTGAAGATCATCTCTCATTTTCTGAAAGAGTAGGGATGTAATCTTGCCTTCATAATATAATCAGCATGGTTTATTCAGTCTACAGGTTACAATTCTCACTGCAAAATTAACTCAAGTAGAGAATGATGTATTAAAGTGTGAAGTCACTTTGCCAAAAGTGGGCTTCATGCACAAATTTGCAAAATGGCCACCAACATGCAAGAATGTAAAAAATGTTAGCATTTTTAAATTTTTTTTTGCATGCAAATCCCTACTTTTGTGAATTGACTTTGCACGCACACCCTTATTAGTAGCAAATGTTTGAATGTAGTCTGTTATGTACAAATGGTTATTTAAATTCAACATTAATAATTTGCTGCGAGGCAGGGATCATGCAAACAGCTTACTAATGTTGAATTTTGTGGAAACAGGTTTGCAAAAAAAATATTCACAAGTCTGTTTTTGTAAAAAGGAAACCTCACCTCAATCATCTTTTTGTGGCTATCCCAGTAGCAGAGGGGGGGTTGTGTAAGTTTTCTACCCAGCTTATTGGTTCAGTAGGTCCCCGCCCCACCTCCTTAGCCTCCTCCTTCAGCTTACCCCATAGCTGTGGGATTCTTCGAGGACAGAAGCAATCTCCACGTGCTCCTACCCTGCAAAATGGAAGCAGCTGCCCCCCTTTTCCCTACATGTTGCAGGGAAACGGAGTGCATGTGCTCAGTGGTTGCCATTTTCCAAGATGGCACCACTGGGGGTTCTGTCCCCACTCAGAGGCTTTGGGTTCTTATTTAAAAGGGAATGAGGGTTAGAAGTGAGAGGGAACTTTCCAAAGGGCTAATTTTTCCTGCATTTAGGGTCCATGTGGGGGAGGTTTCTTCTTTTCCCACAGATCACCAAGGATTTGTCACATGAGGGTTGAGGGGTGCGGGTGGTGGCTGTGGCTTTGACTGGGTCACGTGGTCCCTTTCAACCAGGTTGGTCTGATAGGGGGGGTCAGCACTACGCATTGCACAGCAGGGAACTTTTGTAACATTTCTCACAAAGTTTGCTCTGGATGCAAATGAGCCCATAGTAAACTTTCACAGAAACAGGCTGCTAGCCTGCAGAAAATGCCCCAGGTTTAATGCATTGGCCACTTAGACTCATTCGTTTGGTATGGATCTCATAATGTGATTGTAAAGTATACATCTAATTAATGATCCCATTACAACATATTTCTGTTCATTGCAGTATTTGACCTGTGGAAGTGAATATCAAGTTAAACAATGGAAGCTGTGCTAGATGGCACTCTTCCAAGAGCTGTATGGGAAGAAAGACGCCTACAAGAAAGGATAAAACTGGGTAGAAATACTGCCTGCAACAGAAAGAAAAAAAGGATTTGGTTCCAGAGATGTCTGTGATTCCAAGTCACACAGGTTTCTCAGATTTTGCTTAAGAATCTGAACCCTCATCAGAGGGGGATCACTGACAAAGAGCTTTCACCTTCTCCATCAATTAGTTGTCATCTACATGGTTTTTTACCATTATTTATTCAACATCACTGAAATGAGTCATTTTCTCCTGCTCTGCATGTTTCTTCAGTGGTTACTAGGAGGGATTTTGCTAAAGATCTAAAAGTGCACACTCTTAGAATATGTCATCCTCAGGTCACTGGGAAGGAGGCTAGAGAAGGAATAAAGAAAAGCTGCTTTCTGCTCTAATTTCTGCACCATTAGATGTTTTTCTGCAGCTGATGCTTTTTGAATTGACTGCTGATAGAGATTGACAGAGGAACACCTGATGATTGAGACTACCGTGTATATTATATAGACACTAACAATGCAGAGTTTTGAATTAATTTCCTTTAGCTGTTTTGTGGTTGTAGAAAAAAAGCTGTTTTGCTATTTTGTTTACCATGTGGGCCTTTTCTTTAAAAATGTACTCTCCCTCACTTCATCCTTAGTTACTACTAACCCCTGCCTCTTCTGATGGTTGCTCTGTTGCCATAGTTCTGTGCTTTAAAGTGGACTAACATGGCAACTGCACTACTGTTTCCATAAGTTGCTGCCTATGCCACCACTACTAGCTCTTACATTGTAAAGGCAATTGCCAAGAATATTATAAGTCCGGGGTTAGCCTGTTATAAAGTATACTGAGCCTGGGCCTTACACAATGGGTACCAGCAACAAGCCATATTTATTTATTTATTTTATTTGTTTTTATATACCGGTATTCGATTTACATATCACATTGGTTTCCAAATAATTTGAAAGGTACAGGAAGGAAGTCCTTTCCTTTTGACAGGTACAGTAAATGATTAGAGGAATGTCATAGGAAGTTATAGCAGCAACATGGGTAAAAAACAGTGCCAAAAATAGCATAGATAATAATAGAATAATAGTGCCAAAAGATAGCATAAATAATAATGGTATAGTAAAAAGGAATAGATAGCATAATAGTGGTAAATATTAGAGTAACAGGGGTAACAATAATTATCATTAGGTATATTTTGTATCAGAGACAGTAATAGGAATGGGGTACGATAATTAAATAGATTATATAAATAGATAGCAGAAATAGTAATATAATGATAGTAATTAGCATTAGAGTAACAGGGGTGAATTTATTGGTGTGGTGGTGGGGAGGGGGGTAGCTCTGAGTGCAGTGTTAGGGTCTGGTTTCGGGTTGATTTGTGTGTGATGTTGGAAAGGCTTTGCGGAATAACCATGTTTTAAGATTTTTCTTGAAAGATTGGGTAGATGGATCTGTTCTTAGTTCTGTGGGGAGTTTGTTCCATAGGATGGGGCCGGCAAAGGAAAATGTTCATTCCCTTGTTGATATCCATTGAGTGGCTTTAGGGGCGGTATTTGTAAGAGGCCAGAGTTTGAGGAGCGAAGATTCCAAATGGGGGTATGGAGGAGAAGGGGGGTGGGCAGCCAGTTGGTTTGGTTGTTGTGGATGATTTTGTGGATGATGGTTAGAGTTTTGTACCGTATTCACTGCGGGATTGGAAGCCAGTGTAGGTCTTTGAGGATGGGTGTGATGTGGTCTGATTTCTTGCTGTTTGTTGTGAGTGCTCTGGCCGCAGCGTTCTGGAGTAGTTGAATTGGTTTGATGGTGGAGGCTGGAAGGCCTAGTAGCAGGGCATTGCATTAGTCAAGTTTAGAGAAGAAAAGAGCCTGTAGAACTGTTTGGAAGTCTTGAGGGTATAGCAGTGGCTTGAGCTTTCTTAGGATTTGGGTTTGTAAAATCCGTCTTTTAGTAGGTTGTTGATGTGCTTCTTGAAGTTCAGTTGGTTGTCGAGAAAGATGCCAAGGTTTTTGACTGTAGAGTGTGTTTGGTTTGTAGGATGTTGTGTGGGGGGGGTTGGTGGGGGGGTGGTAGGGGGGGTTTGCTGGATATGTATAAGATTTCAGTTTTTGCGTGATTGAGAGTAAGGGATAGTTGTGATAGCAGGTGCTTTATTGATGAGAGGTGTGTTGTCCATTGCTCTAGGGTGTGTTTGATGGAGTCTTTGATTGGGAGCAAGATTTGTACATCATCGGCGTATATGTAATGCAATAGACCTGCTTCCTTGAGGAGTTTGCATAGTGGGGTCATATAGATGTTGAATAAAGTGGAGGATAGGGAAGATCCTTGTGGAACTCCATGGGGTAGGGGAATTGGCTTGGATTCGATGTCGTTGAATTTGACCTTGTATGACCTGTTGGATAGGTAGGATTTAAACCAGCTGAGCATTGTATCTTGTAGTCCAATTTCCTGTAATCTGTGTATTAACGTTTTGTGGTTGACGGTATCAAATGCAGCTGATATGTCGAGGAGGATGAGTTGGTAGGAAGTGTTACAGTCGAGTCCTTTGAGGATTGTGTCTGAGAGGGAGAGTAATAGTGTTTCAGTGCTGAGGGAGGTGTATTGATATTTTAGATTCTGGTGTAATATTTTTGGTATTCTTTTTCATAGGTAGGGTTGTTATTCTTTGTGTGTTGGCAGATAGTACTGTGTTGATACGGTAGGACCATGCTGAAATATATCATAATAGGTATGATGCCATATGAATTCCAAGATGCAAAGTTTTCTTGTTGGCATCAGAACAGTGCATGAAATTATCACAACAACTTGTATATTAATTTTACCTCAGAATGTCATTTTTCATGTAAAATATGTTATAAATGCATAATTTAAAATTGTGTATGGGGAGGGGGCGCCAGACTGTAAGGTTTGCCTAGGGTGCCAAATACCCTTGCACCAGCCCTGCACACCACCCATACTCTGCCTGCAACCTACACCAGGGGGGTAAGATCAGCAGCAAAATGCCACTGCTTGCGGCTTGTCTCAGTGGGAGAGACAGAGAGACAGTCTGAGTTCAATAAAAGAAAGTGCGGTAAAAAAGAAGCATGGCTGGCACAGCAGCAAAAACGAACAAATATCTTTTTCAATGGAAAATTCTATCAAAATAGCAAGCAATAGCAATTGAATACAGATGTGAGACACTCAGACTAGCTCTGAGTAAAGCTAGCTCCCGAAACAACAGCCGAGAAGAAAGTGCGTGGCATGCTGCATGCTTAAGCTATAAATAGTAGAGATGTGTATCGTGTGATCGATCGTCTTAACGATCGATTTCGGCTGGGGGGGGGAGGGAATCGGATCGTCGCGGTTTTGTTTTTATAAATATCGTGTAAATCGTAAATCGGGGGAGGGCGGGAAAACCAGCACACTAAAACATCCCTAAAACCCACCCCGACCCTTTAAAATAAATCCCCCACCCTCCCGAACCCCCCCAAAATGTCTTAAATTACCTGGGGTCCAGTGGGGGGGGTCCCGTTGTGATCTTCCACTCTCGGGCATCGGGCGCGTTGATAGAAAATGGCACCGGCGCTACCTTTGCCCTGTCATATGGCCGGCGCCATTTTGCAAAGCTGGCGCCGGCCATATGGTCATATTGCCGTACAGCAAAATGGTGCCGGCCGTACGGCAACACGATTCGAGTGCAGGAGGTCGTTCCTGGACCCCCGCTGGACTTTTGGCAAGTCTTGTGGGGGTCAGGAGGCCCCCCCAAGCTGGCCAAAAGTCCCTGGGGGTCCAGCGGGGGTCCGGGAGCGATCTCCTATGCTCGTGACGTCGGGGAACAGGAACCAAAATGGCGCCGGTGCTACCTTTGTCCTGTCATATGACAGGGCAAAGGTAGCACCGGCGCCATTTTCTATCAACGCGCCCGACGCCTGAGAGTGGAAGATCACAACGGGACCCCCCCACTGGACCCCAGGTAATTTAAGACATTTTGGGGGGGTTCGGGAGAGTGGGGGATTTATTTTAAAGGGTCGGGGTGGGTTTTAGGGATGTTTTAGTTTGCCGGTTTTCCCGCTCTCCCCCTTCCCTTCTCCCTTCCCCCGATTTACGATTTTTGACGATAAATCAGGGGAATTCCAATTAAATATCGCCTCTAATGATTTTTGACGATTTAAAATATATCGGACGATATTTTAAATCGTCAAAAAATGATTCACATCCCTAATAAATAGTATAGCAGGAACAGCATCACAGAGCACTGAGAGTGGCGATTGGCTGCATTAGAAAAATGCTTAGCTCTGATAAGTTGCCATTCTGGTCTCTTTGCCAACCTATCTGACCCACTCTATGACAGGATTGTGAGGTCACTTATGACTCACAGGAAAGGGCTGGTTTTTGCTATGTATACTCCCACATGGCCTTCTCCTATATCAAATGGCCGCTAAGAAATCACTGCAAACCAAAAGAATGAAACTAGTATGATATATTTCATTCATGGGGGATCGCCATGCGTTTCGCAAACCCAGGAATCAAATGAACAAGGACTTATGCGTTGCGGATTGCACATTCGTTGAAAATGAATGCACATCTCCACTGGTTAACTGAAACACCCTTCCAGAGAAAGATGAAGAGAAACATTTGAGATCTTTGACCATTAGATCCTTTGGTAGATTTTCCTTATGGTAGATTTTCATATCTGGAATCTCCAGAAGAATCTTTGCAAAGGATTTTTAGAATTCATGATTATAAAACAGAAACAGTTAAAGTTACCTTCTGCAGCTGAGTACCCTGAGTTCTGGGACAATTCAGTGCTTCAACTTTTGTAAAAAAAAGAAAAAAAAATCAAAATCGATGCCTATGAGAAAGTGAAAAAATGCAAGTTTGCAGCTTCCAACTATCTTGTCCTACCATTGAAGCTTGCAGGTGATTGGAAATTCTATGCAAACCATTTTCTTCAATGAGCTAATTGACTGTACCCAGTTGAATGAACCTGATCCCTATTAATTTCATGAATTAAAAGTTAGGTGTTCTGAGTTGAAGATGAGGGGCCAGGCATTTAACAAAAATGTTCTTGTCTTTATACTGGTGCTTTTATAAACTGAGAACTTTGCAGAAAATGGGCCACCCAATATGCTCATTTGTACCTGCCACAGATCTTATGATTTCTGGTCTTCTCTTTGTATCCTCCCACCACTAAGTTCCCTTTGTATTTCTTGCAAGAATGCTTGAATTCTGTCATTGTTTTGCTGTCCTTCCGTCTTTGTTTTGAAATCTGTTCCTGCTGTCCACCACTCTTTCAATGAAAAGTATTTTCTTATATTCCTTTTGAGTCTCCCCCAAAATAATTTGGTTATTATTTTAAAATGTTTAAACATATTTTTACACTCAATTTTTAATTACAAAATTATTGTAAATGTTTCTTAGGTTTTAAAATCTGCATGGGACAAATTTCTTGGTGCTTCTACTGTCAGATAATGAATTTACTTATTTTTTGACTGGTGGAAAAGTTCAAATTTTTATTAGATCACTATTACATATTGTTTCTTATTGCTCACCCAAGTATCCTAACTGAATAATTAGAAAAATGAGTATCAGTAAGAAAAATGAATGCATTAAGGATACTTATCATAACAGGTTAATACTGTGTTTTCAAATAAGCTCCCTCCCTTTTGCTGTTTATCATGTTAATATATTCTGTCTGACTTTCTAAGTCTGCTTTCTCTCAATCATCTGTTTTTCATGTTGTGACAGAATTTATATTTGGAGACTGAGAAGGATATTTTTTTTTTTACCATATGACCAAAACCTGTTTTTGCAATTAACAAACAATGATAGGCACCAATATGGCACCTTCCACAAAACATCTGACGGTTTTGGATGCTAATTTTGTTTTAAACTGCATATCTAGATTTTTCGTAGCCTTCCTAAGAAGGCAACAACTTACACTGGTTTCAGCTGGACACCACGAAGTGTAATTCTCTGTGTCCTTTTCTCCTCTTCAGAAGGCATTGATTTCCAGTTCCTAGTCAGAAGATTTTTCTTTTGCGGGGCTCAGTTTTGTACAGAAGACACACTTCATCAGATAAACTGAATTTATTTGCTGCCATCTGCTTGCATGGGAGTTTTTCCTCCTTCCAATGGGGGGTTATTACTCAAAATACAGTTGATAAAAGCTGTTTCAGTCAAAATCATTATCTGAGAATTTTCGTTTTACTAAGTGTAACTTCACTCTCTTTAACTTATACAAAGTTTAACAAAAGAAACATGTTGCTTATCCGTTTACTTCTCTTTAATTACTCACTTTACAAGCTGCTGCCTGCCTACCCTCAGACATGCTCGCCACAAACGATATAGACTATTTATGCTACTACAAAAAATATGAAAAATATATTTTCTGAAAATGAAAGGTACACATGTGATGTACAAAATAATAGATGTTTTATCGCGTCTTTCATTTTCAGACATGTCAGTCAGGCTTTGATTCATGAGAGATGGGATTTCCTTATTTCTCCGCAGTTTGCTATAAAACTGGGGTGGGGTAGGGGTGGACAGAGCGGGAAGTAAACATATTCTCATAGCTGCAAGAATCAAGTCAGCTGAAAAAATAATGGATTTCATGTTACCTGGGTGGTGCTTCTGTCTAGCATATTTTTTTTCTCTTAACCCTGTATTAATGAGCAGTTATCACCAGCTCTTTTGCCGTTCTGTAATTAAGATTTCTATATTGTATAAAAAAAAAAATGACAGTCACCCTTTCTCATTTAAAGTGCAATCAAGGGTTAATACATCAACCAGTTCCCTCCTCACCCTAGTTGTTACAGCCTGAAGCTTCACGGCTAGCTACAGGTTGTCGATTACTGAGGAACTGACGCGCGTTTGCTTCAATACAACTGATTATTCAAGATTGCTGGCATGCTGTAAATCAAACCTAAACTCTACGGGGAAAAAAAAAAGATGACTAAGGCTGTGGATTAGTGTTTGCTAGGAGATTTAATATAGATTTCCCATTAATACAATGGACGTTGAACCGCATGGGCACTGCATTTGATGATTACCAACAAACAGCAGAGAAAAAAAATCCTCCCCCATTATATGTTCAGGGAGCTGTGGGCTCTGGGTATGGTTAACTTGATTTGTTTGAAGGGGGATTTCTAAAGTGGGAGGGGAGAGTGGACGTGTACCTTATGGTGTGTAGTGGGGGAGGAGGGACGGGGAGGGGAGAGCAACATAAATAGGCGTTTTGGTTAGCGGTGGATAAGAGGGAAAAGTACAGGAGATAAAGGAGGTAGGAGGGAAGAAAAAAGGAGGCTAGAGACAGAAAGAAAGAGTACGAGATAGAGGGAATAGGGGACGGGGAGAATGGGGTAGATTGAGAGCTCCAGCCAGTGTGACAGACTGAAAGGTGGGATTTCAGCACTACGCATGATGGACAGCTCCCAATACACGGAAAGACCCCGAGGATCGCTCTCTGTCGCGCTTTTTCCTAGCGATCAGCAGGAGACTTCAGCCTGTAGCTTCCAGAAGAGCAGCTGTGTATCTCCCTGGAACCTGTGAAGGAAAGCCGCGATTTTTCTTGCTCTCTATTAATAAACAGAAAAACTTTCCAGTCCCTCTATCTTTCAAGCGAGAAGGGTTTCATCCCTTCAACCGGCTACGGACAAATTCCTTTGCACGCTACTCCCCGGAGAAAAGCTGCGGACTTTACTTCCTCCCTTATCATTTATGTGATCTGTATTTATATTTTGAAAATAGCCATTAACTTTGAAATGCAGCACTAACTATCCCTAAGGTCAGCTGAACCTTTGGACAGCCGACAGAGTAAAAACCACCACTAAAATGTGCGCAACAGCCTGAGGAGAGATATTCAATGGTGGAACCTACGCGGGGGGATTTCGCAAGCGGCGATTTGATAAACATGTTTTGAATAGCTGTTCCATGAGTAAAGGGAATACCAGACATTATTTATCTTCTCTACATAATAAACCGGGGAGCAATCTTCCCAGAATTTGTCAGCTCTCTCCTCTCTCTCTTTGCGCCCTTGCTGGAAGAGTGGATTGCCGTGCAAGACTGGAACTTCAGGACCATGAACAGCTCCCAGTACGTTTTCTTTGCCGGTGGCTTGCAGTCCTCAGAAGCCTCAAAGGACGTCACCGTGTTCTTGCCTCTCCTTTTCACAGTCGTTTGCCTTATAGGATTTGCAGGGAACCTTTTAGTTATCGCCATTCTGATTCACGATTTCAGGAAAGGGAAAAGCTCCGCGGTGAACGTTCTGGTGATCCACCTGTGCTCCACCGACCTGTTGCTGCTTTTGTTTTGCATCCCCGTCCGAATCGTCACCTACGCCAAGCAATCCTGGGTGCTGGGCGGCTTTGCCTGCCGGACGGCAGACTGGTTCCTGCACAGCTGTCTGATCGTCAAGAGCTTCACTCTGGCTGCCATCGGGCAGGCGAGGTATAAGCATGTGGTCACCCCACCAAAGTTTCTGAGCCTTAATAAGAAACACCTGGTCGGGCTCCTCTTCTTCGTCTGGAGCTTGGCGTTCTTGTTGCCTCTCCCCCACCTGATCTTTACCCAGACGGAGAGGAATCCAAATGGAATCTTTTGCAGTTTCGAGGTCCCTCCCTATGCCTCCAACTTCATGGATGTCTTCAGCAAAACGTACCCTCTTCTGGTTTATGTGCTACCCATGTGCTTCACCTTTTCCTGTTATGTGCGAGCCCTGCGAAGAAGAAAGGAGAGGAGAAACAGGGTGCCCAACCCCAGGCAACTGAGCAGGAAAATCACCTCCATGCTGTTGAGCGTAAGCCTGACTTTTGAAGCCATGTGGCTCCCGGACTGGATTGTCTGGATCTGGGCTAGACATAGCCCTTTCGGAAGCCTGCAGCCACCCACAGCACTAATGGTCTTGGCTCAGGTGATCGTGTTTCTGAATAGCACCATCAACCCTGGGATATTCCTGGCAGTGTCCGACGAGTTCAGAGAAGGCTTCAAGAGCGTGTGGCCGGTCCTGCCGTGCGGGCTGTGCAGAAGGCACGGCAGCTCGCCGGCTGGAGAGAAAGGGGCCGAAATGGTCACCAGCACGATACGGTCTCTGCAGGACTTGCAGCCAGTGCCCGAGGCGTCCGGCCTCAAAGAGGAGAAAATTCTTCCAGATGTGGAGCACTTCTGGCAGGACAGGAGGAACACTACAGCGGGGGAGGAAAATGACCCAATGC
This sequence comes from Rhinatrema bivittatum, assembly GCF_901001135.1. Classification (NCBI taxonomy): domain Eukaryota; kingdom Metazoa; phylum Chordata; class Amphibia; order Gymnophiona; family Rhinatrematidae; genus Rhinatrema; species Rhinatrema bivittatum. Next base: position 276,129,043 of record NC_042615.1, on the reverse strand, counting down.
CCTGGGAACACCAAGAAAAACCTTAAAGACATTCCTCGGCCTTGCGTTTCTTAACGTCTCTTTAAGTATTGCGCTTCTTCGTGCCACTCTGGCTCGCACAGTCAGATATCCAGCGGTATAAATCAATTACCTACACACGAGAGTCTATGGGAAGCAGCTTCTTCTAAGCGATCGGCGAAAAGCGCGTTGAAATCCCTAGGCTTCAGTAAAACAGAGATCTATTGCTACACTTCAAAAGACAACTTCATCTCGTTCAAAGCTAAGGACATGCAATATACATTTCGACCACATTTTGTGAAGAAGCAGGCATCCGGAACAGTGTGATTACAGACCAACTATATCTATTGTTAAAAAGCGCAGGAAGCAGTTTTAGCGCAGCTGTAAGGTTTTCTCGTGATATAATAATTCCGTAGTGTGTTTCTGAGGTATTGCAAATGTTTCATGCAATGGTCTCATAACATGGATAAGTAGGTGAGTGATAACCTTGGATAAGCTTTCTTGTTTTTAAATGTTCCTCAAGGTGGAGTCATAGTAATATAGAGACAAATGCTAAGGTTTGATAGATAAAGATAAAATCAGAACTTTAGTTTAGATTCTGTTACCGTCACTCCCAGAATAAGTTAATTTCAATATAAAGTTATCACTTTTGCTGTTTTTGGGAACTCTAGTGGTTCGCACCAATATAGACGCTCATCCCCTCCACGGAATTAAGCGACTCTGTGAAGCGTATGCCTTACCGAAGTATGTTCCCTCTATCAATTGTATATTAACTTCGCTCAGTTTATCTATCTAGTAGTCATATGACTTTTTGTTGGTTTCAGCTACTGCAGAGTTAGCCTAACTCTCGGAAAGTAAGCAGTGTCGTTTCAGCTTCATACAAAGAAAGAAGAGCAAGCTATATATTTAAGTGATTGCACCCATGTCAGCTGGTATTATGAGATGACTGCAGGAGGAGTTTAGATTCCCCAAGAAAACAAGCGCATCCAACATTAGCAAGCAGCAATTATCTGATAATGACTGCTGCCAAGTCCACGACTGCTTCTATAAAATGGAATATGAAATATTTTAAAGATTACCTTAAGTGTTTTAACAGTTTTTAATCACATTAATAACAATATTGAGTAGGCATTTACTGACGATCCTCACTACTGGCTGACTGGTATCACAACATTGACAATTTAAATATAGATTATATACCTGCTGGGAGAATCCTGCAAAGCTGGGATGGGAATCTAACACTCTAGGTCTTCATGCCCAGCATTTTGCTTCCTTCTAAAGTCCATTAACTGACTAGCAAGGACCTCAGAAGTAAACAGATCGTTCAATACCATTACATCAAAATAGTTTTTAAACCAAGATGATAATTTGTTTGGCTTTATTTTCCTTGTTTTGGTGTGCTTTGTTTTGCAAGGATTGGAAATTTCCTTTAAAGCCTTGGCTGGTTCCCCTACCTTCTGCTTTACCAGAAATCCTGACTTGCTGGTACTGTCTGGAAATACACTCCCAATTGGTTCTTATTGGGGTAATTTTCAAAAGCGATTTATCCTGGGCAAATTTTATTTATTTATGTATTAATATTTGATTATACATATTTTGTTAACCCACAAGGTGGGTTGCATGTAAAAGTTATTTATTTATTTACTTGCTTACTTAAACCATGCTATATTCCACAATATGATTTATCTGGGTCTAAAGAATTTCTAACCTTAACCTGCTGAAATTACCTGTGCGGTTCCATAATACGCATACTTTTAGCTGGGTTAAGGGGAGGCATTGCCAGAGGCCTGTACTTTGAGCAGGATGAGGAAATAGCATGCAGGAATTGTATTTTCAAATGCACGTTTGCTGTTTCTCAGCCAAATGAATCTAGCCCGCACAAAACACAGGTGTAAAGTCTGTGGCCCAATTGAATCAATAGGTAATCTTCAAGGGAAAAGTGCGCCCAGGACTTTTCCTTTGAAGATTTGTACAAAGTCTGTGGGTGCAAATTCCCCCAGACTTTGTGCTGGGGCCTGCTGTTTTGAAAGTTGTTCCCTATAACTTCAGTGCAAAACAGATCATGGCCTCTAATCTCAGTGAACTCTTCATGACAGAACTCCTAAACTTCATCATTAAAATGGTGTCATAAAAAATAAAAATTGAGAAGTTGCTTTAGTAAAATCTTTTCTTTCAAGATTATTTGCTAAAATAAATAGGAGATGCCACTTGTTGGTATAATTGCTTATGAATTTTTATATCACAGGATACTTGAGTGTAGAACTTACCTCCATAGGGCCTATTGCTTAAGGCAGAGCTTCCCAAACCTTTCCTGAGGACCCCTAAATATATATTGCTAATGATTCTGGCTGATGAGGGATGAAATCTGGATTCTATGTCCATCGCGGTACTGTGTGTTAGACCAGCGCAAAAATATTGCAAAGATGTTGTAGTACATGAGCTTTAGATTTAAAAAAAAAAAAAAAAAAAAGGGGTCTTCTTCAGATGATTTTATGTATGGTTAGAAACCAGCAAACTTTTATTATTTACTGGTTTAAAATGACTCTGCAATACTTATGAATGAAACACCCAGCAAGCAGAGAAAATGAGGCATTTAAGTCAAAAACCTAAATTAATCGACTGTTCAAATTGTGGTATGAATACAAAAAGAAAAACTAAAGTTTTGTACAGGATCAAGTTTGACTTTACCATTTTTATGGTTTGTGTAACCTGCTTGTAGGCTTTTCAGAACTGTAAACTGTGACAGAACTGTGACCCTTACACAAGGGTAATTTATCTCTGTGAGATTTCTCATGCTTCTCTTGAGCTGTTGTTCAATTTCTGGGTGAAGTCTGTTTTTCCTCTTTTGTGATAGAAGGTACAAGATAGAAAGGGAATGTTTGGCAGTGCTGTGATATATGGATATTTACTTTTTGGATATTTTTTTAAGGTATAGCCGATCAATTACTTGTGTCTAGAATGACACACACATTACTTCTGGCAACATGCATGAGTTTGGAAAAAGATCATAGGAGCTGATACATTTTTCAGAGTTCCTTATAATGGGATTCTACAGCAAACCATGAGTAGTTCACATTTAGGGGAATACAAAGGGACAGCAAAGTTGAGCTGCTCTCAGATCCTGCACTCAGATGCTCAACAAAAAGCTTTATGGTTAATGTATAGAGATCCTCATGAGCCTTATAAATACATCATAAAACATGATTCAATTTAAACCTGAACAGCCTCTCCATAAGCATATGCAATGGATCTATAGTAGAACAAGTTCAACAGGTTTATGGCATAGGTACACTGCACTGCATTTATATAAATGCTACTATACCTATCCAGTGCTATACAGATGTGCAGAATTACAAGGACCAAGTTCAGCAGGGTTAATAGCAATGCAAGCTTCCCTTACACTGACCCACTAATGAGCCTCATCCTTACTCTAGGGATGTGCAGAGAGACAGCATACATTGCATTCAGTATTCGTATTCGTTGGGGGGGGGGGGGGGCAGATACGTTGCATTCAGCAAGGGGGCCCCTGATACATTCATGAGTTCATACTTATTTGTTTCCCGGCTAAAACTGAATTAACTACAACCCCCATCCTCCTGACCCCCCCCCTAAGACTTACCAAAACTCCCTAGTGGTCCAGCGGGGGTCCAGGAACCATCTCCTGCACTTACACCATCGGCTGCCGGTATTCAAAATGGCGCCGATAGCCTTTGACCTTACTATGTCACAGGGGCTACCGGTGCCATTGGTTGGCCCCTGTCACATGTCACAAGATGGCGCCGGCCATCCATTGCTCCTACCATGTGTCAGGGGCTGACCAATGGCACCAGTGACATAGTAAGGTCAATGGCCTCTGTGACATAGTAAGGTCAAAGGCTATCGGCGCCATTTTGAATACTGGCAGCCAATGGCGTGAGTGTAGGAGATGGCTCCTGGACCCCCCGCTGGACCACCACAGAGTTTTGGTAAGTCTTGGGGGGGGGGGTTGTAGTTTATTCAATTTTAGCCAGGAAACGAATAAGAATAAACTCATGAATGTATCGGGGGCCCCCTTGCCGAATGCAACCATTGCTCCTACCATGTGACAGGGGCCAACCAATGGCACCGGTAGCCCCTGTGACATAGTAAGGTCAAAGGCTATCGGCGCCATTTTGAATACGGGCAGCCAACGGTGTGAGTGCAGGAGATGACTCCCGGACCCCCCGCTGGACCACCAGGGAGTTTTGGTAAGTGTTGGGGGGGGGGGGGGGGTGTTGTTTAAATTCGCTCCTTTAGACGGCCGAATAATTCGGTGAAGATTCGTTGTATTCGTGAGGAATCGCAATACATTTCGCTTCCCCATGAAAACAACGAATATGGCCCTATACATTGCGGATTACCAATATGTTGGAAATGAATGCACACTCCTACCTTACTCTGGAAAGATGATTCCTAAAGGGGAAAGGATGGTTAGCTTCCTATGCCCATTCAATGCTTAGGCTTTCTTCTGAGACTGCCAACAGGGATGACAATTTGTGCCAGTTGAGATGGTGATTTTATTGCTGTTGATAGCTGTCTTGTACAAGCTGGATTCCAACCACCAAATCATTTCTTGTGGGCCATTAGATTGTAACAGTGTTAATTTAATTTTGCTCTATAGTTTAGCAGTCTCTTTGGGGAATTTTTAACTGGAATTTTTCATATATTTTCAGAGTATGTTATATTCTTTCTATGCTTAATAACATGTTTTCAATGTGGGCAGTAGGAGATCATGAGTTGTTACACGTTGTGCATATATATATATATATATATATACAGGACAGGGTGGGAAAGGAGGAAGAGGGGAGGGTAGAAAAGTTATACCAAAGGGTAGGTTACTATATTCATTGCAAAACAGTTTTGTAGCCAGTGATTTATGGAATAAAACAATCAATTCTCTGTTAATGCAATATCTAAAGTCTGTTCTCTGTTTTAATATTAGAGTAAAATTTTTGGTCTATATTTTATAGTGAATCTAAATTGATGTTATACTGTGTTAAAGTTTTATTGTTATTTGTAAAGGAAAAGTGAAAAATAAATGCAATGATTGAAATGTTTTCAATGAAAATGTGGGTTGGTTTTTTTTAGCCAAAAGACAGAAGTAAAATGCATGATGAAATAGTAGTAGAAAATAATCAGGGTGGTTGGTTCAATAGCATCAAGTCACCATGGGTACAGAAGGTTTCAAAACACAACTGAAACCTCATCATAAGGTCTACCTCATCATAAGGTTTATATCACTACACTACAAGCAAAAGAATGTGTTGTAGAAACTCACCATCCTAATTTTCTCCTTAATCTCCCTATTATGACTTCCACCTATGTAAGTAAAATAAACATGATGGGGTGAATTTTTAAAGAGTTACACACATTTAAAAATGCATATATATGCATAAGTAGCTTGTACTCACATGATCCATACTTTGTAACCCTCAAAAGTATATGCGCCCTTTAGGTTTTGCACGCACATATACACGTGTAAGGAAAGGGACAGTCTAAGGGGGTTTCTGGGGAAGGGCCAACAGTTACATGTATAAGTTGCTATTTTAAAAGAGACTTACGAACGTATATTTGATAACTTTTTTGCATAATTTTACACCTGCTAATTATCTTGCATAATTGATATCAAAAGTGTTTATTGTTTAATATGGACTGGGTGGGAGGTCTGGGTAAATTGGGGTAGTTCAGAAGGAAGAACGAGGATGGTTTTGATGAACTGGGAAAGGACTAGATAAACTGGGAATTTCAATTACATGCGCATGTTTTAAAATGTTGACTTACACACATAAATTGGTTTTAAGGCGAGTAAGTCCTACTTTATTTTCATGCGTAAAATATCCACATGCATATTTTAATAACTGGTAAGAAAAGTACATGTGTTCAATGCATTGAAATACTTTCAATGCATTACATTAATTCACGTGTAAGGAAAATGGTAGCAGAACTAATATAGAGTAGTTTTATGATGGAACTGCCACTCTTCCAAACACATTATTTATAAATTGCTAATTTCTCCAACTATGGTCAATCAGAGTTCATTTTAATCAGAACAATGACACATTCAGTTTGTCTAATGTTAGAGGTTTATTGAAAATTTTTATCAACTAAAATTTAATTGATTGATATAATGATCATTTAAGTGATTTAGACAGTTTGAGGCAGTTACAGTTTTTAAAGCAGCACTGCAGCTTCTTGACCACCAGTTTGCACAGTTTTAATTCAGAGCACTCACAACTATCTATCTATCCAAAATAAAGGTAACTTCAGACATCTTCAGACATAAATCGCTAAAATAATCGCCTCCAACCCACACACCAGTCAGCCTGCACCCAATTCAACACACCTTACCACACCATCCTGGACTCAATTCGAAACAGTTGCCTCAACTGAAGTAGAATCAATAATCCAAAAGCTAAACCCAGCTGCACACCCAACTGACCCCATTCCTATAAAACTTCTAAAGCAAATCCCAAACACCATAGCCAGACCTATAGCAAACATAGTTAATATCTCACTTGAACAAGGCACCTTCCCTGACTCTCTTAAATGCGCCATCATCAAACCAATCCTCAAAAAACCTCAACTCAACAAATCTGATCCATCAAACTACCTTCCCATCTCCAACCTCTCGTTCATTGTCAAGATCCTTGAAAAAATAGTCAACCGCCAACTCTCCGAACACCTGGAAAATCATAATCTTCTATCTCCTGCCCAACATGGATTCAGAAACACATTAACATCGAAACACCCTTCTATCCCTCACCGACCACATCCTCAGGGGCCTTGAACACAGGCAATCCTACCTCCTCATCCTTCTTGACATCTCTGCGGCCTTTGACACTGTCAACCATGAAACCTTATTAAACAGGTTAAGTGACATCGGCCTAGGTAACATCACACTTAAATGGTTCAAATTGTACCTATCAAACTGCTCACACAAAGTTAAACTTAATACTGCTGAATCCAACAAATTCCCCTCACACATGGAGTACCTCAAGAATCATCCCTTTCTTCCACCCTCTTCAACATCTACATCCTCCCTTTATGTATGCTCCTTACCAGACTAAATCTAACCTTCTTCATATATGCAGACGATGTTCAGATCCTACTCCCCATAAAAGAGACCATCAGAAACACATTAAAAACCGGAGGCAATCACCTTCAGAAGATAACACAACAACTATCGCAAATGTCCTTCAACCTCAACCACAAAAAAATGGAAATCCTCCATATTAACAACAAAACCATCTCAACCCTCAAAGACAACAACTCAGCTCCTTCCACAGATGGTAAAATAATCTTTTCAGCCAAAGATCTTGGTGTACTCATTGACAATGAACTCAGCATGAAGACTCACATCAATTCAATAATAAAAGATGGAGTTTTCAAACTTCAGATCCTCAAAAAAATCAAACCACTGCTCTACGCCCACGACTACAGAACAGTACTCCAAGCACTGCTATTTTCCAAACTCGACTATTGTAATGCCCTTCTCCTGTGCCTTCCATCCAATTCTCTCAGACCACTGCAACTGCTCCAAAATGCAGCAGCAAGATCACTTTCAAACACCAAAAGATCAGAACATATCACACCTATCCTCAACAACCTTCATTGGCTGCCCATCCCACACAGGAAACAATACAAAATTGTTACACTCATCCTCATAGCACTATACACTGAAAAATTAAACTGGCTGAGCCCTTCTCTTCACTTCCAAACCACCCAGAGAACACTCCGCTCCACCAACACTGGACTCATTCCAACTCCCTAACCAAAAACGGCACACCTAACCTCAACAAAGAACTGCTCCCTAACAGTGGCAGGAGAAACACTCTGGAGCAGTCTACCACCTCAACTCAGGCTTGACCCATCATCACAATCATTCAAAAAGAACCTTAAAACATGGCTCTTTAAAAAAGCATACCCAACAACCACCCTTCACCCCTTGCCAACTCCACTAAGATGAGTCCTCCATCCCCTCCAGCTCACTCATCGCCCCCCATACCCCCAAAGTACCACATAACCCAATTCTGCCCAATTAGCACCTCTCATTTTAATTAATCCCCAACCTTCCCCCCTTCCCCCCTTCCCCTCCACCCCTCTCATCCCTCCCCTAGAACTCCACTCCCCTAGAGACTCTCCCCTCCCCTCATGCCTCTGGTCAACAAACCCTCAGATCTCCCACGTCTCACTACCTGACTTTTGACATACAGCTAATTCAAACCCTCCTTACCCAAAATCTTCTCTCGACCCCTTCCCCTCATATGAATCCAGCCACAGATACCATGAAATAATCAAACATCATATAGAATCCTCCCTCTCCCCCATATCCTGATGAAACATGCCTCAACATATTTCCACCATACCTAGAACCCCTCCGACATAAGTTATGTTATTGCATATGTCACAAAGTTTAAATTTTGTTGCATATCTTACGAAGTTTTAAAGTTGTTGCATAGGTTACGAAGTTTTTAATGTTCTTACTACTCTGTTGTAATTTATAATGTCACTTATGACCCTCCACAGACCATTTGTTCATCATGTTACAAAGTTTCAATGCACAATAAGAAATCTGTTTAATAGACTCCTCCATTTGTTACTTATGTTACAAAGTTTCAATATAAAATAAGAAGTCTATGTTTAATAGACTCCTCTGTTAATCTGTAAACCGGTGTGATATGTCTAATTGAATCTCGGTATAGAAAAACAAATAAAATAAATAAATAAATAAAAATCTTAATTAAAAAATAAAGTTTGTTCTCTTACCGCTCTGGCAAATGCAGCTGAAGGAAAGGGATAGTTTCTCTCTCTGTGAAAGCATCTGCATCTATGTTTTTAGTGCGCTAGTTCAGAAGCTCAATAGCTGGGCACAGGCATCTGGGTAAGTGTCTTTTCATCCCAACCATCAGGTTGAGATACAGGCAGGCTTCTGGTCTCCTGGGGTGTAGTCTGTTGATTGGGAAGAGTTCTTAGATGGCATTCTCTCCCAGTTGGCGGGAACCCCTTGTCTCTTTGTTTCACTTACTTTATTAGCAGTCAATCTGCATAATGCATACACAGTCAATGAATATGGATGAGGGCCAAACACAGCTCTCTGATTAGGAGTTTCACACTCTAACCTGAAGAGTTCATGTTAAAATAGAGACTTGCATAGTCTCAAAATCCCATTTAAGATAAGCATCCTCCAATCAGTATGAAAACCCTTTGTTTCAGTAGACAAACTGGCACCCATGCCAGGATAAGTTTTACACCCTGTATGCATTCCTCCTGCAAGGCCTGCATTTCTCAGTCTCAGCAGAAATAGAAGAATGTCTGTGATGCTTTGCTGTCTGTCTTCTATTTTCTTTGGTTCAGAGAGAATGAGCTCCTTTAAGATTTACTTACAAAACGTTGGTCTGAATTGTCCCTACACATGTGCAAGCATACATATGCACATATGTTTCGGGGTAGACATACGCATATTTTATAATATGTGATATGCATGGTTTATAAAATACTAACATAGATCTCCATGCAGCCATATATGTGCATATATGGGGCTGCACAGAGTTGTTTGAAAGTTACCCTCTTAAAGGTAGATTTTCAAGGACGTCCCAATTTTATAACATGTGTGTGTCACCGTGCACATGTTATAAAATACAATATCCGTGCACACATGCGTGCCAGGTTTTAACATCCACGCGCCTGCATGTACAGGCGAACTGTGACTCTCGCGCGCAGGGGGGAAATTTTATAAAGTACATGTGGCAACACGACTAGGCTTGCCCCAGTTCTCTCCCAGTCTGATCCAATTAAGGAGCGGACTAGGAGGGAACTTCCCTAACCCTAACCCTACCCTTCCTACCTTTTCCCCTCTTCTCCCTGACTCCTAACCTAACCCTAATACCTAGCCCCTAATTTTTTATTTTAATACTTACTGCTCCTCTGGAGAAGAAGTATCTTCCATGCATCGGCTGACTGCCAGCGCACGCTTTCCTGGGTCAGCGGCTAATGGCGCTGTCCTGGCCCGCCCCCATCCTACCCCTCCCTGTCCAGGCTACGCCCCCCCGGGTCATCCCTTTCAACAGGCCTGGCACTTCAGTGCATAACGGGGGTTACACGTGTGGCCGGGCCCTTTGTAAAATGTGCACAGTATGCGCAAGGCCCGGCCACGTATGTAATCCCCAAAATTTATGTGCGCAGCCCTTTTAAAATCGGGCGTTAAGTATATTTAAATTTACAGAACCTCTCAGTTATTTACAGTGGAAATATTTTTTAGCTTTTTGAAATAATATTGTCAGCTCTTGAATTCCTTAATTCTGTGCTTCTCATGTTGTCTTTATGATACTGCTGAAGAGATTTTTTTTCCCTGCTATCATTTTTGGGATATCAATTTTAATACAATTCCAAATTAAAACCCTATCCTAAAAGTCTGTGCTGTTTCTGTGACCTGCAGATATATCTAAACTCTAATTTTATTGTGTGGGAAGCTGAGATAAATTGTAGTAATGTATTGTCATTCAGTACTATAATCACTTCCTGGATTCAAAGCAGGTCTTTGTTTCCTGTATGACATCTCAGTTTGAAGCCACCTGTAATACTGAGCTGTCATTAGCTATCAAACAAAGCCTGTTCTGGCTTCTTAAATCAGAGTCTGATTACATTTTGAAAAGACAGAGGAAGCACAAGATTTGAAGGACAGACTTTTCCTTTTATTTGTTAATTTAAACATATAGGTCAAATAATTGGCAGAAGTACTAAAAAGTTCATCTGCATGAAAACAGACAGGAGAAAGCAGCAGGAGCCTAGGTTGAAGGTATTTTCAGATCTGGTACAACCATTTTGAATTTGAAAAATGTTAAAATAAACAGCATTAGAGTCAAACTGTAAAATATTTGCAGGTTTTGGTTCATTTAAGTGTCATACCCCAGGGAGTATTGTTTTTTTTGTTTTTACATTAACTTAACACAGTGGGGCGGATTTTAAAAGCCCTGCTCGCGTAAATCCGCCCGGATTTACGAGAGCAGGGCCTTGCGTGCCGGCGCGCCTATTTTCGATAGGCCGCCGGCGCGCGCAGATTCCCGGGACTCGCGTAAGTCCCGGGGTTTTCAGTCGGGGGTGTGTCGGGGGCGGGGCCAATCGGCGCAGTGTTTTGGGGCGGAAGGCGGCATTTCGGGGGCGTTTCGGGGGCGTGGTTTCGGGCTGGGGTGTTTCGGGGGCGTGGCCGCGCCCTCCGGAACCGCCCCCGAATCGCGTCTCGGCGCGCCAGCAGCCCGCTAGCGCGAGTGGATTTACGTCTCCCTCTGGGAGGCGTAAATCCACGGATAAAGGTAGGGGGGGGTTTAGATAGGGCCGGGGGGGTGGGTTAGGTAGAGGAAGGGAGGGGAAGGTGAGGGGAGGGCAAAAGAAAGTTCCCTCTGAGGCCGCTCCGATTTCGGAGTGGCCTTGGAGGGAACGGAGGCAGGCTGCGCGGCTCGGCACGTGCCGGCTGCCCAAAATCGGCAGCCTTGCGTGCGCCGATCCTGGATTTTAGAAGATACGCGTGGCTACGCGCGTATCTACTAAACTCCAGCGTACTTTTGTTTGCGCCTGGAGCGCGAACAAAAGTACGCGAACGCGCCGTTTTTAAAAATCTACCCCACAATGCATTTCTTTTCTCTATTAAAAAAAGTTTTGTTTTTCTAAAACTTAAAAATAATCTTCACAGACAATTTTATAAGTGCCTTAATACACTTTGGGGTAGATTTTTAAAAGCGGCGCGTTCGCGTACTTTTGTTCGCGCTCCAGGCGCAGCTGCCTCTGTTCCCTCCGAGGCCGCTCCGAAATCGGAGCGGCCTCGGAGGGAACTTTCTTTTGCCCTCCCCTCACCTTCCCCTCCCTTCCTCTACCTAACCCACCCCCCCCGGCCCTATCTAAACCCCTCCCTACCTTTATCCGTGGATTTACGCCTCCCGGAGGGAGACGTAAATCCACGCGTGCCAGTGGCCTGCTGGCGCGCCGAGACGCGATCCAGGGGCGGTTCCGGAGGGCGCAGCCACGCCCCCGAACCGCCCCGGCCTGAAACCACGCCCCCAGGCCCGCCCCCAAAACGCCGCCTCCCGCCCCCAAAACGCTGCGCCGATCGGCCTCGCCCCGACACGCCCCCGACACCCCCCCGACTGAAAACCCCGGGACTTACGCGAGTCCCGGGGATCTGCGCGCGCCGGCGGCCTATCGAAAATAGGCGCGCCGGCGCGCAAGACCCTGCTCGCGTAAATCCGGGCGGATTTACGCGAGCAGGGCTTTTAAAATCCGCCCCTTCGGTTCTGTAACTAATGATGTAGCATGACAGGCTGGAAATGGTACTGATGACTGGAAGGAGAGAGTATCACAAAAAAATAAATGCCAAAGTAACAATGTTTTCTTTGGTAACGCAAAACAAACTGAAATTCATAAGGCTGCGTATTTAAGATATCCTGTGACTCCTTGTAGCTCTGGTTATCACTCAGCTCTGATCTTCTTCACAATCACTTTTTAGCAAAACAAACTTTATTAATTTGTTCTGAAGCAGGCAATGGATACCGAAACACAGAACATGTTGGGACTTGTGGGCTTGATAATTTTTCCTTGATGGGGCTTTTGGATACAGTCTCATGGAGTTGGGAAGTAACATTTGTTATATAATTGATTGATCTTTTCCTCTGAACTTTGAGACTATTTATTGGGAGTGGACTTGAGAACACAGAGGTAGTTTTTTCCTCTAAAATCTGAAATATGCCAACCTAATTGAGCATCTTTATTTCACTTTATTTGAAATAGTTCCAAAAGAGTTTTTCCCCCAGAAATGTTTATATTTATTAATCCCTGAACTAGGTGTCTTTTTAAAACTTCAAAATGTTTAAAAAATGGGGATTTATGATAATCTCAATCTCTCACTTGTTGTATATGATTATTCCCTAAAATATTCATCCATAGCATGTGCAGCTTTAACTTTGAAATATTTGCTACCATGTCTGATCTATGTGGTTTTGCCTGTTTGTGGTTTCACATTGGCCTCTCTTTGAAAGTTTATTTATTTATTTAGAATTTTTTATATACCGACAACCGTTTGCACATCGTATCGGTTTACAAATAACTTGTAACTTTTCGGTAACTTATCGTGTTGTCTACGGCCGGCGCCATTTTGCGCAAAATGTGGCTCAAAATGGCGCCGGCCGTAGACAACACGATTCGACTGCAGGAGGTCGTTCCGGACCCCCGGTGGACTTTTTGGCAAGTCTTGTGGGGGTCAGGAGGCCCCCCCAAGCTGGCCAAAAGTTCCTGGGGGTCCAGCGGGAGTCCGGGAGCGATCTCCTACGCTCCTGACCTCGGGGGACAAAAAACAAAATGGCGCCGGCGCTACCTTTGACCTGTCATATGACAAGGCAAAGGAAAGGTAGCGCCGGCGCCATTTCTACAAGCACCGGAGGTCCGAGAGTAAAAGATCACACCGGGACCCTTCCTCTGGACCCCAGGTAATTTAAGGCATTTTGGGGGGTTCGGGAGGGTGGGGGATTTATTTTAAAGGGTCGGGGTGGGTTTTAGGGTTGTTTTAGTGTGCCGGTTTTCCCGCCCTCCCCCCCACTGGACCCCAGGTAATTTAAGGCATTTGGGGGGGGGGTTCGGGAGGGTGGGGATTTATTTTAAAGGGTCGGGGTGGGTTTTAGGGATGTTTTAGTGTGCCGGTTTTCGATTTACACGATTTTCACGATTTTCACGATTTTCACGATATTTAAAAAACCCAAATGGCGACGATCCAATTCCCTCCCCCTCCCAGCCGAAATCGATCGTTAAGACGATCGATCACACGATTCACATCTCTATGCCATACCCTAGGCTCTATACCTTGGGGGTCCTGCTATCAAACTGCCTTGCAGCCCTTCCTCAGACTGCACACTTTGGAGGTCTTGCTGACACTGCCTTGCTGTTCTGATATTACATCTTGAGGGTCTTGCTGCCGTTCTGCCCTGCTGCCTTTCATGCTCCTGGTGCTATACTTTGGGAATCTTTTTACCATTCTTCCTTGCTGCCAGACTCTATACCTTGTGGTGTTCTTGCCACTATGGGTGGCTGCTTTGCAGCTCTCATGGTGCTTAAGGGACTTCATGTCATTCTTTGAGCTGATTTGTCTCTCTGTAAGTGCTTGCTTTTTTTTTTTCCTGTGTCTTTTCTGCTTTGTTCCCCCTTCATGGTGCATTAGGATTTTCAGGCCACTCTTGTTGCCACTTTTCCCCTTTCATGCTGCCTTTGGGGATTCCTGACACTGTTATAGATGCCCTCTTTTGAAGCCTTGGATATTTTTAACACTCTTGTAGCTGCTTTGCTCCTCTGACAGTGCCTTGCTTGCCTGCCTCTGCTGCTCCTTTGCAATGCCTTAGGCCATTTATACCATGTTTAGTGCCATTTTACTACAGTCTTGGTTACTTGATGTTTTCTCCCCCCTTCTGATGTAGTCTATCCACAAGTTTCTTTAGAAAACCTCAGTTTTGAAGCTCAAAATAAGCTGCTTTATAGGGAAATGAATGATACAAATTAGATGAATAAACAATGCTTTTTTCATTTGAAACATGAAACAAATGGTCAGTCCAAGAAAAGGCTAGGTAGGAACCAGGAATGGAGTCAGGAACAGGAACTGGGAACGAAGTCAGGAACAGGAACCAGGGATGAAGTCAAGAACAGGAAAGAGGAACGAAGTCAGAAACAGGAACCAGGAATGAAGTCAGAAACAGGAACCAGGAATGAAGTCAGGAACAGGACAAGCAATGAGCACACGAAAAGCATGGAGACCTGTTGCCAAGGCAAGGAACGAGTGGAGGGGCCCTATGAAATGAATGAAACGAGTGGAGGTGATCTATGAAATGAATGAACCAAAATGAAAATTTTGCCTCTGCACATCCCTGAGAGGAGAGGATCACCTTGCTGGTGGCTGAAAGGAATCAGTAAGTTTTTGCTTGGAACATTGTCTTTTTTTTAAAGTATTGGGGCAAAGTTAACTATTTGGGAATATTATTTAGTGTGTTTTTGTGTTTGTGCCTTTAATAGTCAGAAAGGCATTGAATAAACAAGTTAGACTGTTTGTATTTTTAAATAGTCAGTCAATAAGGTAGCTAGTAAGCAGTAGGTAGTGTGTTTATTTTTAAAAGTCTGCAGAACTGAGTGTTCTGCAGACTTATAAAGAACTGAGTGTTTGTATTGAAAAAAAAGCCCCAAAAAGTAGCCAGAAGCTAGAAATAAGCTAGGAGCAGTGTATACCTAAGTAAAAAAGTTGAAAAATTCAGCTCAGTTACTCACCTTGGAAAGGTGTTGAGGGAGTGTGATTGGGTTTGAATAGGGATCAACATTTGTTAATCAAGAGAGCAGTGAGTCACTCTGGATGACTAACTGAAGTTAGACTGTTTGTATATAGGTATATAGATGAGACCTTCAGGGACATAGTAGTCAAGTCCCAACTTCAGACTGGCAGCCCTGGTGCTGCCTTGGAGGAAGAAGGTCTCATGATGGGAGAGCACCAACCAGGTGCAGCAGGAAAGGATCTATAGCAAGGACCTGCTCTCCAGGTGATGCATTGTCCTTTCGCACTGAGGATATCTCCCCAAGGCCTACTGCCCAGGAGGGAAGGGTCAGGTCGGCCGTCATAGTTGGTGATTTGATTATTAGGAATGTAGATAGCTGGGTGGCTGGTGGGCGTGAGGATCGCCTGGTAACATGCCTACCTGGTGCGAAGGTGGTGGACCTCACGCGTCACCTAGATAGGATTTTAGACAGTGCTGGGGAGGAGCCGGCTGTCGTGGTACATGTGGGCACCAACAACATAGGAAAATGTGGGAGGGAGGTTCTGGAAACCAAATTTAGGCTCTTAAGTAGAAAGCTTAAATCCAGAACCTTCAGGGTACCATTCTCTGAAATGCTCCCTGTTCCAAGCGCAGGTCAGCAGAGGCAGGCAGAGCTCCGGAGTCTCAATGCGTGGATGAGACGATGGTGCAAGGAAGATGGATTCAGTTTTGTTAGGAACTGGGGAACCTTTTGGGGAAGGGGGAGTCTCTTCCGAAGGGATGGGCTCCACCTTAACCAGGGTGGAACCAGACTGCTGGCGCTAACCTTTAAAAAGGAGATAGAGCAGCTTTTAAACTAGAACAAAGGGGAAAGCCGACAGTCGCTCAGCAGCGCATGGTTCGGAGAGAGGTATCTTCAAAGGATACTAATGATGCATTAGAATTAGGGCATCCTGACAGTGAGGTTCCAATAATTAGAAAAATAGTCCAAGTGCCTATAACTAAAAACTCACCTGAGCTAAAAAATTCTAACTTATCCCTATCAATTAAAAAGCAGAATGAAAATACAAACAAAAAAGAAACTTTGAAATGTTGTATGCTAATGCCAGAAGTCTAAGAAGTAAGATGGGAGAATTAGAATGTATAGCAGTGAATGATGACATAGACTTAATTGGCATCTCAAAGACATGGTGGAAAGAGGATAACCAATGGGACAGTGCTATACCGGGGTACAAATTATATCGCAATAACAGAGAGGAGCACCCGGGAGAAGGTGGGGCGCTTTATGTCCGGGATGGCATAGAGTCCAACAGGATAAACATCCTGCATGAGACTAAATACAAAATTGAATCTTTATGGGTAGAAATCCCTTGTGTGTCGGGGAAGACTATAGTGATAGGGGTATACTACCGTCCACCTGGTCAAGATGGTGAGACTGACAGTGAAATGCTAAGAGAAATTAGGGAAGCTAACCAAATTGGTAGTGTAGTAATAATGGGAAACTTCAATTACCCCAATATTGACTGGGTAAATGTATCATCGGGACACGCTAGAGAGATAACGTTCCTGGATGGAATAAATGATAGCTTTATGGAGCAATTGGTTCAGGAACCAATGAGAGAGAAAGCAATTTTAGATCTAATTCTCAGTGGAGCACAGGACTTGGTGAGAGAGGTAACGGTGGTGGGGCCGCTTGGCAATAGTGATCATAATATGATCAAATTTGATTTAATGACTGGATGAGGAACAGTGTGCAAATCCAAGGCTCTCGTGCTAAACTTTCAAAAGGGAAACTTTGATAAAATGAGAAAAATTGTTAGAAAAAAACTGAAAGGAGCAGCTACAAAAGTAAAAAATGTCCAAGAGGCATGGTCATTGTTAAAAAATACCATTCTAGAAGCACAGTCCAGATGTATTCCACACATTAAGAAAGGTGGAAAGAAGGCAAAACGATTACTGGCATGGTTAAAAGGGGAGGTGAAAGAAGCTATTTTAGCCAAAAGATCTTCATTCAAAAATTGGATGAAGGATCCAACAGAAGAAAATAACATAAAGCATAAACGTTGGCAAGTTAAATGTAAGACATTGATAAAACAGGCTAAGAGAGAATTTGAAAAGAAGTTGGCTGTAGAGGCAAAAACTCACAGTAAAAACTTTTTTAAATATATCCGAAGCAGAAAGCCTGTGAGGGAGTCAGTTGGACCATTAGACGATCGAGGGGATAAAGGGGCACTTAGAGAAGATAAGGCCATAGCAGAAAGATTAAATTATTTCTTTGCTTCGGTGTTTACTGAAGAGGATGTTGGGGAGGTACCCGTAATGGAGAAGGTTTTCATGGGTAATGATTGAGATGGACTGAATCAAATCACGGTGAACCTAGAAGATGTGGTAGACCTGATTGACAAACTGAAGTGCAGTAAATCACCCGGACCGGATGGTATACACCCCAGAGTTCTGAAGGAACTAAAAAATGAAATTTCAGACCTATTAGTAAAAATTTGTAACTTATTAAAATCATCCATTGTACCTGAAGACTGGAGGATAGCAAATGTAACCCCAATATTTAAAAAGGGCTCCAGGGGCGATCCGGGAAACTAAAGATCGGTTAGCCTGACTTCAGTGCCAGGAAAAATAGTGGAAAGTGTTCTAAACATCAAAATCACAGAACATATAGAAAGACATGGTTTAATGGAACAAAGTCAGCATGGCTTTACCCAGGGCAAGTCTTGCCTCACAAATCTGCTTCACTTTTTTGAAGAAGTTAATAAACATGTGGATAAAGGTGAACCGGTAGATGTATTGTACTTGGATTTTCAGAAGGCGTTTGACAAAGTTCCTCATGAGAGGCTTCTAGGAAAAGTAAAAAGTCATGGGATAGGTGGCGATGTCCTTTTGTGGATTGCAAACTGGCTAAAAGACAGGAAACAGAGAGTAGGATTAAATGGACAATTTTCTCAGTGGAAGGGAGTGGACAGTGGAGTGCCTCAGGGATCTGTATTGGGACCCTTACTTTTCAATATATTTATAAATGATCTGGAAAGAAATACGACGAGTGAGATAATCAAATTTGCAGATGACAGAAAATTGTTCAGAGTAGTTAAATCACAAGCAGATTGTGATAAATTGCAGGAAGACCTTGTGAGACTGGAAAATTGGGCATCTAAATGGCAGATGAAATTTAATGTGGATAAGTGCAAGGTGATGCATATAGGGAAAAATAACCCATGCTATAATTACACAATGTTGGGTTCCATATTAAGTGCTACAATCCAAGAAAGAGATCTAGGTGTCATAGTGGATAACACATTGAAATCGTCAGTTCAGTGTGCTGCAGCAGTCAAAAAAGCAAACAGAATGTTGGGAATTATTAGAAAGGGAATGGTGAATAAAACGGAAAATGTCATAATGCCTCTGTATCGCTCCATGGTGAGACCGCACCTTGAATACTGTGTACAATTCTGGTCGCCGCATCTCAAAAAAGATATAATTGCGATGGAGAAGGTACAGAGAAGGGCTACCAAAATGATAAGGGGAATGGAACAGCTCCCCTATGAAGAAAGACTAAAGAGGTTAGGACTTTTCAGCTTGGAGAAGAGACGGCTGAGGGGGGATATGATAGAGATGTTTAAAATCATGAGAGGTCTAGAACGGGTAGATGTGAATTGGTTATTTTTTCTTTCGGATAGTAGAAAGTCTAGGGGGCACTCCATGAAGTTAGCATGGGGCACATTTAAAACTAATCGGAGAAAGTTCTTTTTCACTCAATGCACAATTAAACTCTGGAATTTGTTGCCAGAGGATGTGGTTAGTGCAGTTAGTATAGCTGTGTTTAAAAAAGGATTGGATAAGTTCTTGGAGAAGTCCATTACCTGCTATTAAGTTCACTTAGAGAATAGCTATTGCCATTAGCAATGGTTACATGGAATAGACTTAGTTTTTGGGTACTTGTCAGGTTCTTATGGCCTGGATTGGCCACTGTTGGAAACAGGATGCTGGGCTTGATGGACCCTTGGTCTGACCCAGTATGGCATTTTCTTATGTTCTTATACTTTCTGAGTGGACAGCAAGCTCTGCAGTTTTGCCTGCAAGTTCCACATACATTTCAATAATGATCCTCTATGTTGCATGTCCTGGCTACGGCAGGCCCGCGACTGGGCTTACTCACCTCCGGCGCCCGGCTCCTTGTCTTGGCCCATCCTCTCTGGTGGTGGTGGCCAGCTGCCTGTGCTCCTGCACGCCCGCTGCTTCCTCGGGCTCTCCCTGTTCCTCTGTGGGCTCCTCTGGTTCTCCCTGTTCCTCTACGGACTCCTCCAGTTCCCAGGTGGGTCTCCCCATGTGTGCCGCAGGGAGACACCACCATCCAGCATCTTGCTTCCTCCTAGGCATGCGCGCATGCATGCCTCTTCTACCTTTAAAGGGGCCGTGGTGGGAATCTCACCTGCGGCCCTGGATGATGACATTATCAGGCCCTGCTACTTAAGGCAGGGCCCCTCCACTCGTTCCTTGCCTTGGCAACAGGTCTCCATGCTTTTCGTGTGCTCATTGCTTGTCCTGTTCCTGACTTCATTCCTGGTTCCTGTTCCTGACTTCATCCCTGGTTCCTGTTCCTGACTTCATTCCCGGTTCCTGTTCCTGACTCCATTCCTGGTTCCTACCTAGCCTTTCCTTGAACTGACCACTGGCTTTGACCCTTGCTTTGTTGGACCACGTTCAGGGCCGACTACTGGCTTTGACCCTCACTTCACTGGAACTATACTCAGTACTGACTACTGGCTTTGACCCTTGCTTCATTGGATCATGCTCAGGACTGATTACTGGCTTTGACCCTTGCTTCATTGGACCATGCTCAGGACTGATTACTGGCTTTGACCCTCGCTTCGTTGGAACTATGCCCAGGACTGATTACTAGCTCGACCCTTGCTTCATTGGACTGCACTCTGGACTGATTCCCAGCCTTGACCCTGGCTCTGCTGTACTTTGTCTAGCTTTGTCGCCTGCCCAGACTTCAGCCTGTCTGACCTCGCCTCAGTTATCCCACTGGACTTGGCCTTGTCAGGCTTCGGCCTTCTGCTGCCCAGGCATCACCTATTCTTGTTTGTGGCCCGTCCTTGCTGCCTGGGCCTCTGGATCCCTGCCTTGTCCAGAACTGCCTGGGTCCCTCCGATATCACTGCTGGTCCCTGGCTACCTGCTACAACATCCCCTGGGAGTCGTCTGACGGAGGCCCGCCTAAGGCCAGCTGGCCCCGGCACCCAAGGGCTCAACCTGTGGGGAACCAGGGCTGGTATTGGCAAAGCTCTAGTCAGCCTCCATCTCCTGGTCTGCTCTACCTCCCAACGGTGGGGACCCATGGGGCTTGCCCTATGGGTAGCATCAACCTCACCTCGGATCAAGGGTCCACCACCAATGCAACACTCTATATATTGTACCCACTGTCAATTATGATATTGACCAAGTATATCCTGTTGTCCAGTAAGAATATTAGTACACATTATTATCAGAGGCCCCTAACTCAGAAGTTTCTAGCATGTCATTGAGTCTGAGAGTATGTTTGGAAGAAAGCAGGCAAGATGTAACTCATGAGTGGTATAGAACTAGTTAGTAGGGGATGGTTATTTACTCTATTAAACAATATTAGTACTAGACAGGTTTTTCATGAAACTAATTAGTAGCAAACAAATCAGATTTTTAAAATATTGTTTTCCAAGTCAATGAAAACTATGAAATTTGTTGTCAGAAAATTTGTTCAAGACTAGTAGTATAGCAGAGTTTAAAAAGGTTTGCACAGGTTTCTGGAGGATATGTCCATAAAAAATATTAGCCAGACACACTTGGGTGTCTCCATTTCATACTTCTAGAAATGAAAAATAGAGAAGGGATTTTCCTATTAGGGCTTGCTGGATTCTTCCTACTGACCCAGACTGGCCACTGTCAGAGGCAGGATGCTGGGCTCAATGGATCATCAATCTGTCTCAGCATGACACCTTTTATAAGTAAGCCAGGGGAGGGATCCTTCATTCCCTTTCCTTGAAGGATGTTTTCCCCACATCATGACTGACAGGTCTATCCAGTAACGAGCGGTAGGAAGAGCTGCGTTAGTGCCCGGTGCACCAGCGGTTGCCGCATGCACAGTGCAGCTCACCTACTGCTTGATCCTGTATGTAAATAGCTTGCAAATGCAAGCTGCGTCTAAGAAGCATCCGTGAAGCGTTAGGCCCCGCGCAACCCATTTTACTGTATAGAGCGCCTATACAGTATCCTGGGTGCGCGGGCCTAACGCTTCACGGCCACGCTGGTATCTGTCATTTCAAATGTCATTTGAAATGACAGATACCAGGAAGTCAGAATTGCCAGTCCCCTCTCCCCTCCTCCCGAAGCAGGGCGCGAAAAGCAGCCTTGCTCCGGGAGGAGGGAAGAAGGGACTGGCAGTACGAAGCGGCGAAGCGACTTACTTTTTGCAGCCCCCTCCGGACATCGGACGACCTCTCCTGCCTCCAGCTGCTCGCGAAGATGGACGCCTGCACGGCCGCTGAAGACTTGACGTCACGTCGTCTTCAGCGGCCGTGCAGGCGTCCATCTTTGCGAGCAGCTAGAGGCAGGAGAGGTCGTCCGATGTCCGGAGGGGGGCTGCAAAAGGTAAGTCACCGAGCGTAGGATTGCCCGTCCTCTCCCCTTTCTTTCTTGCAACTTTTTTTTTCGCTTTTTTTTTGCTTCGGGAGGAGGGGAGAAGGCTGGGGCTGCCCCGGAGACCAGCATCCATGGACGCGGCCAGGGCAGGTGAGTGGGGGCTGGGGGAAAGCTTGCCACCTACCATTACCCCTGCCTCTAACACAGGGGTAAGGGTAGGCGGTAAGTTAGCAGGTTAAACGCGCGGCAAAACGGCAGGGTAAAATAGCGATAGTCGGGGCGCGGGTTACGGGATGCTAGGGAATAGCTAATTCGCTCGTTTACATGCAATATACATGCCGCGTGTGGAAGGGGTTGTCCGGGGATTTTAGGACGCGGGTAAGGGTAGGTTTAAAGGGGGTTGTGGATCGCAGAAAGGGGCTAACGCGGCCGGAAAGTGAGTAGAACGCGGGTTAGGAGCGGGGTAAACACGGCCGCACTTTACTGGATAGACCTACAGGTCGATACAGCAAGGCCGCGTTAGAAAGAGTGCGGCAGTGCCGGGTGCACCCTCGTTCCCTGCACGCACAGTCCTGCTCACATACCGCTCTATTCTCTATTTAAATTGCTTGCAAATGCAAGCCGCGTCTGCGAAGCGTTAGGCGAAGGGTTAGGCCCGCGCAACCCATTTTACTGTATAGGCGCTTAATACAGCGCCTATACAGTATCCTGGGTGCGCTGGTACCTGTCATTTCAAATGTCATTTCAACTGACATTTGAAATGACAGGTACCAGGAAGTGGATGGTTCCCCCCCTCCCGAAGCAAGGCTCAGGCGAAAATTAAAACAAAAGTGTAAAAAACAAAAGTGTAAAAAAAAGTTAACTTACTGGTGGGAGCCGGCAGGCGCGCGTTCGAGGTGGGAGTGAGTTCATCGAGGCGGTAGCCCGCGGGCTGTCATCGAGGCGGGAGCCGGCGGGCGGGTGGGCGCGCGTTCATCCAGGCGCGGCGGGAGCCGGCGGGCGCGTGTTTATCCAGGCGGCGGCGGTGGCAGTGGGAACCGGCGGGCATGCGTTTATCCAGGTGGCGGTGGTGGCAGTGGGAACCGGCGGGCGCGCGTTTATCCAGGCGGCGGCGGTGGCAGTGGGAACCGGCGGGCACGCGTTTATCCAGGTGGCGGCGGTGGCAGTGGGAACCGGCGGGCACACGTTTATCCAGGCGGCGAGCGGTGGGAGCCAGCGGGCGCGCGTTCATCCGGCGGGCTGTCATTGAGGCGGGGAGCCGGCGGGGCGGGTGATTGTCAGCCCTCTCCCCTCCTCCCGAAGCAAGGCGCGAAAGCAGCCTTGCTTCGGGAGGAGGGGAGAGAGGACTGGCAGTGTGAAGCGACCAAGCGACTTACTTTTTTTGCAGCCCTCCGGAGGAGACGGCCATCAGCAGAAACGGATCGCTGCTCCCGGCGAAGAATGGACGCCTGCACGGGGGAAAGCGGCCCCTGTGCGTGCAATTGGCTGCTCAAGACGTGGCATCACGACGTTTGGCGTCATGGCATGTGACGTCACGTCTTGAGCGGCCAATTGGCACGCACAGGGGCCGCTTTCCCCCGTGCAGGCGTCCATCTTCGCCGGGAGCAGCGATCTGTTTCTGCTGATGGCCGTCTCCTCCGGAGGGCTGCAAAAAAAAGTAAGTCGCTTGGTCGCTTCACACTGCCAGTCCTCTCTCCCCTCCTCCCGGAGCAAGGCTGCTTTTCGCGCCTTGCCTCGGGAGGAGGGGTGAGGGACTGGCCATCCCGAATGTAGAATTGCCCGTCCTCTCTCCTCTCTCTCTCTTGCAACTTTTTTTTTCGTTTTTTTTTTGCTTTCGTTGCTTCGGGAGGAGGGGAGAGGACTGGGGCTGCCCCGGAGACCAGCACCCATGGACGCGGCCAGGGCAGGAGAGCGGGGGCTGGGGGAAAGTTTGCCGCCTACCCTTACCCCTACCTCTAACGCAGGGGTAAGGGTAGGCGGTAAGTTAGCAGGTTAAACGCGCGGCAAAACGGCAGGGTAAAAAAGCGATAGTCGGGGCGTGCGTTACTGGATGGTAGGGAATAGCTAATTCGATCGTTTACATGCAATATACATGCCGCGTGCGGAAGGGGTTGCCCGGGGATTTTAGGACGCGGTAGGAGTAGGTTAAAGGGGATAGTGTATTGCAGGAAGGGATAACGCGGCCGGAAAGTGAGTAGAACACGAGTTAGGAGCGGGGTAAACGCGGCCGCACTTTACTGGATCGATCTGCTAGAGAGGTGAAAAGGAATGGGGAGATGAGTGTTACCGCTTATGACTTTCAAACTTGTGAAACACAAATCCCATCTGCAGCATGCATAAAAATCCTTTAAAGCTTTCCTCATCATGTGTCATTGCATACTTATTTATAGAGTATCATAAGTGTACCTGTTATGAAATAAAAAAAATAATAATCCCTTCACTTCATAGCTTGTAGAATCAATATAAACTGAACTCCTGCCTGCTGGAGAAATATCTCTTTACTCAGATTGTAATCATGTGAGCTCTGCTTAACCAGACTATAACTGTTTATTAATTTCAAAATGTTGACAGTATTTTCATATAAAAGCCCAGCGCATGTGGAGGGAATCAATTTGTTAGCTAGTGATGTCACTGAGGACTTAAATCTAATCGTTCTTTTGAGTATGGTATGCATCAGACATGCACAATGGCAAGATCTTAGCAAAATTATTTTATTTTAATCTGTCTTTTACTGAAGTGTGACACAAAATATGTCATCAATGATATAACTAGTAAACAAAATGGCTCTTTGTTAACCAGAATGTATATTAAAATGTTAATCTTAAAAAATGGAAATCTTTTAAATTTTATTGCATTATTGCTGTTTTGATGATTCATGCGCCGGCAGCTGGCCGGCACACACAACTTACTTTAACTCCAGCCGTGAAGTAAGTTCAAAAACAAAAAAAAAGGACAGATACGAAGGGTTTAGGGGGTGGGGAGGAGAGGGGAAGAGGGATGGAGTTTAGGTAGGGGAATAGGGAAATTCCCTCCCAGGCCGCTTGTTAATAAGAGTGGACTGGGAGGGAATGGGGGAAGGCCCGATTTCATCGTCACACGTAATTTACTAAAATCCCCCCCTGTGCATGCCGCCTGCAGATGCACATGCAAATTATAAAATCCGCGTGCATATGTGTGTGCGGCTCACAGATTTTATAACATGCTTGCACCGATTGCGCATGTCATAAAATCTGCGCTTCCATGTGCGCTCGCCAGGAACTGCATGCACATGGATGTGCGCGCATCTTTTAAAATCTACCTCTTAATGTACATACATCTATGAAACAAAAAAGATTTTTTTTTTGAGTCAGCAGAACTAAAAGCAAGAGCAAACTATAGCTAAACACAAAAGAAAATCCCTACTCACTGAAATACACTTACCAATTATATCAGTAATGGTCCCGGCTGTTATAATTAGTGAGGTTTGGGTGGACCCTTGGACACTGTGGCAGCTGACCACGCCCACGGGGGGAAGTCCTGTAAGGGGCCACAGGTCAGGCTCAGCTTAGGACACACAAACACAGAGATTGAGCTTTTATTAGACAATGTGATGAAGCCACCAGAGGTGGCAGTAGTGAGCAGCAGAAGTAGCCCGGCTGGGCTAGTATCCCTCAGGCGCTAGAACAGCGACTTCTCTGGTAGCAGTGCTATAGTGGAAAGAACTGAGAATACTGAGTACAGTGGAATATACACAAAGCCCCAGTATGAAGAACCCCAGGATAGGGAGAGCAGGCCCTCGAGGAGCGAGTACCTGATCCCTGAGAGCTGAGAGGCTTGAAGGTAATGTACTCACACAGCGGTTCCATGTAGGAGATGGCACTAGGGCTGGAATGGAGGCAGGCCCTCGAGGAGCGAGTACCTGGTTCCAGGGAACAGCTCTGAGGTGAAGATGGTAATACTCACTGGTGTTGAAGATAGTGAATCCTTCCAGGCAGAAGAGAAGGTAGGAGCAGGCAGCAAGTCAGGGAACATAGGCCCTCGAGGAGCGAGTACCGGTTTCCTGATAGCGACCTGAAAAGCAAGTGAGGCCCCCAAGGAGCAGTTACCCCGTTAGCGTTAAGAGTCCAATGGAAGATTGGAGGCAGAGTAGATAGGTACGGAGAGCGAATCCCATTTGTTAGGTTCCCCCTTGCTAACTCAAAGGCTAGCAAACAGAAGTCATCACTCAGCGTCAAGTAGGCGCGAACCTCAGGGTTCGCGCCAAGTAGGAAATAAGAACATAAGAACATGCCATACTGGGTCAGACCAAGGGTCCATCAAGAGTCCATCAAGCCCAGCTTCCTGCCTCCAACAGTGGCCAATCCAGGCCACAAGAACCTGGCAAGTACCCAAAAACTAAGTCTATTCCATGTTACCGTTGCTAGTAATAGCGGTGGTTATAATCTAAGTCAACTTAATTAATAGCAGGTAATGGACTTCTCCTCCAAGAACTTATCC
This sequence comes from Rhinatrema bivittatum, assembly GCF_901001135.1. Lineage (NCBI taxonomy): Eukaryota > Metazoa > Chordata > Amphibia > Gymnophiona > Rhinatrematidae > Rhinatrema > Rhinatrema bivittatum. Next base: position 276,102,657 of record NC_042615.1, on the reverse strand, counting down.
AATCCCTCTTTAAACACAGCTACACCAACTGCACTAACCACATCTTCCGGCAACAAATTCCAGAGTTTAACTGTGCATTGAGTGAAAAAGAACCTTCTCTGACTAGTTCCAAATGTGCCACATGCTAACCTCATGGAGTGCTCCCTAGTCTTTCCACCATCTGAAAGAACAAAAAACCGATTCACATCTACCTGTTCTAGACCTCTCATGATTTCAAATACCTCCATCATATCCCCCCTCAGCCGTCTCCTCTCCAAGCTGAAAAGTCCCAACCCCTCCAGTCCCTCCTCATAGGGAAGCTGTTCCATTCCCTCCATCACCTTGGTCGCCCCTCTCTGCACCTTCTCCATCATGCCCTAAGGTACCAGTGAAGCATGGTGGAAGGCAGCACCCAAGCCGTTCCGGGGACGCCGGAGAAGATGGCAGGCAGACGCTGCAGCAGCCAGCGACCATCCATAGCGAAAGGAGTTGCAAAGATAGAAAGGTAGGCGGAGTGAAGCCATTGGGAAGGGACATTTGCAACAGTACCCCCCTTCAAAGGGTGATCTCCTCTGCGGGTACCAGGTTTTGGTTTCCAAGGATGCGAGAGATGAAACTGATGGAGCATCTCTTTGTCAAAGATATTAGCCAGAGGCTCCCAAGAATTTTCTTCGGGGCCAAAACTTTCCCATGAGAGAAGGTATTCCCAGGTTTTGCCTCATTTGCAGACATCAAGAATGGCTTCAACCTTGTATTCTAGGTCATCTTCTGCATTGATAGGGGATGGTTCCTGAGATTTGGAAGATAATTCACTGATGATGAGTGGTTTCAGAAGTGAAACATGAAAAGCATTATAGATGTTCAATCCAGGTGGTAACTTCAGACTGTAGGTAACATTGCCAAGATGTCGGAGGATTGGAAATGGTCCAAAGTAGCGAGGAGCAAATCGAGAGGAGGGTAACTTCAGTCTAAGGTGCTTAGTGGATAGCCAGACTTTGTCACCAGGTTGAAAGACAGAGGCTTTGGAATATTGAGTGTCATAAAACCTTTTGGCTCGATCACTTACTTTGAGTAGCATTGCTTTCATCTGAGTCCATAATTGATGGATTTCTTCAGCAGTGGATTGAGCTGCTGGGGACATCACTGAGAGCTTCAGTGGAAGTGGTGGTGATGGTGAACGTCCATATACCACTTCAAATGGTGTTGATCCAGTTGATGTTGCTGGATGAGAATTAATGGTGAATTCAGCCCATGGTAACAGTTCGGCCCAGTTATTCTGATGGCAACTCACATAGGCCCAAATGAACTGTTTCAGGGTCCTATTCATCCGTTCTGTTTGGCCATTAGATTGAGGATGATAGGCAGATGTATAATCTAGAGAGATGTCGAAGAGTTTGCACAGGGCCTTCCAGAATCTTGCCGTGAACTGTGATCCTCGATCCGAGTCTATGTGCTTCAGTAGGCCGTGGAGGCAAAAGATATGGACTATGAAGAGCTTCGCGAGTTCCGAGGCTGAGGGTAAGCCAGGTAGTGCCACAAAATGGGCCATCTTGCTGAAGCAGTTGACTGTGACCCAGATGGTATTCATAACTCCAGAAAGGAGGTATGAATACCCTTGCAGCTCTCAGATGGGGTGTCCAGGGTCTTGAGTGAATCCCGGAAACCTTCCACTCGCAGAACTTACAGCTCAAAGTGGAAGTGTTTCTCCACCAGGTGTGGGGGTCATGGACTGGACCCTTTCTTCTGCCCGCTCCCTCGTCTGCTGGATTATCTGTGGCATCTGTCTGAGTTTGGCCTCCAGACCTGCTCAGTCCTAGTACACCTCAGCGCCTACCACTAGGGTGTCACTGGGGTGACCATCTCAGTCCAGCCGCTGGTCGAGCATTTTAAGCAGGGCCTAGTCCAATTAAAGCCCCCATTACACCTGCTGGCGACCCCAAGAGGATCTCAACATCGTCTTAGCAAGGCTCATGCGACATCTGTTCATGCCTTTCAAATCCTGTGACCTGAAGTTCTTCACCTGGAAGGTTATGTTCCTGGTGGCGATCATTTCCACTTGCAGGGTCAGCGAGATCCAAGCTCTGGTTATATACGCTCCCTACACGAAATTCTTCCATGATCGTGTAGTGCTGCGCATGCATTCAAAATTCCTGCCAAAGGGGGTGACTGCGTTCCATATCAACCAGTCAGTTATCCTTCCCACATTCTTCCCGCGGCCTCATTCCCACCCAGGAGAACGTGCTCTTCATACCCTGGACTGCAAACGGGCGCTCGCTTTCTACTTGGATTGTACAGCGAGGCACAGTCCACCCAGCTCTTTGTGTCCTTTGACACCAACAGGCTGGGAGCAACAATGGGAAAGCAGACCCTTTCCAACTGGCTAGCAGATTGCATTGCCTTCTGCTATGAGCAGGCAGGCCTCCTGCTGGCCGGCAGGGTGAAGGCTCTCTCTGGGCGGGCTATGGCGGCATCAGTGGCCCACCTGCGGGTGGTCCCTATCGTCGAAATCTGCAGAGCCGTGACCTGGAGTTCACTCCACATCTTTGCGGTTCACTACTGTCTTGACAGGGATAGTCGCCAGGACAGCACGTTTGGCCAGTCTGTCCTCCGCAACCTATTCCAGTCCTGAACCCACCTGTTGTTATTGTGCTGTCTGTGGGGCCAGACTGCCCCTGCTCCCACAAAGCCACAGTTGTGTTGTGCCTGTTGGCACCTTGTTTGGCTACTGTGGGTCCCTCTGTTCCCAGGAGGCAGTCTGGAGCTCTGTAATCACCCACATGTGAGGGCTACCATCCTGCTTATCCTAGGAGAAAGCAGAGTTGCTTACCTGTAATAGATGTTCTCCTAGGACAGCAGGATGGTAGTCTTCAAATGTGGGTGATTACATGGGCAACTACAAATACAGGTATTTGTATTTGTAGTTGTACCTTTTAATGTGGATATTAAAAGGTAGATGAAAATGCTACATTATATTTGTATGTTTTGAGAATATCATTCCCTGTACTGTTAAAATTTTCCCCAAGTCATACAAGGGAAATATAAGTAGTAGTAAGGGAATGGAGTACCCCTTACTTAAGAAAGATCCACAGTGTTAAGGATTAGAAAGCCTAATTACTGGAGGCTTTCCAGGAGTGACTGTCTGAAACTTTAATAATATAGACATCCTGACTCACATGTGCTGATTTATTTTTCTGCTGCTTTCACTGCTGTTTGCTACAGAAAGAACTGATTAGCAGCCCAGTCAAAACAACTGTGTGCCAGGCTGCCAAGAAATCAGTGTTTAAATACGACAGATGAATTGGATGCAAAAATCTTTAACACTGTGGAGAATCTAGGCCCCTTTACAGGAGAGAGTTATCCATTGTGGATTAAACTCCCGGATGGCCCTTAGGCCATTTGGACAGCCGGCCGATCCTCTCCAAAGTTGCGGCCAGGAGGAAGGGAGAGCCATTTCATAGGGAGGATATCCCAAAGTTGTGACTGCGCCCTGGGGAGAAGGGGGTTCTCCCTCCTTACTGAGTCAGCTGGCAGTCCCCATGCAGTAATGCAGTTGCACAGTTGTCTACTCTGCCTGTCGGGAAATCTACTTCTGATAGTTATAAGATGTGACAAAGGAAACCAGAATCAAAATAAGCAATTACTTTTTTTTTTTTTTAATTTTCTTCTTTATTTCTTCATCCCACTTTTGCCTTCTTAGTCAGGACCCTATCATGGCCACTTACAGCTTGGCTTTGTGGTTTGAAGGTCCATCACTACTGAACCACTCAGCAGGGAGAGGGCTTAGGCGTCCCTGGTTTGACATCGCAGCACCTTCGTACATGAGCCACAGAGTTTTCTTTCTGCTATGTCACCCCTCTCTCACCAGTTTAGTCACAGGGACCAGGCACCTCAACAATCTCCTGTGCCCAAGACTGCAGCATATAGCATTACACAAATCTCATTCAGTGCTAATCTATATTTGTCCAGCAGGTTTCATCACCGAGCAGGTCTCACCAGAAAAACAATACTGGTCTTTCATGCGTATGGACCGAAGTTGCACGTTCCAAAGTGCTCTGGACTAACCAACTTAATGAAATATGTCTTAGAAATCAAACACAGGTCTCCTTCATCGCAGGGCACTTCTGTTAAACCATTGGGCTGGACCTAATAGTTTTCTGGAAATTTTGGAGACATGATAGACATTTGGGCATTTTGACAAGACCTATTTGCTCCACTCCCATCGCAAAACATATTAACAAAACATGTTAGAATTTGTAGTGCTGCTTTCCTTTTATGGTAAAGCTTATAATAGGCACCCAGAATGATGTAAACATATCATTACAGGACAAAAATGTATTGATGTTTATAGATCAACAGTGACATTATTTGGAAGTCCTCAAAAGACAAGAGAGAATTTCACTCTCAAGGGAAAGAAGAGTTGATCCCAGGTTTTTGTTTTGTTTTTTTAAACCTACAAGATGATTCTTAATATGTAACCATTTACTCAGAGGGACAATTCCTGACTGTCTTAGGATTCTTTAAAAGGTGATTGATCAGGTGATCAGGTGGACTATGGGTGAAAGCACTTAAAGCAAGGGTGACCTGTTGTCTCTGTAAAGCAAGATACCCTGTGCCAAGACCCAGGATCCATACAACTCCAAAAGTTGTGGTTTCAAAATAGGTCTGCTTTATTTTCATAAGAAAATTATTTACAATGCTGTTCATAGGCACAGTAGGAATGTACACAGTTCTAGGATTTGGGTTTTTTTCCTAGGCTGAACAGGGAACATTTCTTTGCAGAGATCAAACATTGTATAGCACTCTTTCTAGATAGGACTCTCATGGAACATATTAAGCATACCAAAGTGTGTTGCTTTTCCCAGCCTTCCTGAGTGGATTGATCTTCTGGCTCATTCACCTCAAAATGCTTCTCTTTTTGGCAGGTACCATAAAATAGGCTCTAGTGTATCCTTATAGTGTAGATGTTGACAGAGTTCCTTTTTTTTCTCATTAATCCAGATCCTTACGGCTCAGTCGCTTATATAGACAGTGTTATATATACTCCTCTCAGGAGCTCCGGTCTTCACTAGGATATAGGCTACCATGCTACTGCCATCTCACAATAAATAGGCATGAGATATATTCGCATGCACTTGTATGCAAATAGATCTCATGCCTATTCATTGTGGAAATCCTGAAATCTCAACTGAGTTGTGGCCCGCAGAAGATCGACTTGGAGATCCCTGCTCTATAGCATGCTTGCAACGTCTCTCTGTGGGGCGCTACTAATAGGCTTCAAAGTACAGAAGTTCCCTTCTCTCTGGGATATACCATATTGCCCAAAGGCTACAAATATAGAAATATAGAAGGTGCTGGTAGAAAAGAACCACGTGATCCACAGAAACTGCTCCGTGTGTACCTGTTTACTGTATTGTCAAATATCTATGGTCTTCTCCCTCCCTCTACCACTAAGGTGTTTTTGTGATTATTCCAAGCATTGCTTGAATTCTGCCTATAACAACAGCTGGAATTCTGTTCCAGATGTCTATCAGTGACAACTGACAACAAGTATTTTCTCACATTCCTTTTAAGCTCCTCCCCCTTCACTTTCATATGATGATCCCTTGTCCCTGAGCGTTTCATCTATTCTTTCTTCTAGAGAGTATGTCCTTTCTGTCTTCAGTCTTTCTGTGTATGGCTTATAGTGCAAGCCATGTACCATTTTGGAGCTCCCCTCCTTGGGAATTGTCTCTGCCCTGTCAGTGGTTTTTGTAGATGAAGTCTCCAGAACCAAACACAATTTTCAAGGTGATATTTCCCTCCTTCTTCTTGTCATTCCTTTCTTTATGTACCAAAGTATACTATTTGCTTTCCCAAATGCTTTGTCACACTGACAGCTACCTTAAGGTCAATAAAGATAATGACCCCCCAGATTTCTTTTGGGGTAATATTTCCAAATGGGTTAGGGCTGAATCTCACTCATAAGCATGGCTATGTTAAGTAAGATCTCAGTTTCTTAAATGCACTGCTAATGTTCTTAATACTTGCAGTTTTTGAAAGAGAGCTTCCTTCTTAGGATGAAATATGTACAGTCAAAATATCAAGGTGTGCTGCTTGGAAATGTTTTTATTCAGGTCAGTGGTGCCTGGACTATTCTTGTATCTTTCTGCCACATTTTCGTATTGCATTTCTTCTCTCTCTCTGTACGTTGTACAGAGTAATTGCTTTTTTTTTTTTTACTGACACTTCTACCAGCAATGCTGTTAGTTTTTCTCTGTTACCACAATGTCTAGTTTACTTGTGTCAAGCTTTTTATCAATTGGAATAGGAATGTCCCAGGTGATCACAACTTCTTCATGCTCTACAATTCTATCAGTATCGTGATCCCAGGTTTTTTTCTGATACAGCAACGTTGTAGTGTTCATGATTTCTGAAGGATGAGCCATACAATCTTGTTGCGCCTTTCTGTATCAAGCCTTCTGACATCAGCATGTCGCATCCAGTGCTGAGATATGTCACTGTTTCTAGAGATTTTTACAGAATCTGCATTTGTCTGTTCTACTGGGTTTTTTGTTTCTATGCAGGTTGTGAATCATCTTGTCCATAGTTCATTATCCTGTGCTGAAATTATCAGTCTCTCATCTTTAGGTTTAAGCTCAGCTCTCCTTAACCATTCCAGAGTCCAGTTTTGATATATGTGTACATCTGCTTGTCTTGAAGTCTGTACATTTTGATTTATGCCTACATGTTTCTTTCCAGTTTAGGGACTGCAAGTTCTTTCCCTCCAAAATTGTATTAGGCTCTTGGATTACTGAACCCCAACATATAATTTAGCATATGTTTTGGTTTAAAATGCAATCGCCAGTCATTTAACCATTCTCCCAGTGTTGTAAAGAAACCTTTCACAGTAACATAGTAAATGTCAGCAGATAAAGACCAAAATGGCCCATTCATTCTGCCAAGTTGACATTCATCCTGTTTTAGCAGATGTGCATATTAAATCCTGAATGCAACCAACCCAACATCAACTCCCACCTTGGGTCTTCCACCTAATCTCATAACTCTGCTCTCATATCTATTCCACCCCATAGTTTCATAGAACCCTGATGCAATTGTACCACTACTGTTGAGAATTGTAAGTGCCATTTCATGTAGGTTATCCCATCTTAATGACTCCCCCTCACCCCGGCATGTCTACCGTGCTGCAGATTTTCATATCATGGTCATACATGCATTATAGTGAATGAGGAGAATTTAAGCCAGTAGACTGTAGTGTTGAACTTAGTGCTACCACGCACAGGGTAGAAGCAATTGAATCAGTCAATGGTGAGGCACAGAAAATCTTTCCCAATGGCTAAAGAAGTCATCACTTACTTGAAATTCCTGTGACACTCTTATATGATAAGAGATATTGGGGCAGATTTTAAAAGCCCTGCGCGCATAAATCCAGCTGGATTTACGCGCCCAGGGGGGTTATGCGCGTCGAGCCTATTTTGCATAGGCCCAGTGACGTGCGCAAGCCCCAGGATGCGCGTATGTCCCTGGGCTTTGAAAAAGGGGCGGGAAGTGGGTGGGGGTGTGGGCAGGGCGCCAGACTGGGGGCAGTCCGGGGTGGGACCGAGGCCTCCAGCACAGTGGCCGTGCCGGGGGATCGCGCGCCGGCAGCCGGCTGACACACGCAAGTTGGCAGGCGTAAATAACAAAATAAAGGTAGGGGGGGGGATTTAGGTAGGGCTGGGGGCGGGTTAGATAGGGGAAGGGAGGGTAAGGTGGGGGGGGGAGTGGAGGGAATGGGGAAAGCCATCGGGGCTCCCCTAGAGCTCGGCACTCGCAAGGTGCACAAGTGTGCACCCCCTTGCGCTTGCATGTTATAAAATCGGGCGTAGATTGTGTGCATCGGGTTGCACGCATGAATCTACGCTCACGCGCAGCTATTAAAATCCGGCCCATTATGTGGAATATTTGTTTGTTTATAAATTACAGTCCATTTTAGAGGCACAAGCACTTGATAAGGATGGAGGCAGGACAATAAGCTGTCGTAATTTTGATAAAAAAAGAAAGATTATACTTGCAATTTCTGCTACATGAAGATCAATGTATATATCTGCAACTAAAGTATTATGTGAGTAGCCACAATAAATTACATTAATATCTACACATTCCACAGGAGTTTGAGGGTGTGCTTTTCACACCTTCCAATTATCAGTAATTTCTGCCTGTGGTGAGCTTTTCTGCAAGTCTTGAAAGCATTTAACTTGACAACTATACTTGTGTAGCACATATGGCCTTCTGGGATTACTTTACCATATTGCTGCTACGGACACGCTAATTACCTATCTGCTATGTATGAATGCAGGAATATGCGCACTGTTCCTAAAGGGATACAAATGTGTCTCATTGGTGAAAACAGCCCTAAACGCACCCAAGCTTCCTTGGCTAATGGTATGATTGCCGCATGACACAGATCAACCCTGATAATACTGGGGTTTTACCCCATCACATCCATGAAATTCTAATCCTTTCAGAGGAATTTAAACTGCAAATCCTAGAAGCAATGGGACAAATCGGGGACTGGCTTAGCCTGTCAAGGTTATTCTGGGTCAGGTGGCCCCCTGTAACCCTAGCTGTCTCTTCTCTTTCTCCACCTTCTCCCACTTTACCAGACAATTTCCTTTCTCACTGCCTTGTCGGCTTACTCTTTTTTTTTTTCCTCCCCTCATTCTGCCCGTCATCGCGCACTCTTATTATTAACAGAATCACGCTGGCTACCAGTCGCTGTTTGGATTCGTTTTGAGGTTAATTTTCAAAAGCCGTTTATCTGAGTAACTTGGCTGTTTATTTATTTATTTATTTAACAGTTTTATATACCGAAATTCTTGTAAGGGGATACAAATCAGTTCGGTTTACATTGAACAGAAGCAGTGCTTCAGTAAATGAAAGCAATTACATTGAACATTAACAGAGCTTCAAAAAATAACAATTACAAAGAACTAAGGATTCCAATAAGAATAATATATTATTAACCATTAACCAATAAAACAAGCAGATAACATTTAACATTTATACCGAAAACAGTGTTTAGAAATTGTCCAGCCCTCATCTGCCATCGTGGCTCCTCTAGGGGAGCCCCGATGGCTTTCCCCATTCCCTCCACTCCCCCCCCCCACCTTCCCCTCCCTTCCCCTATCTAACCCGCCCTCAGCCCTACCTAAATCCCCCCCTACCTTTATAACTAACCTCATTGTTCTCATTTTATATGTCCTTTCTTATTCTTAACCCCTGCTTTTTCTCTCTCTGCTGTATCTTCATAATTTCTGCTTATTTATATGACATCCCATTATCCAGATATCATTTAAAACTGCACAGCCATATCCTCACCCCCATAATTAACTTTATGTTTCAACACAACTTTTTATATATCTCATCTCTCTTATTTTTAATACCACTCTCCTTGTAGGAATGCATACAGTCCTTTTTAAAACATTTATCTCTTCAAAGATATTGATCAATACACAGAGAATTACAGCAGGATATGCCAATCCGTGTCCTTATTTAACCCCTTCGGGATCACGGTATCCCACTGAAAGATGTATCGCTGCTCCTTCAACAACAAAAACTGGTCAAAATTCCCCTCCTCTTCTACGAGGGAAAAATTGTTCTAACGCTTTTATGCTACAAAGGTCAAATCTTCAATGGAATGACCCATGGAATCCCAATGGGCTACTAGTGGTGCTTCCTGTTTGTGACATCGTATGCAGCTCACATGTTCCTGAATTCGCACATTCAATCTACGCAATGTTTTACCAATATAACATGTGATGTTTTTTGTGGCCATAGATTGGATATAAGTTCCCCTGAGGCAGGCAGAGGGTGGACTGCCGAAATGCTGCAGTGTCAGGAAGAAAGAGTGTTTTGGCGGCGGATGTGGGGATCCAGCATTACAGCAGTGAAATGTTGCGGTGAAAGATACAGCCTCAGTTTTGGTTTAGATGTCATACGGGCATCATATATGGTGAATGGGAAGTAAAAGAGAGCTGTTTTGAGCTGACACCATACACGGAGGACACAGGGATTCAGCATTGCGGAACACTGTATGAAAAGATAAGGAAAAGCTCTGTTTAAATTTCAATTGGGCACTACACATAGTGGAAGTGGTGATAAAGGCAAAATTTGGAAGTACGTTATGTGACATTTGAAATGAAAAAATGTGGGCTGGACTATTGAGGTGCTTCGGCGATGCTGCAATATAAAAGTGAAGTTGAGAAAATTTGAAGAAGAGGGACATTAATGTGAATTGTGTCTTGTAAGTGGGAAGTTTTGTCACAACAAAAGTGATTTAAAATATGTGATTGAAGGATGAGTTTTAAGTTAGATGAATAGATTGAATGGATGTGTATGTGTGAAGGTGAGTGGAAATATAGGGAGCTTAAATAATGTATTAAAAGAGCACATGTGACTTTTTATAATGTTTTTTTTATTATGTTGTGTGATGGAATATTGTGTCAATAAATAAAAGAACTGTGGATGTCAGTTGAGTCAGTTGTAGAGTAATAAGGTAGAAAAATCCAGGAATAACTAGTATACAATCAAAATGCAAACAATTAACTAGTTATGTTTAGAATCTTTGCTGTGAGAAACCACTGTGATTACTTGATATCAATTTTGACAGTTAAAATTTAGTTTAACCTTTATTGATTGACCTTCATTAAATTGTTAAAAAAAATTTTTGTAATAAGAGAAGACCTCAGTATTGGCAAGAGATCTGAATTTCTCAGAAACTTCTTGTAAGCCAATGGTTACAGTCACCGGTCTTTTACTCTCTTTTTTTAAATTTTAATAAAATTGCTTGAAGTCACTTTTTGTTGATGTAGATTTATAATACTGCTGTGTGTCCCAGTGTAATTCTTATGGTGCCTAAACTGGTCGGTGTGAATGGTGTGAATGGTTCCCGTCCAGAGTTTAAGAAGGGCTGAAGAAAAAATTACCATAGATGATTTGTTGGGGTGGGAACTTGCAACTAAGATTCAAGTGGAAGTTACATTTTGATTAAAGAGACACTTAAATTGTCTACAGCTATGTGCAAGAGAAGACCAGTTTAGGTACTGGGACACACAGCAGTATTATAACTCTACATCGACAAAAAGTGACTTCAAGCAATTTTATTAAAATTTAAAAAAAGAGAGTAAAAGACCGGTGACTGTAACCATTGGCTTACAAGAAGTTTCTGAGAAATTCAGATCTCTTGCCAATACTGAGGTCTTCTCTCTATTACAAAACTTTTTTTAACAATTTAATGAAGGTCAATAAAGGTTAACTAAATTTTAACTGTCAAAATTGATATCAAGTAATCACAGTGGTTTCTCGCAGCAAAGATTATAAACATAACTAGTTGATTTTTTTTGCATGTAGAGTAATAAGGTAACATTGGAGACAGTCCTCCATTCTGGGGGAAATATATCTGAACTAAGGGAGAGCTTGACTAACTGGGCTAGGAAAGGTGAAACTTGCTCATGAATGTTTTTTAAGAGGTGACCTGGATGAGATTATACAGGCTTTTTGAAACCTTCATTTTGGACAGAATGTGGGCTATGGTAGATGGTTTGGTATCAGCAAAAGTGGAGCAGGAGCAAGTAACTGAGGTCAGTTTGGTTTTGGGGGTAGGTAGGTGAAAAAATTCTGCAGATATATTGATTACTTTGTCTTTAAAGTGTTGTGCAATATTGTTACAGGGAGTGTTGTTAATATGGTCAGAGGGTTCAACTTTTAAAGTAGTTAGAGATTTAACAATATTGAAAAGAATACTGGGATTGCCATTGGCTACCTGGATTTTGCTTGCATAAAAAGATTGTTTGCAAAGTTAATTCATTTTTAATAATTATTCAGGCAGGCAAAAATGGCTTTTCTGTTTCCAGCAGCTGCAGCAGCAGCCTAGTAAGCCTGGTTCAATTGCTCTTTCAATTGCTCAATATGCTTTAAATGACTTCTTGCAGCATTACCATCGGGGGTCACCCCAAAGCACATGTCTACCGGCAGTCAAGTCTCCTTACCAAACATGAAGTAATAAGGTGAATAGCCAGTGGCATCGTTCTTTGTGCAGTTGTGGGCATGAACCAGCCTGCCTCACATGCTGACTCCAATATTGTTTCTATTTGGGATCTAGAGTTTCCAACATATTTAACAGAGTCCTATTAAATCTCTCAAGCTGTGGATCACCTTCAGGGTGATAGGGCATGGTATGTGATTTCTTGATACTGCAGACCTGAAGCATTTCAAAATCTCATCCTTTATCTGAATGGATTCGATTAGAGAAGCCATAATGAACAAAATTCTTTCTCCCACAGTATCTTAGCCACTGTGGTCGCCCGTTGGTCTCTTGTGGGGAACGCCTGAGCATAGCGGGTGAAGTGATCGTTGACCACCAGGATGTTACTGATGTTGCGGCGATCATTCTCCAGACATAAGACATCAATACAGATTAAATCTAATGGACCTTTGCTAGTAATATTATTTAAAGGTGCAGCTCTAGTTGGTAGCATTTTCTGCATAATACACTTTCCACAATTCTTTACATAAGACTCTACATCAGTGGACAGTCTAGGCCAGTAGAAACAGGATCTCATCAGTTCAGTGGTGCGATCGATCCCCAGGTGCCCAGTGTCATAATGTAAGCTATGCAGGACACAATGGTGGAACTCTCTAGCAGAGATGTGAATCGGAAACAGAATCGGTTCCGATTCCGGTTCTGATTCACATTGTGAATTTTTTTTCGTGCGGCCTGATCAGGTTTTTTTTTATCGGCTGCGCCTGAGCCAATAAACAAAAAACCCACCGACCCTTTAAAACAGCTCCCATAGCTTCCCCCCCCCCCCCCAAATGTTTTAAAATTACCTGGTGGTCCAGTGGGGGTCCCGGGAGCGATCTCCCACTCTCGGGCCGTCGGCTGCCACTAATAAAAATGGTGCCGATGGCCCTTTGCCCTTACCATGTGACAGGGTATCCGTGCCATTGGCCGGCCCCTGTCACATGGTAGGAGCACTGGATGGCCCGCGCCATTTTTAAAGTATGCTGCTGTACAAAGAGGACGAATAGTTAGCACATTGGCATAGTCGGCCATACTATCTCTTCATATTTCTAAGCCAAATGTTGCAGTCTGGGAAGCTGCGGACCAGGAGTGAACCCTTGGGCCGAACTACCCCAATGATAGGGCAGGTCGGGAGGCGGAGCCACAGGCAGAGGTCTTCACCCGGGAACCAGGAACCCCCCAGGAGGAGCCCGTAGGGTCCTAGAACCTTGGGACTTAGGAGAACAGTGAGAGTCTCTCTAGTAGAAGAAGGCCTGGGCAGAGAGTATGATAAGGTAGTCCAATAGGAATGCTGTAGTCCGTGGGCTAGTTGGGGCCGGCGTATGCTGGAGCAGATAGTGAGCAAATACAGAGTCTATTAGCGTGCTGTGGACTGGAGCAAGCTACGAGCAGGAACGGAGTCTGTAGCGTACTATGAGCTGAAGCAAGCTGTGAGCTGGAACAGGGTCTGTAGTGTGCTGAGAACTGGAACAGACTGTGAGCAGGATCGGAGTCTGTAGCGTGCTATGAGCAGAAGCAAGCTGTGAGCAGGAACGGAGTCTGTAGTGTGCTGAGAACTGGAACAGACTGTGAGCAGAAACGGAGTCTGTAGCGTGCCGTGAGATGAAGCAACCTGCAAGCAGGAACGGAGACGAACCCAGGTCAGGCTGGCAGCAGGGAGGAGCGGAATCAGGCCCAGGCAATGGTTGGTGGCTGGCGGCGAGCAGAAGCGGAATCAGGAACAGGCTGAGGTCGATGGCAGGCGGCAGGCAGAAGCAGAGTCAAGAACAGGCTGAGGTCAGTGGCAGGCGGCAGGCAGAAGCAGAGTCAGGAACAGGCTGAGGTCAATGGCAGGCGGCAGGCAGAAGCAGAGTCGGGAACTGGCAGAGGTCAATGGCAGGCGGCAGGCAGAAGCGGAGTCAGGAACTGGCAGAAGTCAAGGCAGGAACGTGGAGCAAGCGAAGTGCAACTCAGAACTACTAACCAGTAGCGACCCTCGTTGCAAGGCAATGAGACGGTAACTGAATGCCGGTTAAATCAGGCTTGGGGCGTGGCGTCGTTAGCCCGGGCAGGGCCAGACCTCCGGCGGCTGTGCATCCATAGTGCGCGTCCTCATGCGCGCGCGTGGCGGCAGGGAGATGAGCTGGTAATGGCGGACGCCCTGGAGGGCCGACAGAGCTGCGGGAGCGGCGTTTCCACCATTGTAGGTAAGCGCAGTGCAGAGCGGATAGGGGGGAAGCGGTGGAGACCGCAACACCAAACAAGCTGGCATTTGTCCCAATGATAATGAGTATATTATTTCTTCCCCTGGTTTCAGGACACACTAACACCAGAACTGTTACTGTTTCTTGGAGTCCTGTCACTTTTTCTGGAAAGTCCACATCCATGATTACATAACCTTGAAATTTGCTTAGTGGCAGCTGAGGCCCCGGGAGCGGCAGATCGTTCCCGGGACCTCCGCTGGACCACTAGGGGTGTGTCGGGAGGGTGACACTGGCGGGGCGGCAGGGCGAGTCGGGAGCTGGCTGCCTGCCGCGGGGCCCCCTAAGTCTCGGCGCCGATCTTCTTTCTGTGAGTGTGTGTGTATGTGAGATAGGGATGTGAATCGTTTTTTGACGATTTAAAATATCGTCCGATATATTTTAAATCGTCAAAAATCGTTAGGGCCACGATACAATACCAATTCCCCCGATTTATCGTCAAAAAATCGTAAATCGGAGGAAGGGGGAGGGCAGGAAAACCGGCACACTAAACACCCTAAAACCCACCCCGACCCTTTAAATTAAATCCCCCACCCTCCCGAACCCCCCCCAAATGCCTTAAATTACCTGGGGGTCCGTAGCGGCGGTCCGTAGCTTAAATTACCTCCGTAGCCTTAAATTACCTCCGTAGCGGCGGTCCGTAGCTAAATCGGGGGAAGAGGGAGAGCAGGAAAACCGGCACGCTGAATCGTGTAGTCTTCAGCCGGCGCCATTTTGCAAAATGGCCGCCACAAAATGGCGGCGGCCATAGACCAAAACGATTCGACGCAGGAGGTCGTTACGGACCCCCGCTGGACTTTTGGCAAGTCTTGTGGGGGTCAGGAGGCCCCCCCAAGCTGGCCAAAAGTTCCTGGGGGTCCAGTGGGGGTCCGGGAGCGATTTCCTGCCGTGAATCGTTTTCCGTATGGAAAATGGCGCCGGCAGGAGATCGACTGCAGGAGGTCGTTCAGCGGGGGTCCGGAACCCTCGCTGAATGACCTCCTGCAGTCGATCTCCTGCCGGCGCCATTTTCTGTACGGAAAACGATTCGCGGCAGGAAATCGCTCCCGGACCCCCAGGAACTTTTGGCCAGCTTGGGGGAGCCTCCTGACCCCCACAAGACTTGCCAAAAGTCCAGCGGGGGTCCGGAACAACCTCCTGCGTCGAATCGTTTTGGTCTATGGCCGCCGCCATTTTGCGGCGGCCATTTTGCAAAATGGCGCCGGCTGAAGACTACACGATTCAGCGTGCCAGTTTTCCTGCTCTCCCCCTTCCCCCGATTTAGCTACGGACCGCCGCTACGGAGGTAATTTAAGGCTACGGAGGTAATTTAAGCTACGGACCGCCGCTACAGACCCCCAGGTAATTTAAAGCATTTGGGGGGGGGGGGTTCGGGAGGGTGGGGGATTTAATTTAAAGGGTCGGGGTGGGTTTTAGCCGAAATCGATCGTTAAGACGATCGAGGACACGATTCACATCTCTAATGTGAGAAAGGAATCTGCCAGTTTAAAAAAATGAAATATGATAATACATATACCTGAACTCTTGAAAAGTTGGATGAAAGATAAAATTACTAAATTTTAAGCATCCCTCTTCTGGAAAATAAAATTTAACTTAAAGTGGGTAGAGACAAATACTAAAGCAAAAAAAAAATAAAATTTTTAAAATGTTCATCTCAGCAAAATCACAAATTTAAGATACTGATGGCAGGTGGGGTTTGGTTTGGTTTTTTTTTAAGCATAATTTAAGCATGAAGACTAGAATAGTTCCAATCTGATACGGTTTTGCTATTTTTCTTAAGTCTTTAGAAAATGTATATTTTTAAATGACTAAGACTGGAATCTTCCTATTTAAAAGGGAAGCCGACTAAGGATGTCTTTCGGTTCCATATCTCCCACATGAATAATCATACAAATGATAGTTTGAAGAAAGACACTTGCTTTATTGCCTGGAAGCGTAAAACAAGAGAAGCTGTACTGTGTGGGTGGCTGTCCCTTGGGAGGACAGAACCTGAAGGAAGGGTGTCATTTCGCCTTCTGATAGGAATGTGGTTTTCTTATTTAATGGTTGGGATCATCACTTTCACTTTTAGTAAAAGTGAAAAATGCTGGAAGTTTGAAAGCAAGGTGCTTCTGTGAGAATGTAATGTGTATGTGAGACAGGAAGAGTGCTTCTGTGTGTCAATGTGTGTGTGCAAGAGAGATGGAGCATGTTTTTGGCTGGCTTGTGGCTGTGAGAGAGGGCATGTGTGTAATTGAGCCTGTTTGTAAGTGAGATAGTACATGTGTGTGATTGAGAGCTTGTGTGTAAGTGAAATAGAGAGAGCATGTGTGTGATTGAAATCTTGTGTGTAAGAGGGAGCGAGAGCATTGTGTGATTGAGAGAGTCTGGCCAGAGAGGTGACGTGTGTATGTGTGAGAACGGCTGATCAGGGAGATGACTGGTGTGTGTGTGTGTGTGTGTCTGTGTGTGTGTGTGAGAGAGAGAGAGAGACTGGTTGGGGAGAGATTGGTGTGTGAGAGACAGAAACTGGTCCTGAGGATGTGACTGGTATGTGTGTGAGAGAAGAGACTGGTTGTGATCCCTAAGGAAGAGGTCTGTGAGGACAGCTTCAGCAGCTACTGCTGCTTCTGGTATGGCCTGCAAGGGAAAGGAGTAGGAGAACTGCTGAAGAGGGTAAGTAAAGGTGGCTTTTTAAGTTCATTTTTCTTGATTGACTACCATTTTAATTATTGGGTAGTATGTGATGTGTCTGCTGTTTGAAATATTTTATTGGTGTTTGGTAAAGCTTTCAAAATTTGCATGCAACTTTAATTATTGGATATTCTATTCATCAGCTGTTTTGAAATTATTTTATTTGTATAATTTTATAATTATCATTAATGATTTATATATCTTTATTTTATTGATTTGTTTCACGAGGAATGGTGACATTTTTGTTTTTCCATTGTTGCACTGTAGAGTCTGGCGTGATACATTTTACAGTTTAGATTTTGTCTGCACATTTCTATTTATACTTTATGTGGCTTTATTCTGTATTTGGTGAGGGTTTGTGTTCTGCATGCAAAGTCTCAGATGAAGCATTCTTAGCATGTGGTTTCTCTGTAGGGGTCTGTAGTAGCTTGGCCTGTTCTGTTTTCCTGAAAGGAGGTGTATTGATATTTTAGATTCTGGTGTAATATTTGTGGTATTCTTTTTCATAGGTAGGGTTATTATTCTTTGTGTGTTGGCAGATAGTACTGTTTTGATACGGGAGGACCATGCCGAAATATATCATAATAGGTATGATGCCATATGAATTCCAAGATGCAAAGTTTTCTTGTTGGCATCACAACAGTGCATGAAATTATCACAACAACTTGTATATTAATTTTACCTCAGAATGTCATTTTTCATGTAAAATGTTATAAATGCATAATTTAAAATTGTGTATGGGGAGGGGGCGCCAGACTGTAAGGTTTGCCTAGGGTGCCAAATACTCTTGCACCGGCCCTGTCAACAGCAGAACAACGCCCCAGAGTAACAGACAGAAACTGCTATTGTTTATATATATATATATATATATAAATACATATATATACATATACATATATATATATATATATATATATATATATATATATATATATATATATACATATACATATATATATATATATATGTATATGTATATGTATATATATGTATTTATATATATTTATTTTATTTATTTAACTTCTTTTACTATACCGACACTCAAGACCAGGTCTTATCGTACCGGTTTACATTAGAACAAGGGGAAAAATCAATTAACGTATAAGTGGAAAAGAGAAGTTACATTAAAACAGGGAGAGTAAAAACATGGATGTCGGAAGATAGGACAGAATTAAGTAATTGAACAATAAGTTAACAAAATTACAAACTATAAATTAACATAAAACAATAAATTAATAATACAAAAAAACATGGATTATAATCAGCGGAAATATACATGGAAATATATATATATGGAATATATACAGCTGGAATATACATGTTATGTCAGATGGGAGGAGTGGCGGGGGTGAGGGAAAAGGGTGGGTTGAGGTTGCGAGTGGAAAAGGGAAAAAAGAGAAAAAAGTTTGGGAGTGCGGGGAGGGAGAAGGGTGGGTTGGAGGGTGAGAGAGAGTTGGTTAATATGGAATCCTTCAACGATAGGCTTGTGTGAACAGCCAGGTTTTAAGTTTTTTTCTGAAGGTTAAATGGCATTGTTCCTGGCGTAAGTCTTGAGGAAGCGAATTCCAATGTAGGGGACCTGCTGTTGAAAAAGCTCGCTTGTGGATGGAGTTGTGAACTGATGATTTGTTGGGAGGGGCCTTGAGCTTACTTTTGTAGGCAGTTCTTATTGGTCTTGAAGATGTAAGTAGTTCCAGAGGGAAGGTGAGTTGGAGAGAGGATTGTTGGTAGACCGATTTGTGGATGATAGTGAGAGCTTTGAACAGTATTCTATGTTGAATAGGAAGCCAATGTAAGATTTTTAGGATAGGTGTGATGTGGTCCTTGCGCCGTGTGTTTGTAAGGATCCTGGCTGCTGCGTTTTGCAGCATCTGTAGAGGTTTGGTCGAAGAGGCGGGGAGACCGAGTAGAAGAGCGTTGCAATAGTCAATCTTTGAAAACAGTATTGCTTGAAGCACAGAACGGAAATCCTGGAAGTGTAAGAGCGGTCTTAGATGCTTCAGGACCTGTAGCTTGAAGAAACATTCTTTAGTTGTAGCGTTAATATATATATATATATATATAAACAATAGCAGTTTCTGTCTGTTACTCTGGGGCGTTGTTCTGCTGTTGACAGGGCCGGTGCAAGAGTATTTGGCACCCTAGGCAAACCTTACAGTCTGGCGCCCCCTCCCCATACACAATTTTAAATTATGCATTTATAACATATTTTACATGAAAAATGACATTCTGAGGTAAAATTAATATACAAGTTGTTGTGATAATTTCATGCACTGTTGTGATGCCAACAAGAACATTTGCATCTTGGAATTCATATGGCATCATACCTATTATGATATATTTCGGCATGGTCCTCCCGTATCAAAACAGTACAATAGCAGTTCCTGTCTGTTACTCTGGGGCATTGTTCTGCTGTTGACAGGGCCGGTGCAAGAGTATTTGGCAATTAAAAAAAAAAAAAAAAATATATATATATATATATATATATATATATAAACAATAGCAGGATGCCACTTTTGATAACAACAGCAATCCCAGAAACTGCAAAAGGCTTGCAAGCAGCCACAAAACTCCAGTGTGAGGTGCTAGAAATAAAAATGGTTTCCCCAACCCCAGTCCTGGTGGTGCACAAGAAAAAGAAAAAGCATGGCAGGGCCCTGGAATTCCTGAATAAACCAAATGTCCACAAAAGGCTGCTGTAGCAGATTGATATGGACCCTCCTGTGAAAATGGGTTTAGTTTAAATGTGTGTTTATTTGAGCTGGAGCCACTGCTGCTCCCAGTGTTTGCAGCACAAAGGGTTTCTCTGGATTGAAATACCCTTGTCGTCTGTCCCTCTTGTACTATTTGCAAATGTAGGGCAAAACTCCTAGCACAGTATACTCTGTGTAGCTTCCAGTAAAGAAATACACCTTTAGAGAACACCTTCTGGTTCTCACTATTAGAGTTAAGATCTAGATTGTTTGGTTTTTATTACTTATTTCTGTTGGTTCCTTCGGGGGAGGAATGAAAGATCCCTCCACAGATACTGCAGCCAGCGTCTCCTAATGTAGGGAAGGACAATAAGGGAGGAGTTCATTCCTAGCACAACCCCAGCACTCAAAGTCCATGTGCTGCTCAATCCAGTGACATATACACGGTCATGGGGACATGTACCTTTGTCACATAAGGAACCTTTGGTTTCCATACCAGAAGGACTGAACCAAATGTCTGGGGAAGTACAGAGAAGGTAGTGAAGCAGAGGTCTGGGTTTTGTTCCCCCATATAGGCTCAAAGCCATTATAAACCTCTGCCACCATCTTAGGGTGTAGATTCTTAATTCATTTTTCAATGGATTCTTGTGTTAACCTCTTAAGGGGCGGCATATCCCCATGCTGTACCACTTTGATTATTTTCTTGCATTAGGTCTCTGGGGTCTCTCTGCGTCGAGACTTAGCACAAGAAAGGAGACCCAGTGTAATGTTTTGTCCATGTTTTAGTTGGCAGAGGAGGACATTTTTCCACCCTTCCTGCCTCTGGTTTTGGTTAACCCTTTGAGTAAGATTTTACTTTTTTGTGTTACTGAGAACCCTAGGGCCCAGGGGCTCAGCTGAAGTGGACCGGGGGAACAGTGCCCTTCCTTTTGTAAAGACTGAGGAAGGAGAAGAGGTGTCATCATGGAAGAATGGATTCAAATCCATTTCCAGGGAGAAGAAGCTGAGGAATGGTGTAAACTCAGGGAGAAGCACCAGGAAGAGTTGTGTGAGAAAGGTGCCCTTCAGGTGGAACAAAGCAGTGAGTGAAGATTATGTGAGGACTATGGAACAGTATGAGAACTGGGACTGTTGCTGTTGATATTTCATGGGGATAAATTCCTTCCCATTCCCTTGGGAAGATCTGGGGACAGTGGTAAAGAGTTGAGTTCAAAGTGAGGAGCAATACAAATTCACATCATTTAAAGACTTGGCGGAAATAATTGTAGAATTGGTTATTAGAGAAAGTATGGTCACAACTTTATTTTCATTTGTGAAGATTAATTGGACCATTTTCACTTTTGAGTTTGTAAAGAAATCATCAATCACTATTGCAACCTATCAGTAAAATTGAATTGGTACCCATACTGACTCCGGTGTGATAATTGCTGCTGCTTATGTTGGGAGATTGTCAGTGCTGTTTACAAGGTATGGAACAAGAGACTTACAGAGACGGATGTGGGTTAATAATGCAAAGGGCTTTGAAGCTGAGCTTCCCCCCCTCCCCCCGTGATACTGGACTTTCAGAGTGATGTGTTGGTTTGTGAAAACTGAACAATTGAGGTGCAAACTTTGAGATGTGAGCTTTTGGATTACAAAGAAGGGTTTTCCCACCCAAAGTTTACACCTGCTTCTCTGCATTAGCAGCAATAGCAGCATTCTTACTCAAAAACTGAAGTCGCTCTCTTTCGCCAGAAACCTGCAAAATAAAGAGAAGCAGCAGGACCACGTGGTGAGTAATACTGCTCCCACCCCCAACCCAGCCGTCTAGCCCAGCACTGTTTTCAGGCCCTTAAATTGCAGACACTCCCTGGGGCGTCGAGCACCAGGCGTCGCGCACCCGAAGGAGCGCAACCTAAGGGGCTTGCCCCTTAGTGCGCTCCTTGGAGCGTCCCAGAGCAAGAGCCATTACCCACCCTTATCCATCCATCCAGCGATCACATATCCACCCATCCAGTCTCCAGCGGCACTCATCCAGTCTCCAGCAGCACTCATCCAATCTCCAGCGGCACTCATCCAGTCCCCAGAGGCACTCATCCAGCAGCACTCATCCAGTCTCCTGCAGCACTCATCCAGTCCCCAGAGGCACTCATCCAGCAGCACTCATCCAGTCTCCTGCAGCACTCATCCAGTCTCCAGAGGCACTCATCCAGTCCCCAGAGGCACTCATCCAGCAGCACTCATCCAGTCTCCTGCAGCACTCATCCAGTCTCCAGAGGCACTCATCCAGCAGCACTCATCCAGTCTCCTGCAGCACTCATCCAGTCTCCAGAGGCACTCATCCAGCAGCACGCATCCAGTCTCCTGCGGCACGCATCCAGTCTCCAGAGGCACGCATCCAATCTCTAGCAGCACTCATCCAGGCTACAGAAGCACACATCCAGTCTCTAGCAGCACATCCAAGCTCCGGTAGCACTCATCCAGCACCGATCCAACCTGAACAATAATGTACTACCGACCACGCACCTACAAATCACTCATCCCAATCATGATTTCCCCCACTACACAGTTACTAGGCCTCACCCTATTCACCATAATCCTATTCAACGCCCAATCTCTCACCAACAAAACTCTTATACTCAACGACATACTGCAGGACACAACCCCAGACGTTTGCGCCATAACAGAAACATGGCTCAAATCCACGGACATCACACTCATTAACCAATTACCAACGCAGACTTACGATTTCTTCTCCATCCCAAGACAAAAAAAAAGAGGAGGGGGTATCTTCCTAGCTGCAAAAAAATCCTTAAGGTTCTCACACCACCCCATCAGTACAGTAACTAAACTAGAACTAGGATTGTTCAAATCAGAACAACTCCAAATCCTGCTAGTCTACGCCCCGCCAGGCTTACTAGAGTCAGACTCCTCTCCTATCATCGAAACCATAACTCTGCATCTCAATCTTGACTCCCCTGCTATAATCCTGGGTGACTTCAATTTACATGTTGACAAAGTTCCCCTCTCTACAAACTGTGAAGCCCTCCTCACCGCACTGTCAGCGATGGGATTCAGACAACAAATCAATAAACCCACCCACAAAGCAGGCCACACGCTCGATCTACTCTTTACAAACACTGGTATTTCTCTTACAAAACAACCAAATTGCAAAAAAGTCCCATGGTCAGATCATTCTCTAATCTCCACCAGTTTTTCCTTACCTCGATCAGACTCCAAACTCAACTCAAGACCCTCTTTCCTATACAGAAAACCTTGCAACTCGGAACATCTAAGTAAAGCTCTAACCTCGGATCTACCACTCATTGAAGTATCTACCCCTAACGCTGCCCTCCAATCCTGGTCCAAAATAACAAAATCTATAGCAAACACTCTCTGCCCACTGACAACCAAAACAAGGTCTGCTAATACATCCAAACGTCAACCCTGGTATAATGATGAACTACGAAAACTCAAACAATTACTTCGGCAAAAAGAAAGAAAATGGCGCAAAGCCCCTTCACCAGCCTCACTCTCTGATTACAAACGATCACTCCATCTTTACAAAAGTACCACGTTGAAAATCAAAAGAGACTACTATGCCCGAAAGGTTCATCATCTCAGCTTTGACTCAAAAGCTCTATTCGCCTTCGTTTCCAGCCTCACTAAACCTATCACTCCAGATATACCACCCGAACAAGCCCAGACTAAAGCAGACGAATTGGCTCTTCATTTTAACAAAAAAATATCGGATCTCCTTAATCAGCTGATTCCAAACACTACGTCTCCAGATAACACATATCTTCCCCAAAATAAAGACATCCAGCTTAATGCCTTTGAACCCATCACAATCACAGAGATACAAAATGTATTAGAAAGAATGAAACCGTCATCACACCCATTTGATCAAATCCCTACCAAATGCTTCTTCTTATCCCGGACACAATAGCAAAAACCCTAGCAGATATTATAAACTGCTCCTTATCACATGGCATCTACCCAGATGACCTAAAAACTGCCTCAATCAAGCCACTGCTAAAAAAACCAAATCTAAATGCATGCGATCCCAACAACTTCCGCCCTATTTCCAACCTACCATTTATAGCTAAAATCATGGAAAAACTGGTAAACACCCAACTATCCAACTACCTAGAGGACCACAGTATTCTGTCCCCAAACCAATATGGTTTTCGCAAAGCCGCAAGCACCGAAACGCTACTAATTTCACTCATGGACTACCTACTCTCTGGTATTGATAAAGGCCAAGCATATTTTCTAATCCTCCTTGACTTCTCGGTGGCCTTTGACACCGTCAACCACGCCCTTCTTCTAAAACAGCTGGCAAACATTGGTTTAACAGGTGCCACACTAAACTGGTTCAAAACATTTCTAGAAAACAGAGGATACAGAGTCAAAATTCATAATAAAGAATCCCAATACCACCCTTCTAATAGAGGACTGCCGCAAGGATTATCACTTTCACCCACCCTTTTCAATATCTACCTGCTACCACTCTGCCAACTACTAACAAAATTAAGCCTGAAACATTTCCTTTTTGCAGACGACGTACAGATCGTAATCCCTATAAAAGAATCAATCTCAAAAACAATGGAACACTGGGACAGTTGCCTATTAGAAATTAAACTTCTCCTCAACAGTCTAAACCTTGTACTCAATGCTTCGAAAACAGAATTCCTGCTCATATCACCGGAAAACAATAACACACTTCCTAAACCACCCACACTCCTTCAAACAACCCACGTAAGAGACTTAGGAGCCATCCTAGACAATCGTCTCAACCTCAAAACATTCATTAACCAAACCACCAAAGATTGCTTCTACAAATTACATATCCTGAAAAGAATAAAACCGCTGTTTCACACTCAGGACTTCAGAACAATCTTGCAAGCAATAATCTTTTCCAAACTAGATTATTGCAACTCATTACTATTAGGCCTCCCAGCTTCTTACACCAAACCTTTACAAATGGTTCAGAACTCTGCAGCCAGAGTCCTTACAAATTCCAGGAAAATTGACCACATTTCACCTATTCTCAAAAACCTCCATTGGCTTCCGATCCACTATAGAATCATGTACAAAACCATTAACATCATATACAAAACTATCAACCAACACACGCAACTTGACCTACAAATACCACTTAAAAAATTCACCTCCGCCAGGCCTATCAGGGAACACTACAAAGAGTCACTCCAAATTCCAAAGGCCAAAACCTACCAACATAAATCCTTGAGTCTCAGAGCCTTCTCATCAGCAGGTCCAGCTCTCTGGAACTCGATCCCACCTGATTTGAGACAAGAGCCATGCTCTTTAACATTTAGGAAAAGACTAAAAACTTGGCTTTTCAAAAAAGCATTTCCAAGCCTTGAATAAAACCTCCTCTCACTAGCACTAACTCGTATGCAATAATGGAATGTAAACACGAATCAACCAACCTCAAACCCTCTCTCACTAATTCCTGCTGAATATTTATCATACTATTACCATTCACAACTGTCATATTTATTCATTTGATTACCTATGTACCGTTTCATAGTCTTATTTTTTCACTTGCTATTCTAATGTATCAATAGGCTGAAATGTAAATATTGTGCTGTTCAATTTCTCCCCTTCCATCCCAAGTTTATTTTCCTTGTTTTTTGTAACTTTCCCTCTCCCTTTTTCTGATTCACTGTATTTAAAGTTCAAGGTTCTTATTGAAAATATTGTTTTTTACGTTACGTTATGCTTTACACTCCTTGTTATTTGTAAACCGGGTTGATGTGATGCCTATCATGAAACTCGGTATAACAAAAACAATAAATAAATAAATAAATAAAGATTGTCTCCAGTGGCATCCTGCTCCCTGAGTGATTCCTGTTAGCGTGACTTCTCTTTGCCACCATTGAAATACTCTTCTGGTTCCAATAATTGCCCCTCCTACATTTAAATGAGCACAGGCTCATCTGGAACACACTCACTTACATGAAGCTTTTTCACTTCTCTGGCTTTGGGATGATCTATGAGGTAGGGGTGGAATTGGTAGGGTCTCATTTGGGACACTCAGAGTCACTGGATATGGCACTGGTTCTTCTACACTTCTTCCACTTCCAGCATTTCCAGACCTCAGAATGAATTTTGGGGCTCCTCTGTGTTCTCCCAAAACAGCAACTTCCAACCTCTCTCAACCTACTTCTAGAGGTCTCTCATCACCTTCTCCTGGAAGTATACATTATTACAACTTTAGAAGGGTGCATTAGATTAAAATATCCTCTTAGGAAAATACAAACTGTTAATGTTGTCTAAAGTACAGAGGTTCTCTCTCTCCTGGCCAGCTAACTGGTTCCAGCAACAGTCTGGGACCACTTCTCAATTCACTCTGCGGTAGATCTTCAACAAAGTACTGACAGCAGTCCCAACAATTGTGCTACAGTGGGGCTCTCCCAAGGTCTGAATACAGCCTTCCAAAAATCAGATGAACAATCCACTAGGTCTTTCTGACTCCTCCCAACAGTAGCATACAGCATCAAAGAATAGAGCTGTAGGTTAAAATAGTATTCTAGGTTTTCGAAGAATAAGAGCCCAATTTAGGGATCCTGCCCTAAAATTGTTAGAATGTTAAAATGTTTAAAATTTTTTATTTTTGGCTGATTATGAAAAATGTATCTCAGATACAACATTAATTTAGCTTCATTTTTTTAAACTTTTCCTCTTTTTTTATAATTGAGTTTTGTCTCCTAATTGGAGCATTGACATCAACAATATTTAACTTTCTATTTTTTTAAAAAAGCACCAGATCAAACTCTTCATTCTTCAAAAGTATCAGCACTTTTATCCAGAAGTCACAGTCAACAATAAAACCTAAACAAAGTAGATAAATTTGAAGCTAAATTAGATACCTCAAATATGAGATTAACTATCTGCTTCTTGATCAATCACAAGACGGAAAAATATTGAATCATGGATTAAAGGACACATTTCACCCAGAAACTGTTAGAAAATGTTATTTAAAAAGAAAATTAAATGTAAGTCTTTGTTATGCTGCTTTCATATTCTCTTTGTGCAGATAAAGGCTGCATCAGTGTTCAGAAAACGAAGTTCTACGACCTTTGGAAGACAAAGCTCCAAGGTTCATTGTGAGCCTTCTGGTGTTCCCTTTGAATGGCAGAAAAAGATAAGAGCACAAAACGTCATTTTAGCTGTCACGGTTTTAACAAGGATGTGCATTTTTCCATATAAATGCCAATACTTTATGCTTGTATCTGTAAATACTTTAACATACTTCTTTCATTGGAAAAAAAAATGTGCTGCACAGGTTTCATTTGTATTGAAAAAAGATAGTACAATGCAATGGGCATTAAAAAAGGAAGTAATATTTCACATGCGCCCCTTTCGTCTGCTCCTTTCTCCATCACACATATTCCACAAAGAAAGGCACTGCAGCAGTCACGCTTTCATAACATACCATTCATCGTAAAATCCAGAAGTAAAAGAAGAGCGTTTGTATTATCATGGCAGTGGGGTGCTCTCCTCGCCGTGGAGGTCCAGACTGAGCTGCATTTATAGCTGTTGTGCTCCTAAGCTGGGGGTGAGGGAGGGAAGAGGATCCAGGGGTCTATGTTATAACCTTTGGCTAGGCAGAGTCGGAGGGTCCCCCTCAGAGCTTTCGGCTGATGAAAAGGGATACCCGCCTTGAAATTTTTGACCAAAACAGAACTCTTCTTCAGTAACTGAAAAAAGAACTGAAAAAGGATGAGGACCCCGTTCCCCCTCCCCCCCCCCCCAGATGTCCCACATTTGAACTGAGTTTAGGATTGCCATCTTTGGGGGGGGGGGGGGGGGGAGACACATTGTCCAGGCCTTCTCCCCTTTTCTCATGGATTTTCACTCCTCTACTTCCACCTTATAGGAGAGTTTTTCTCCTCCAAAACATACCCCCTCCTGCAGAGTTTCCAAATCTGTGACAAGGGGAGGGGGATTAGAGGGTGGGTGAGGGAGGAAGAAGGCTTTAGGGTCTGGGTCTGGATTTGTTTCAGAGTTCAGGGAGGTGGGCAGGAAGGAGTCTTGGTCTGGGGGTGGAAGTTTCATTTTAGATCAGGGTTCGGGGAAGGGTGGGAGAGGGGAATGTGTTGGTCAGTGCATGTGTTCCTTTTCTGAATGGGGTTCAGGGAGATGGGCAAGAGAGAGAACCTGTACAAATTTAGAGAGTTATATTTAGTTAGTTTGCAACCGAAAATTAGCCCAAATTTAGCTGGATATAATGTAGCCAGCTTAAAGCCAAGGCTGTTCATGCTCCTAAAAACTCCCCCAAAAAGGCTAGTATTAAAAAAAAAAAAAAAAAAAAAAAGAAAGAAAAGAAAACCACAGGACAGGCAAATTTATTGGGGAAAGCAGAGAAGCTGAGAAGGCAGTTAGAGGAGCAAAAGCCCAACAGAGGAGAAAATTAATTACTCAATCAAAAAATGAAAGTAAAAGTTTCTTTAGGTATATAAGTATTAACCCCCTACACCTTGCCAATGTTTTTATTATAAAGGGGGTGCATGATGCAGGTTGTTCCTAAGCAGGGGAAGTGTGTGTGTGTGTGTGTGTGTGTGTGTGTGTGTCTTGAACAAAACAATCTGTTCCAACAGAAATCTTTCGTGAAGCAAAACGCCTTTACTCTGGCAAACAATACATTTACTGGATGATGAATCTATATTTTCCATGTACACAGTCACAATCCACACAAACAGGATCCCCTTCTCCTACATGGACAGGCTCTGGGAGTTCTTATGTCCCTTGGGACATCCCAGATACCTGAAATCCAATGCCTCTGCTCTGCTCCTTAGCCAGCCAGTCTCCTCCTCTCCTCTCTTCTCCTTTCTTTGCCTTATCTGCTTATCAATAACTGACCTTCCTAATTGTGAAGCAGCATTTAGATGCTAGGTTACAGTGTCTAGGGAAATCCGTATAAATCTCTTTCTCCTGTAAAAATCACATCTAACTGCTTTGTAGATTCCAGACTGGAACTCTATTAAGCTCAGAGACAGGACTCTCTCTTTCCCTGAGAAAATCCTATGCATGAGAGCTATCATCAACCACCTGGGAAACCCTCACTCCTTTCTCATCCTCGACCATAGAACTTTAAGGTATGTAGAAATATAAATCTTTAGAATTGCTTTCCTCTTCCTAAATCTTTTGGGGAGAAGGAGAGAGTCTGTGGACCTCTGCCTTACGTCTGCAGTTGCTCTCCTGCACACAAGAGCTCCTGCGTTGTGTCCCTGTTTCTTATTGACTGTTCTAGATAAGCTAGGTGTCTCTCTAAGCCTTCACAGTGCAATCCATTTTGGCAACTTCCCAAAGGGTTGTTCTTACTAAATGGACCAAATGACCTCTTTACTACAACAACATATGCCCAGAAATCTAAGAGATTTTTAAAATATTCTCCGATTTTTATGTATTGATTGTACTTTAGTTTGATGTGTTATGTATGCTTGTTTGTTACTATACAATACTTAGAGCTCTTTAGAAATTAAGCATTTAATTAAATGAATCAAATAAAATAAATATGTAAGGAGGGAGGTAAAACTAAAGGGGAACTGTAAAGATAAAATTAAAAATGGGGTTAGCAAGGAGGAGAACCAGCAAAAACCAGAAATATGAAATAAGGTCTTTAGTTCAAAATATACATGTGACTGAGGCCCCAATTTGGGTCCACATCTTGGAGTATGGCACGGAAGGAGACTTTGGGTGGGGGAACCCTCAAAGTGTCTTTGGGAGAAAATTGCAAAATAATATTGTGCATGCAGTACCGGTAAGCCACCACTAGATGGAAAATTACATTGTAACTGAGCAGGTTGTTCTGACATCCCAAAAAAAGGAAGAGGTTCTATTCCCTGAGTAGGAACCTGGGATCATCTGGATCCAGAGGAGTGATGACTTACAGCCATCCAGAGGAGAGAAGGAGGGAAGAAAGGAGTTCTAGTAGACCTGTACAAGGACTCACTTATATCTGTTGGAGATTATGGGAGAAGAGAAGTAACAACAGTATCAATCTAGTACTTGGAGGAGAATTTGAGTTCATAAAGAAACTACTAGAGAGGTAGGAGATGAAACTTTGATGTAAAATGGACTAAAATCGTCTATGCACCATCTACATGGGAGTACAACTTAACACTGGCCCTAATCCATGAAGAAGGAGAAAGAAAACTACATTTCTTAATTTGGACATATGACTTTTACATGTTTTAATTAATTGAACTACTAAAGAGGTCACAAATTTATTCCAAAACCTTGATTGTAACTTCTCTAAATGAAGATATTGCTATAAAGAACGTTTCATAAGTACTCGTCAATGCAGCAAAAGTAATGTTGGAACCCATCACAGTTTCTAGTGTGCTTCTTACTGTGTAATGATCTGAGCACTCAGCACTACTGTACACAAGAACTGAATGCTGGGAAAATAATTCTATGCAATGCACAGGGCCTAGAAGATTTGTCTTCCCTCCACTCAGGGAATCCTAACCACTCAAATCTGACATCATCATGGTAAGTTGTAGCATGAAAACTATGTGTGAGATATGGCCTCTGTGACCTTCTGGATCTACAGCCTAGGGGTTACACCAATATCATTTCAAATACCTCTCTCTGAACCATGTGCTCCTGAACATCTGTCAACTTTCCCCCTTGATCTAGTATAAAAGCTGTTTTTTCTCATTTTTAAATAAAAACATAATAACATAATAAGTTGCCATACTGGGTCAGACTGAGGGGCCATTAAGCCCAGCATCCTTTTTCCAACAGTGGACAATGTAGGTTACAAGTACCTGACAAGTACCCAAACATTAAATAGATCCCATGCTACTAATGCCAATAATAGCAGTGACTATTCCCCAAGGGGTAGATTTTCAAAGGGTTGTGCGAGTAAGATACGTGTGCAACCCCCGAAAACCTATCCCTGCCGCCCCCTGCGCGCACCGAGCCTATCTTGCATAGGCTCGGCAGTGAGCGTAAGCCACGGGACGCGCTTAAGTCCCGGGGCTTGAAAAAATGGGCGTTCCGTGGGTGGGGCTGTGGGCGGGACACCGGCCTGGGGGCGTTCCAGGGGTGGGACCAAGGCCTCCGGAACAGCCACTGGGCCGGGGGATGGAGAGCCAGCACGTACAAGTTATGCCTGCCCAGAGGCAGGCGTAACTTCTTCAATAAAGGTCGGGGGGGGGGGGGGTTTAGTTAGGGCTGGGGGCAGGTTAGATAGGGGAAGGTAGAGGAAGGTGCGGGGGGGGGGGGGGGGCTGGATGGAAAGTTCCCTCCGAGGCCGCTCCGATTTTGGTCTGTAGTTTCATGGATCACCCTTTTCTCCTGCCTGTAGTTTCATGGATCACCCTTGGAGCCCTTTTTAAATATTGGGGTTACATTGGCCACCCTCCAGTCTTGAGGTACAATGGATGATTTTAATGATAGGTTACAAATTATTACTAATAGGGGAAGACAAGACAATGGGGCCATCCAGGATAAATGCTAAGATATCAAAAGTGCTAAGAGAAGTTATGGCAGCTTCATTTTCATTTCTGTTCACAAATTCTTTGAAGACAGGGGTGGTTTCAGAGGTCTGGAAAAAGACAGATCTAAACAGCACCTTCCTGTGGCAGAGACCTTTTTCCACTGTCATGGCTGAAATTGGTGGGGTGTTTGGTGTTTCTGTGTTGCAAGGTTTCTAGTTGGAACCTGACAGGGTGTAATGTTTGATGCACTCTTCCCAACTGAGTCTCCTGTAAAGAAATAGGGTCCAGAACCCACACAGCAAAGTCTGACGGGGTTAGGGAGAGGAAGCAAGGATACATTTAGGATAAACATCCTGAATGAGAATGTTATCTGGAGAACCTCTGAAATAAATGACTCCTAAAATAAAAACTAAATTAAAAGGTTTAACAAATTTTATTTTTCTAAAAAAAGGATTAGGAATTATTTTGCAATAAATAATATAATAAGTATTCAAGTTCTTTCAACCAGTATGTTTGGAACAATACTTCAAAAACACTTTTTCTTCTTTATTTTAGATATACATTAAACAATTTGAAATTTAAATGCTTTAAAATTTTTCTTTTTTTGTATAGCAATACTAAAACAATAATAACAATTCTATTTTATTTCTTGCAGGATTGTATGGTGAATTCAACTAAGAATCAGATAAGCATCATTTTTTGTGTTTCATTTTATTTTAATCTGATTGTATCCAGCCTTTGAATTTGCGCCTTAAGCAACTGAGTCTTTGTATTTTTTCTCTTCCTTGCACTTCTTAATCAAAGAGTTCTTTGTATAGTAAGTATCTTTGGTTTTCTTCTCTGAATGTTTTTGTTCTTCTTTTAGTTTTTTCTCACTTTTTCTTTTGCTTTCCTATTGAGCTCAATAAATTTTACTGGTCAGACCTAGAGTGTGGATTTTCAGATGTGTGTGCACAGTTATCTCGGTCTCTAGGACTTGATCCAAATTTGGTTTGTCACTGTGCAACCTGTGAGGTCTCTGGTATGTCCAACTTCTCCTGGGGATGGATGCTGATTTCTCGATGGTCGGGCCTTCCTCTGTCTGCATCCACCTTCAGGGAATACCTGGCTATAACAAATCAATAACAAAGCACACTCCCTGGCACTGAGTATCTTCCCACAGGTAAGAGTTCCCTAGTGAGGTTGTCCACTAGCTTGATGAAACTAATTATCTAGGTAATAATAATAACAGATAATCAAAAATCCTCTATCTTGAATTTGTTAGGGGAAACAGCATTCACTTTTCAAACCACATTCCTGTTCTAATACTGTTAACTATCTTGACCCCTTTTTACCTCCAACCATTGCACAGAAGTTACTTTAACTTCTATTAACTTCTATTAACTTCCGAAAACAAGGTCAAACAGATGAAATTAATAAAGTGATGTCAGAAGATCTTAAAAATTTAGATTTCACAGATGCTGTAACAGCTACATCATCTTGGTTTAAAATTACCAGTAATATAGCAGAGAATTTCTGTCCTATTCAATCTAAAGTAATTAATACTGATAAGTTAATAAAAAAACCTTGGTACACCCCTGTACTAAAATCTATGAAAATGGAGCTTCGTAAAGCAGAAAAAGAATGGCGCAGAAACCAAAATTCTACTTCTCTATTAAAATTCAAATCATTGCTTCACAAATATCGCCAAACCACTGATAAAACGAAGAAAGATTTCTACGCTGCTAGAATCCATCAATATCAATTCAACCCTCAAGCGTTATTCCAATATGTCAAAAGCCTTGTAACTATTCCAGTTCACACTAACCAAAACAACAACGATGATTCAAAATGTGAAGAACTAGCTTCATTCTTTTATAACAAAATACAATCGATTTTAATGCGATTCAAATCTCATCTTACACCGAATTCAAGCATTAACCTCAATTCTAACCACATCAACAATTCCTCTACCTATACTGATGATTCTCACACCAACCAAGCTACTTCTACCATGCATAATAATTCAGAATCTAAACTTATCAATCTTGAGATTACTACTGGTATTGAAGTTGAGTCAATTCTAAAGAAAATGAAACCAGCTTTCCACCCTACAGACATTATGCCCACCAAGATTCTTCTTTTAATACGTTCAACAATTGCAAAACCCATTGCAAAGATTCTCAACAAATCAATCACCACAGGCATAGTTCCTTCTGCACTCAAACATGCTATTATTACCCCTATGTTAAAAAAACCAAACCTTGATTCATCTGATCCATCTAACTATCGCCCAGTCTCAAACCTACCTTTCCTCTCAAAAATTATGGAAAAAATCATCAACAAACAACTAACTGACTACCTAGATGAACATCATCTACTTTTCCCTTCCCAGTTTGGGTTCAGAAAGTACCACAGCACAGAAACGCTTCTGATTTCACTTTCTGAAGTGCTTCTGAAAGCTCTAGATACTGGCAAATCATATCTCATCGCCTTA
This sequence comes from Rhinatrema bivittatum, assembly GCF_901001135.1. Lineage (NCBI taxonomy): Eukaryota > Metazoa > Chordata > Amphibia > Gymnophiona > Rhinatrematidae > Rhinatrema > Rhinatrema bivittatum. The sequence goes on along the minus strand of NC_042615.1, from coordinate 276,069,076 downwards.
CTTGATATATCAGCAGCTTTCGACACGGTTAATCACAATATCCTCACAAGTCACCTCTCTGAAATAGGTATTTCGGGCTCTGCACTACATTGGTTTCAGTCATTCTTGAGCAACAGAACATACAGTGTCAAAAGTGGTCTAAGTGAATCCAAGTCAAGAAATCTCGCCCAAGGAGTTCCCCAAGGATCATCTCTTTCCTCTACATTATTTAATATTTACCTTACACCACTATGCCGGCTACTATCAAAACTGAATATTCAATACTTCATCTACGCGGATGATATTCAGATACTCATTCCAATTACCAGTACTATCACAAATGCCTTGATCTCTTGGAATGCTACCTTATTAGAAATTAAAACAATTCTCATGGACATCCAATTGGCTATTAACACCAATAAAACCGAGCTTATCATTATTTCACCTCCAAAAAATGCACCCCTGAGCTATGATAATCTTCCTAATGACATGCCTACTATCACTCAGGAAGTACGCAGCCTTGGCGTCATCTTTGACAGCAATTTCACTTTTAAAAAATTCATCGCTGATACAGTTAAAAGTGGTTTCTTTAAGCTACATACAATAAAACGTATTAAACCTCTTTTATACCAATATGACTTTCGCACTGTACTTCAGGCGACTATATTATCAAAGATTGATTACTGCAATGCTTTGCTACTTGGGCTTCCTAAAACTACAATTCAACCCTTACAAATTTTACAAAACGCAGCTGCCCGCATCATCACTGACACAAGCCGCCATGAGCACATCACTCCAGCGCTTCAATCATTACACTGGCTACCTGTGGCATCCAGAATAATATATAAATCCTTAACGCTGATTCATAAAGCCACCCACAACAGAGATATGAACTGGTTCTCTGATCACCTTCAATTCAGAACATCAATCCGCCCAACCAGATTCCAGCATTTAGCTAAACTGAAGATCCCTGCACCCAACCTGACTAATCTGTCCTCTACAAAAGAACGTTCTTTCATCATTGCTGGATCCAGACTATGGAACACCATGCCATCAGAACTACGACAGGAAGATTGCTACAAAAAATTTAAACAAAACTTAAAAACCTGGCTATACAAAAAAGCCTACTATGCCTGAACTGGGTCCTTTGCTCTGCGTTCTAGTTTAATCCCACAGTCACTCATATTATGATATTTATTTTCGTTGTACAAAGTTTTTACATGGATTTGTATTCAGTTTTTAATGTTATAATGTAAAGCAATATGCTGAATTAATGTTTGAATGTAAACCGATGTGATGTTACTTACGTGCCCCGGTATATAAAAAACCCGTAAATAAATAATAAATAATACTTGGAATTAAACTCCCCTTTTTCTAAACTCTTCAATCTTCCAGTAACACAAGTGTTACTGGTTCCTGTGGCTGTTCCTCTCTGGTGCAGGCTGACTCCACCAAGTTCCTTCTGGGGGTGGGGTGGGGGGTGGTAGGTCTTTATTGCTTTGGTGAGACTTGCTGCGTGCCCTCTGTCACTTTTAAAGGATTGCACTCTATCATGAGGCTCAATAAAATAATTTATTTCTGGGCTACTTCTACTGACACTTCCCCAATTCTCAGGGTCCCATAAAGTGGGTTCTCTGCTATGTGGTGTTATACTCTTTGATTGTGTTGGTGCTACAGGAACAGGCAGGACACTGGATGAGTCTTCAAAAATACATTTTTACTTGGATTCTTCAGAATTAAATAAATGTTCAAACACGTAGATAACTGTTCTACTTCACATTCATGTTCCAACTGGGAATTTACAAGGTGGACTCTTCCACAGTCTTCTATGTATGTGTCCATGGGTACTACTCTCTTGGAAGCTGCTTACACTTTCCTGATCTGAACGGGCAAGTGTCCCAGTCTGGTATGAAAACTCCATTTGTGAGGGTAACCAAAACTCCAAGAAATCATACCTGAGTTTCAACAGAGTCCAGGTCTTCTCCTAGTTTGTGTCCTGTGCTCCCATGGGTAAAGATCCAGTTGTGGGTCTCCAGAACAATCCAGTTTCTTCTACTCAGACTTCTCCAACCATGACCTCTTTTGAGGAGAGGTCTGATGTTGATCCAGCAGGGCTGGACCAGGATCTCAACTCCAGTTAAAATCCAAAACTAGCTGAATTCCAACAAAAGTCTCTTACAGACAAGGCATGCACTATAAAAGAATCTCCTCATTACCAAAACCCAAAGTTAGGTGGGCGGGCAGGGATAACTAAAAGTAGCTCCTCACTCTCTGGAAGCCAAACCAAAAGACCACACCACTTGCTGACCCGACCCCTCTTCTAGGCAGGGATCCAACCATCTCAAACATTCTCTGGGTAAGGTATTGATGGGATTGTATCTCCCTCATTGCTGTATATCTAAAGACAGGGATCTAAGACCTCCTGGTGGAGACCTAGAGGGTCTCTACAATCACCTGCCCCATACTTTATTTAAATTGTTTCTTTTTCTTTTTCTTTTGTTTTTGTTTCTTTCTTTTTTAAAAATTGTTTTGCCTTTTTTTTTTTTTTTTTAACTTTTGGCTGCTCCCACAGTGCTGCAACTCAGCCCCTTTAAAGGGTGCCAGATGATGATATCATTGCATTTCCTGCAGGCCCAGCAGAAGTGCATTTCATTGTGGTGGGGGCTTCCCATGGCTCCCCGTTGCTTGTTCCTGCCTCCCTCCTTGGCCCCGCACTGCTTCTGAGCAGTGGCAGGGGCGTTTCCTTCACTGCCATGGTTGAGCAGAGCCACGGCAGCAGCAGCACATGCTCTGGCCTCCCCCTCCCCCACGTTTCAGTTTTTACTTCTTGCTCAGGGGAGATTTACTTGGATGAAAATATTAGACTCAGAAAATTAATTACACCCATTGAATCTGTGTAGCTCTGTGAGAAAATTATTGGGTGCGTTTAATTAATTTTTTTGAGTCCATTGGCTGCCCGAGTAAATCACCCTTGAGGAAGAAGTAAAAACGAATCATGAATCGTGTTGGGCTTGGCAATGGACTGTTTCTGTAGGGCTCTTCCAATGGACTTTCATTGTAAAATTGAAACGATAAGTGTTAACTTCCTTTATTAATGCAAGAAGATTTAAATGCAAAATCTTACATAAAAATGATAAAAAAAAATTATATTGTTTGAGAGACATGATTAAAAGGTTGAATTGCAAGTAATTTAAGTAGCAGTGTATGACTGAAAAGAGACTCTCTCTTGAATATACAAGACAAATATCTTTACAGTTAGGAACTTCCAAAAGACAGTGACCCTCAGACCTTAAGTTCTAACTGGGCGATGTATTTTCAATAATTGGTTGATATGGGGGGTTCATTGTTTACAGCATTGTGTATCATAGTAAGTTCTTTTAGTGTATATGGAAATGAAAAGATAGCCAGTGTAGAGAGCTCAGAACTGAAGTAATATACTCACATTTAAATATTACAGTTAATATCCCTGCTGTAGAGTTTTGAATTATCTGCAGCTTTAATCATATATGTAGGAAGACCCAAAAAATAGCAAATTGCAATAATCAATGCACAGAAGAATTAATGCTTGTGTTACTGAATGAAAATCTGCCATATCTAAATAGGCCTTCAATATGCATAACATTCACAGTTTCCAGAATGATTTTTGAATCAGAAATTTGACAGGTGCCCTAAATGATAGATCCGTTTAAAAAATAACCCCTAAATTTCAAACATGTCCAACAAATGGCAGTTGATGACCAGAGAAATTGAAAACTGAAGGAAAAGGGTTATCAATTTTCCTATTTAAATAGATGATTTAAGTTTTGTTAAGGTTTATCACCAGCCTATTAAAAGATAGTCAGCTGTTAATGGATATTAGATAAATTGAAAGAAAATCAAGTGTTGTCTGAATGCTAGAAGGACAGGGAAAAAAACTGAATGTCATCTGCATATGTGTATTAATGTAAACCTAACCCAGAAAGAAATTTACATAATGGTCTAAGATAAACATTGACAACATGGCTGAAAGAGAGGAGCTCTGTGGCACCCCCATATTCAAAGGAAACTAATTAGGGGTTAAAGAACCACATCTAATCTGTTGTGACCGATTTGTTAAGTAGGGTGAAAACCAATTTAACACTATACCACCGATTCCAATTTGCACTAAACAATCACATAAAATGTAATCGAGTGTTGAATGCTGAAGAAAGATCTAATAAAACAAGTAGAAAATGTGAACGCATATCATACCCACGATGGAGTACATCAAGGCTTAATCTAAGCAGTAGTTTCATATTGTGTTTCTAAAGGAAACCAAATTGAAAAGTATCTAAGGCATAGTAATCATATAAAAAGGATTGCAATTGTTTTAAAATGGCACATTCAATAACCTTAACAAGAAAAGGTGTGGAAGAAATAGGTCTATGATTTGCTAAATCCTTTACATCAATGTGAGGTTTTATAACCAAAGTCGAATGGAAGCTTGTTTAAGAGAAGATGGCAACTCCCCTGAGGATAAAGATAAATTTAGTAGATTAGTCAATGGTTCACAAATGTCATTAATCAATACCCTCATATAACAGCAATGCCACAGGGGTAGAGGGAACAGATTGTCAAATTCATCTTCTTAACAATTGTGACAACCTCTTCCACATTTACAACCTCAAGCTTAGTCCATAGAGGGTCACTGAGTTCACTTTTGAAATCATTGGAGATAGGAAAATTAGAAAACTGTTGTCTTAAATCAACTATTTTTTGATGAAAAAATGACACATAGTCATTAGGTTCAATAATTGTTTGGGTAGAAGTGTTGATGTTGCTTTTAGTTAGTCTAACTAAAAGTATGGAACAACTTGGTATTCTTATGCACCTCAGATAGCTTTACAGATGTGAGTCTTTTTGGAGGCAATGACAGATGCCTTATAGTTTTCAAGCATGGAAAGGTAAACAATTTTGTCTGGCTCAAGCTGGGTCTTGCACAACTCATGCTCGATTTTACGTAGGTCAGATTTAAGTGACTGAAGATCAGTGGAATACCAAGACACCCTAGCAGACCTCTTGATGGTATGACATTTAAGAGGAACAATGATATCTAAAGATGCTAAAAGAGCTATTCCAATTACCAATAACCTCTGAGATATTTTGTGACTTAAAATCTACAATCTTAAGGATTCAATCAGTCATCGCATAATTTGTCTGTATCAATTAACTCTCATCTAAAAGCAATGAAGTTGGAAAAGGTAAGGTATATTATGTGTGAAGGAATGTCCCTGAAAACTCTCCTTAACCAGTACTGGACCAGGCATCTGTCCCGGTCCAGATTAAAAAGTATAAGGCAACCAAGTAGTTCTAATGGCAGGGCCCTGAGAGCAGGGTTAAGAGTAAAGCCTTGTGGGAAGGAAGACAGGCCAGAGACTCGAGGAGAAGGCAGCTCCTTAATATTTCTATCCTAACCATGAGTAGAAGAGTAAGGCAGCCCCTTTAATATAGCTGCCCTCTGTTAAATGTTTGTGCATGTGGAAATGCTGATATTTATTGCTACACTGTGAATAAAAGCACTGGGAAAAGGACATAACTGTGTTAGTAACACATTATCAGTGTCAAGAAGCCATGACTCTGTGATGCACATCAAATCAGGTTGAGAGTCTACTAAAACGTCATAAGACAACTCTATTCTCTTTTTTATAGGTCTAGCATTAATAAGACATACCAATAATACACTTGTAGTGAGTGACATCAATGAGAATAGTATTATTTCTAGGAATTGCTCTAACATAACTGTCTTGATCACTTGGTTGTTAGGCCAGTTATCCAGTCATAGCCCTCACCAGCATTTGTCTTAAAGGACCTGAACAAAGGCTCTCAGCAGCATTCCTGGCTGCAGAGAGATCATTCAGAAGTAACATCAATAGTATCTAGCATGATCCTCAACCTATCAAGAATAGCTTCCTTCAGTTTCCTATAGTCTTGGGAATCTTCTGCGGAGAGGATGGCACTTATAAAGAATGACACTAGTCAGACTGCCTAGTGGCTCATGAAAAATTAAATGGCCTTGGCTACCCAATTAAAGGTTATTAAGAATGCCTGGGGGGGGGGGGGGGGGGGAGGCATCTTTAGGGCCTAGTTCAGTCAATAACACCTTCAGTCTACTTTTATACTTCCATCTTATGCCTTCCTTTCAGTCTGGTGCCTGTTGCAGTTGCTGTTGGATAAATTGCTACTGGTTTTCAAGTTACACCTGAGCTTTCTGTTAGCGCTGGTTCAGCTGATGTGGAAACTGCTGCCGCATTTGTAATTGAAGGAGTTGATGCTCTGCCAACCACGTCAAAAGAGCTGCCTTCCATCTCCATCTTCAGTCACTTCTGTGAATCAAAAATCAAACTCCTCCCCACTCTGCCTTTTCTCTTTTTTTTATAGCGCCCTCTTGCCCTGTTACTTTTATTGACAGCTGCCAGGTATCAGGCATCTCTCAGGGCAACTCTAGAGTTGCTCCACCTGTTTTACTTCTCTGGTACATCATCAAAATCTCACTGCTATCAACATATGTGAATGGGGGGTCCTGTGGCTGCCCTGTCAAGCTCTTTCAGGTAGGCAGTCTAGTATCATCCATCTTGTTCTGTCTGTTTATCCTGGGCCTTCTAACGTCTGTTGAACTCTCCCAGATCTCTAAGTACCTCTACTCCTTAAAGTCTCTTCCTGATACTCTCCACCCCTCTTTGTTATCCCCAGGAGTATTATTTATGCTTTCTGGGAAAAGGCTGTGGGCTGTTGGAAGTGAAAGTGTGGTCTCTCATTTACCAAGACACTGCCCAGGACTGTCCAATTTTTCCTCTGCATTTGACTCTGCTCTGGGCTGTCTGTTGGGCTCTTTGGCCTTCCTCCCTGATGGCTCTGTCATCCAGTAAAAAAAAAAAAAAAAAGTAATAATTCCTCTGTACAGGTCTTTGGTGAGACCTCATTTAAAGTACTGTGTCTGAGTCTGAAGACCATATCTCCAAAAGGATATAGATAGAGTATTTATTTAGTTATTTAGCATTTTAATATACCGATTTTCCAGTAACAGAATTACTAATCAAGTCGGTTTACATTCAAAACAATAACCATGACAAGGAGTTGTCTTACAAGAAACAGGATGATTCGAACTTGGATAGACGCTGTTTGGAAAAGGACAACCAAAATGGTGCAGCCTCTGTACAATAAGGCCTATGAAACGTGAATTAAAGATCTAAATATATATATACTGTAGAAGAAAGGTATGATAAAGATATTTAAATACTTCAAAGGTAAAAATAGGGAACAAGAAACAATTATATTCCTATGGAAAGAATGTTTTGGAACAAGAGTTCATGGGATGAGGCTAAAAGGGGGTAGAGTTAGGTATAACATCAGACAATAGTCTATCACAGAAAGGGTGGTGGATACAAGGAATAGCATCCCAGTGGAGATGGGAGAGACCAAAACACTAACACAGTTTAAGAAAGCGTAGGATAAGCACAATGGGACCCCTGGTGGTAAAGAAATGAAAATTGAGACTGGGTAGGTTCTCTGTTTTTGTTTTTAGGGCAAAAATGGCTACAGCTGGTTTTGAAACAGGGTCTGCCCAGTTCAGGGCTGGCTATTATACTAAATGACTGCTGTGTGTAGAACCACAAAACACAGTGATGGATTTAGGATTTTGCATTTCTAGGTGCTGTTGCCTCCCCCCTGTGTGGAAACCCCACAAGGTTATGGGGCCTTGCTTGGTCCCGTGGCCCTCCCCATGTGCCCTCCATGCCCAGGACCAGAGCAGGGACGGAGACTGCATAAGCAGACGTCTTGTCTCAAGTGCATGAAGAGGAATTACTGTGGAAACCGATGTGGACTGGATAAACCAACTGGATTTAAGCTTTGCCCCAGCTGTGAATGGTGGCAATCTTGATTGAAGTTGCATTTTTATTTATACCTGCAGAATATTACAATTCAGGGAATATTTATTATTGAGACATCATCCTCAGTGTGGTTTGTACTACAGGAGCCTCCAATCTGACAAACGGATCAGGAAAGGGCAGACTAGATAGGCCTTGCGCTCCTTATCTGCCATCGTTTTCTATGTTTTAATTCTTCAAGTGAAGAAGTTAGCTCACCTCTAACAGATTGATGGTATTTTTAATCGCTTGTTTTAGGAGACCATTTCTCATTTCTCTCCTAATTATTCCAGATTTTCTTTTTATAGAACTGTAGAATTGCTGGACTTGATAAGTTAATCAGTAAAGGGGAAAAGCAGTTACAGCTCAGCCTTGTGAAAGTATTAAGAGCAGTTTGAGTGAAGGGCCAATTAAATGCTTATTTAGGAGAAGGGGATCAGGGGATGTGGAAATCTTTCTCAGTTTATTTAGGTGATAGCAGTGCAATCAGGGAGACATAGGAAGGAACAGTTTATCAGCTGTGTAATACTGGGTAATATACCAGGCACTATTTATTGCAAAGAAACATACCTCAGTCCTTTAGTGCCTGGATTTTAGGTAATTTCAGAATGAGTTCAAAAGAATCACAAAGCACATTTATTCGCATTTGGAGACAAGCGCAGTTCCAGGGGACTACAGAAGGATGTATATTGTCACTTATTGTGTCTCTTCATAAAAGTAGGAATAGGGAGGAGGTTGGCTGTATAGATTAGGAACAAAAATTAAAGCCATTGAGATACCAAATGAGAAATGAGCAGCTGAGTTGCAGTGGGTTGTTGTGAAGAAATCTGAGGGGTCTAATATCTCTGAAGGTGTAATCTATAGGCTACCATCACAAGGGAAGGAGGTAGAGATTGACAAACCAGCAACGGGTAGCATACAAAGTTCAGGGTCTGTTAATGGGGGGACCTAAATCTACCAGATGTAGATTAGAGATTGCCAGCTGCCAGAAATAGGGTGATATTGGGTCATGGATGCCTTACAAGAGGTTTTTCTCAAGTGACTAGTTGAGGAGCCCATGTGTGATGAGACAACACTGGACCTTATACTGACATAGAGAGACAGTATCACTGAGGCTATGCTAGGGTCCAGTGATCACCATACTATGTGGGTGAATGTAAACACAAGATCAGAACCAAACTATACTAAACAAGAATCCTAGATTTCTGAAGGGCTGACTAGGAATAGGGAATCTAAGAGATACAGATGAACTATGGGCAGCAATAAAAAGGAATATTGAAATGGCAACAAATCATATAAGCAAGGGGAAGAGAATGTGGAGGCCACTATGATTTACCAAAGAGGTAGGAGAAAATGTTAGAGGAAAAGTGAATAGTATTCAGGAAATACAAATAGGTACAGAAGGAGGAGGACAGGCAAAGTTACCAGGACACACAAAATGAAGCAAATCAGGAAGGGCAACTAGACAGATAAAAGCTCAAATGGAGGAGTGGATAAAACTTCCTTTAGATATGTAAGAGGAAAGAGGAAGACCAAAAGGGGAATAATAAAGGGGAGGATGGGGTTAGCAAAGAGGAGAATCAATAGAAAAAAGATATCATAGACAGATACTCGTGCTCAGTAATCACATTAGAAGGAGAGAGCGATGAACAAAAGATTAAGATATAAGGGACTGTGAACACATTGCTATTTAGAGGAATCATTTTCCAAGCCATTTCCACAGGTAAAATGGTGCTGTACCCGTGGAAATGGCTTGTTATAAAATTGCCCACCCAAGATGTGGGTGAACTTATGTGCATTTTTTCCTGACTGTGCATGAGATTACCTGGACTGAATGGAAGAGTTCCCAGGGGTGGGTTAGCACTTATTATTATTATTATTATTATGCACATGTGCATACTTTTGGATTTTCAAAAATTATGCATGTAAAATTTCCCAAAACATTTCTGCATACATTTTTAGTAGGTATAATTTGCATAGTTATTCTGGTGGGATAATTTTAAAAGTCAACATATGACTGTCAGCTTGTTTTGAAAATTGGTGAAACTGCAAGGAAGAGAAAACCACAAGGGAAGTCTGGCAGGGCTGACCCTCCCACAATCTGTCATAATATATACTCAACTATCTACTCGTACAGGTGTATTTAAAACTGCCTACCTGTTGGGCATTGCAAAACATTTTTTGGGAAATGGAATAGAATTCATGGTTTAGTTGTGGTTAGAAAATACAGCCATATGACTGGCTACATAACATTCCAGGAGTTATAATGACACTTGGATGTATTCTCCCATTCTAAGTATCTGCACATTTATTTATTTATTTATGTGTTTGTTTGCAGTTTTTATATACCGACATTTGTTTAGTAACTTCACATTGGTTTACATAGAACATAAACTTGCAACCATGCTAAAAACAAGACGTAGGCAGCGGAGCTTTACAGATAAAAATTAACTTAGGGGAGATAACAAATTAACTGTGTGGAGAGGTATGGGGGGGAAAGAGGGAAATAAGATATGAAAATAACTGTGTGTATACATAGGATAAATAAGAAAATATATACAAAGAGATACAAATTAGATTGAGATAATAGTGAGCTTATAAGAACAATGCAATATCGTGGAAAAAATATGTGAATAATTGTCAGGTATTTGAGAGAACAAGCGGAAAATGAATAAAATAAAAATAAAATAAAATAAAATAAAGCTTTCAATGCCTTTTTCTGAAATTTAACATAAGGGTTTTGTGTTGCCAGACTACCCATGTGTCACAGTATGGATATATTCATTTGTAATGATGGTACTTATCTTGCAAGCAGTAACGTCATTGGACACAAGGTCCTGATATTTCATGCATAAGTCCCAACATTGGCCATGCTTCGATGTGTCTTTGCAAGCATCTGCATCAGGAGAAACTTTGAAAGGTTACAGCAACATCAGGGGAATCCTTAATTGGCCATCTAAGGATATACACCACATCCATTTCCACATAAAAGTTTCATTTAAATGCTGCAAAAAACCCCACATGCTCATTTAATCTGAATTACGTCATGGATGACTGCACTAATCAACAATATCCCAACATATTATCAGTCATCCATGACGAAATTCAGATTAAGTGAGCATGCGTTGTTTTGTTTTAGTTTTTTTGCAATATTTAAATGAAACTTTTCTGTGGAAAAGGAAGTGGCACATATCTTTAGTTGGCCTATTAAGAATGCCCCTGTTAATCTGAATTATGTCATGGATGACTGCACTAATCAACAATATCCCAACATATTAGTGCAGTCATCCATGAGGTAATTCAGATTAACTGAGCATGCATTTTGTTTTGTGTTTTGCAGCATTTAAATGAAACTTTTCTGTGGAAACAGAACTGGCACATATCCTTAGTTGGCCTATTAAGGATTCCCCTGTATTAATTTGTAGTCATGCAAACCAAAGAACGTTTTCAGCAAAGGTTCATGGCTGTCTGCATACATACCAAAATTTGCCAGACACTTTTCAGATAAGCATTTTTGAATTGCTGTAAGCATCCATATTACTAAGCTTGCTTTATGAGTCAGGCAAACAATGTGAGCAAAGGCCAAACTTCCTGTTATAGAACGAATGGGAAATTCAGAATAATCTGCTGAACCTGCATCGATAGAAGAGAGAGAGTAATGAAGACTGAAAAGGAAACGCTGGCTCCTGCAGCCTCTTCTTCTCCTCGTTTCCAAAAGAAAAGTGTGAGTTTCAGACAGCTTATTGCTTCGAAAAGATACTGTAAGTGTTCAAATATCCTGGGTAATTGTTTCATTAACTTGAGACCCAGACCTGCCAGTTCAAATCAGACTAGTCCCCATGTGGCACAATACCTAGTGTTTAACATACGCAGACACCCACACACACAAAAAGCCGTGGCAATGCAAGGTAAAGGAATGCCACAGGGAGAGGAGAGAGACAGAAGAAGAGTGTAGCGTAGGCAGCCCTTGTGCGAGGGCAACACAGTTGTAAATGCCATGTCAGGCACAAGATGGCATTGCTAATAAGCTCTTACGCTGTGTAACAACAGCTGTCATATTTCCTTCCACACACTCTCGTCCATATTGATCTCTCCTTGTTCGCCATTCATCAGTAATAGTTCACATTGCCATGCTAGGCGGTTTCTAATAATGCTCCATCTGAACCTGTGGCCTTCTTCCTTGCCAAGAATACATTAAGACAGCCACTCAATTCACAGACAGGCGAGAGAGGGGTACATGGGGGTGCATGGTTTTTTTTTTCTGGCTTGTTACAGTTTGCATTGATTTTTTGGGGGGGGGGGGGGGGGGGGGGGGAGAAAGCATTCTCTCAAAACATGCAAGGAATGAAGACGCAATAGCTGTAGAGAGACAAAGAACTCTTTCCGTGTCTGACACCTACTGATAACCCTGCTGTAATGTCATCAACACCTGACTCCAACCCCTCCTCTTGACATCATCATAGGTCACCCTAAAAACCGGCCTGCTGCAGGAAGGGTGAAGACAGCGACAGCCCTGGCCATCTTTGGGAAGAGAAGCCGTTCCATTCTGCTCCTTTCCCTGCTGAAGGATGATCCGGTGCGCTCCAGCTCAGCCTGATCCTGGTGACGCATGGCTGCACCCTCTCCGACTAACATCGTTGTTGTTCACCTTAAAAGCCGGCCTGCAGTGGTGGCAGGGGTGAGCCAAACAGAGCAGAGATGCCTTTTAGGTAGCAAATTAGAAGTCATTTGAACTTCTTTTGTGGTCTGAATAATTTTGAGTTAAGACTTATAATGGGGTTGGGGAGTTGGATTATTTATGAAGATTTATAAGGTAGAGGTTTTAAGCTGTTTATTAGGTGGAGAGGGTCAAGTGAATATGAAATAAGGGGGAAGGCATTTTATGTTAATGTTATTCACCCCTGTCCTCTCCAATGAGTAGGGTAGGGAAAGGTTGTTTTGGGTTTGTTTGTTTTTTTTTGGGGGGGGGGGGGGGGTTAGCAATTGATCTTTAATGGGTTAATAATGTAATTTTAAATTCCATAAGAATTTAGGGATACTGAGATTATTATTTTGTTCTATGTTGTTGATTTCATTGCTATGGTATTATGTATTTAATGTTTTTGCTACTTTATTTTGTATATGGTAGTATGTATTTAATAGTGCATTGTTATTTATCAGTTTATTATGTTTTATTGTAACTGGGTTGCCAGTAAAATGGTGTGATTCCCATAACCCAATTTACAATAAGGTACTGCTTCACCCTGCTCCTCCAAACACATAAAGCATCTTACTATTTTAAAAGACTTTCTTCTTGCTTTTAATTTTAGCATTTTACTGCTACCCTGAACATTGCAGTGAATGGAAAATTACATACAGATGCAATAAATCCTTGTTCAAAGAGTTTCTAGTTTAAGTCAATACCAGAGGCAATGGGATTATGGGAGGTCAATTTTCAAAGTTATTTCTGGGGATAAAACAGTGCTTTACCCATACAAATGAAGCCTTTAAAAATTGTCTGCCTTATCTATGGGTACTTTTACCCCCAGATAGGGTAGATGTCCTGGGGAAAGGAGGAAAAGGGGAAACTCTGCATGGTGTCAGACTTCCATGCGTACTATTTTAGGTCCATATTCAAATGGTTTGTCCTGCTAACATCAGGACTTAGTGGGACAAACATTGGGTTTTGAATTTCCTGCTGCATTCACTAGCCCCAACTTATCTGGCTAAGGCCTAGATATACTAAGCCGTGATAAGGCTATAACACACGTTAAACAGGGCTTCACGTGCAAAAAAGCCATATTGTAGCAATATCCAAACATACCCCTATCATAATTAGCTGCTTTGCAGGTGATTTGCATGCATGAATTTTGCAAATCCATGCAAAACCGCTAATGCATATTTAATTCAATTGAAATAAAATAATGCAGCTGACTTTGAAAAAATGTAGTCTCATTATTTTATTGGGTTTGAAAGAAGTGTCGCTATTCTTCCGTGGGAGCAGCGGGATGATAATGCATATCCCAAATCTCTTGCAGGAGAATTTAAAAGACCCCAAGGCCCTATGCAACATTCTCATATGAAGTGACAACTCTCTCCCCCGAGGATCTTCTGAGACCCCCATCCACCTCCCAGCCATCTATCAAGGTGGCAGGGACCCAAAATAAAAAAAAACATCTTAGAATCACTTGACACCCCACCCCCTTCACCATATCCCTCCCCTTTTTTAAAAATAACTCCTCCATCCACATTAATACCTACTTCAAACCCCCCTCCAACAGACTACCCCAGCTCCTATTTCCAAAAGAAAATACAATCCCTAATTCCTAGTAGGTCCATCCTCCCTTAAATCCCAAAAGAACCTGGTGATCTAGTGGGCCCCTGGCCCCTTCCCCTCCCCCAGTACCTATTAGAAGCAGTGTTGATAGTTTGGCAGCAGCCCGGAGTGCTCCCCGGGCCGGGCAATGCCATTTTCAAATATAGCATTGACCTGGCTTTGCTCCAATCTGTATTTTATCTTAATTTTAAACTGTATTACTTATATGCTTTTGTATTTTAGATTTTTTGTGATGTTATTTATATTTATGCTGTAAACTGGTATGATTGTTATCAGAATATCTGTATATAAAGCTAAATAAATAAATATCACATGATAGGGCAAATAGCCAAAGTCTGGTAACCAAACTTTGGTCCCATCTCATGATGGGGTAAAGTGAGTTTAATGACATTTTCCAAAATGGTGTCCACTAGTCTGGAGCTAGAGTGTACTCTGGGCCACTGCTGAACTATCAATGCTGCTTCTATGAGGTCCTGGGGCTGCAAAGAGGAGTAGGACAATCACTTCCTTTTGGGATTTAAGGAGAGCGGGAAGGGAGTCAGCCCACTAGGCACCAGGGATTGTGTCCTCTTTTGGAAAAAGGGAGCCTGAGATTGTTGACTGTGGATGGGGTTTGAAGGGGTTTCATGTGGATGGAAGGGTTATTTTAACAAAATGGGATGTGGAAGGGAAATGGGACAGGGTTTCATTGCATGATTCTAAGATTTTTTTTTTTTATTTTGGGTCTGTGCCATTTCAAGAGCAGGTGATGGGTGAGCAGGGGTCTCAGAAGACCCTGGAGAAAAATGATGTAGGCCCCATGCAAAGTGGGCCACTGTCACATTTTTTGGGCCTCTGCCGGGATATTTTGTTGGAGAGGGGCTAAATTTCGCTAGGATGCCCCTCCGCAACATTTCATCTCTTTTACGTTAAAATATTGTGGCTTCGTAAATCTCCACCTAAATTTTTATTTGGTTAAATACTTAGCCGGGTAAGTTGGAGGGTGTTCCAGGGTGGGGCTGACGTATCCAGATAATGCTGATATCTACCAGCATTATCCAGCTAAATTATCCAGATAACACTGGCCGTATCATGGAGCAGTCCTAAAATTATCCGGAAAATTTTGATTTATCCAGGTACATTCAGCGGCACAGTCGCATTGCTAAATATCCCATTGAAGTTGTCTGGGTAAGTTTATCTGGATAGGTTATCTGGACTGCCTGCAGTTGAATATTGACCACTTGGATTTTAAAAAGTATGCATATAGATTTCAGAAGAAAATGTACTTGCACGTATAGCAGGAGTGGGTCTGTGCATGGACATTTTCCAACTCAGCTTGTAAAAGGAACTTTTGCCCTTTCAAAATTTTATAAAGTCTGTGGGAAGAAAGTTACCCACAAACTCTACAATTCTTTGCACGGTTTGAAGAATAACTCACCTCAGGTCACAATGAGTGTCCATGACAGAAGCAGGACATGAAATCAATTTCATGATTCCCAGCCTATTACTTTAACTAGTAGGAGCCCAATATTTAGTCAATTTATTTGAGTAAAATTGTCTTTTACATGCAGAAATCTTTTCTTTTGAAAATACCTTCCTTTATCCAGGTTATTCTGACCGCACAAAATTGCTGTGCGGACAAAATTATGCAGACATAAAATGAGCGAGATCCTCGGCATGCATGGAGTGGGCTGACAACTTTTGCCAGCTAGTGCCATGTTGAGTGCCATCTGGCTAAATGAAAATAAATAAAACCCAATCTAAAGTTCAGGCACACTGTGCTGCATGCTCAAGTTTCTGTTTTCACTTGAAGCGTTACCGCATTTTGCCTCTGAAGTTCAATTGGTCTTGTTTGGTGTGTGAAACAATTTCTAAAATAGCGCATCTATCACTGATATAGAAAAGGCATCTTATGAAAAGGTGAAATGACGAGATCAGAGAATTGAATAATGTAAGACACATAAAGACAAAACCTCTGAGAAAGGATAGGACTGGGATACAGGGCATATTGGTTTGAATGACAACATGCATAGAATTTGTTTGTCTAGGGTTTGGGGTTTTTTTTTCAGAATTTCATGTATAATCAGCATAGGCTAGAAATTTCACCACAGAAAGGGTCCAGGTTCCATTTGCTCTGGGGCTGGGATGAGAGGCATTGTTGTAATCATTCGATGAACTTTTTGGATGCTAAAGCACTAGAGCAGATATAATCCCCAAATGCTGGGGCAAAAGAATACAGGCAATGTATAATGGATCAGGTGGACCAAGGGACAGTAGGACAGGCACTGGTGGATGCTGCAGCATTAGCACAGGTTTAGTGATGGATGGAATTGCTGGACAGTAGGGCAGTAGTTAGCAGGTGTAATTCCTAAAACTGGCCAAAAATCATTGCAGATCATGTAATTTGACTAAAGTCACTGCTGCCTGTTTCTCCATAGTGGTTCTGCTGCAGAACTATATAGTAAAATCAAGAACAGTTTCTTTCCATCAAGGCTCATAAGCACTGGCATGGTAAGCTCTTCTGTCCCTCTTGCTGTCTCCAGTGGTCCAGAGATGTAAATATCCCTGTGGCTAGTTGGCAGCACAGGGTCCCAGGTAAGATAAAGACTTCAGTTTCCAGCAGTACTATTTGTTCGGAATTCATCAGCAAACTCACCACAACTGACATGAAAACAATACACGTGAACTCATTATTTCTTTTAAGAAGTATCTTCCCCATCCCACTGTACTCTGACAGCCTTTCAATAACACACAATCAGCAAAAGCACTTAGTTGATGTTTACTGAGATGAGCAGTGATTGGATGAAAGAGGAACATGAAAAGAGACAGAAACGGAGGTGTGTCTGAAAGAATCCTCAGTCACCATGGCAACAGGTGCGCTCTGCTAGCCCGGGGTTGACGGAGAGAGATGTGGAACTGAACTATAGAGGAAAAAACTGAAAGACATCGAGAGAGAGAGAGAGAGAGAGAGAGAGAGTGAATCCACTCCTTCATGAAAAAAGGAAATTCTCTCCTATCAGGTCACCTGCAAGCTGAATTCAGCTGGAGATTCAGTGAGAATCCAGGTTGTTTGATCTCTGTTTGTAATGGAATCTTGCACATCGTGCCCCTATTTTTACTTATGACACTAGACATGTGTAGGGCAATTTTCAAAGACATTTTTCTAGGTGAAGTGACCTGACTGAAAATTGCCCTTCTCAAATGTGGCTAAAGTACATGCAATTTCCAAATCATGCATTGTTCTAGCTGCAGTGAAAAGAGGCACTCCTCTTGCTTACATTGCACCTGCTCCTTTTTCAAAAGGGAAACAATGCAAAGAAGTAATGTGATATAGACTGGCTAAATTAGCTCACGTATTTTGCACACAACATAGGTTGTTGAAAATTGCTCCCTCTGAAGGGAATTGCACACGTGCTGACATATGGAAATTGTTAAGCGGGAGATACGATCGTTATCACCATTTTTATGCAAATTTTGAGTGGGCAGCTTCAAGGTTATATCTGCGCTAATGATACACAGATCATGGTACCTTTGGGGAAGGATGCTAAGAAAATTTGAAATCAGTTGAGAGAGGAGTAATTTTATCCTGAATGCCTCGATAGATTCCAGGGATTAACAGTGGGCATTCTGAGACTTTAGCCATTTCTATTCTATCACTGAGTGATCTCCATACCTCAGTTTTAGAGTTAAAAAAATCTGAAGGTGCTTATGGATGCCTAGATGCATATAATAGACCACATATCTCAAGTTGTAAGAAATGCTTTCTAAAAGCTGAAGTTGGTTAGAAGATTGTAATCTTTTCTGAATCTCACAACATTCAAGACTACAATGCAAGCAAGGGTGATACCGCATTTGGACAATAGCAAAGTTCTATGCATGGGTCTTCCTGCAAGATTCATTCCTAGGCTTCAGATGGTTCAAAATGGTGTGGCGGGGATAGTTTTGAGGGCTCCTGCCCATTACTCTATTTCTGAGTGAAAAAACTGTGGTACATTGGTGTATAATGCATTAGATACTATAGAAAAAACACCCACTAGCAGGAGCTGGATAATATTAACAATAATTGTTATTTTGTTGTGGATACCTCATATAATATACTCAGGCTTCATTTGAAATGCCTCAAAGTAGGTGTGCAGTGTATTATATACTGCTTGGCATGTCTTTAAAAAGCTTTTTACGACTATGCTACACCATAATTTATAATCATCGGTAACTACTTATTTTAAAGCAATCAAAGTTATGCAGAAGGCAGAATGAATTAAAACTTATCTTGACAGTTTGATACTATGAAATAACACCAGCCCAACCCGACACGATTTGTGTTTCGATGGCTTCTTCAGGGGTGGGAAGGCAACAAGGTGTCTGAAATTATAAACAAATAATTTGAATTTAATAAAACTTATCTTTTAAAGAAGGACATCAACTGTCTCAAAGGGTTCATCTAGAAAGTTACTTTGAATCACTGTCTTTCTGCTTGCAAGTTGCTGGTAATGGCTTCAGCTCAAATTCTGATAGCAACCCGCCATTAGTTAGGTCAGAGCTTTTAAAGCGGGAAACAGGAAGTTGAAAAAAGTTTTTAGGAGGCGTGGTATGGAGCTGTCAATCAATGACTGGGTGAGAAATTACAATAAAGTTGTCCATTCAACGTTGTCATTTAATCCTTTGGGTGCTTCTGTGGCAAGGGTATATATCCACCATTGTTCCCGATAGTTCAACTGATAGCGCTGATCGCCACCGCAATGAGTGGCACCATCCCAAATCAGGCCGAATATACAAGAAAAACCATAACACCACATGTGAATCAACACAGGTTGTATATTTAATAGTATGCCCATGCCCCCTTTTGTATGTGGGGCGTACAAGTAGACCAATAAGGGTTCGACTTCGTGAACACAGAAGTCGAATTCACACTGGCAATATTGAAGCCCCAATTGTCAGTCATTGTCAACAATTTCACCATACTTTTGGAGATTTAAAATGGACGGTGCTGGAGCAAGTACCTAGCGCTGACGCGGTGGCGGTGGCGATCAGCGCTATCAGTTGAACTATCGGGAACATGCCATGGATTTAAAAATCGACGCAGTGTGCAATGTCAAATGTCTCATTACTGATGTGATAACTAAGCTTCAAGATCATCCCTGATTCTTTCATTCTCACACAATCTGGGATACATCACCTCTTTGAAAGTGGCCAAATTAAAAGTGGATGGCTTATAGATAATTACATGCTTTCAATCTATATAAATAAAAATGTTAAATAGTTTGGACAAAATTGCAAATCTCAGAAACCACTGAACCGATTGCTTTCAAATTTGGACACAACCTTCATTTCGCATACAGGAAGGTTCTTCTGTACTTACATTACAGATATGTCACACCTGTGACAGGTAAAATAGGTTTAAAGATTTTTTCGAGAAAACAGCGATATCTGCTGGACGTAAGTGCCATCTGTTACACCTTACGGCCGGCGCCATTTTCCATTACAGCAACACGATTCAAGTGCAGGAGGTCATTCCCGGACCCCCGCTGGACTTTTGGCAAGTCTTGTAGGGGTCAGGAGGCCCCCCCAAGCTGGCCAAAAGTCCCTGGGGGTCCAGCGGGGGTCCGGGAGCGATCTCCTACGCTCGTGATGTCGGGGGACAAGAACCAAAATGGCGCCGGCGCCATTTCTATCAACTCACCCGTGGCCCGAGAGTGGAAGATCACAACGGGACCCCCCCACTGGACCCCAGATAATTTAAGACATTTTGGGGGGGTTCGGGAGGGTGGGGGATTTATTTTAAAGGGTCGGGGTGGGTTTTAGGGATGTTTTAGTGTGCCGGTTTTCCCGCCCTCCCCCGATTTACGATTTACACGATATTTACAAAAACAAAACTGCGACGATCCGAATCCCTCCCCCCCCAGCCGAAATCGATCGTTAAGACAATCGATCACACGATTCACATCTCTAATGTATAATCCATAAACTAATCCATGATGAAAAAGCCGACTGGCTTAACACAGCACTACGCGTCCATGTTCCACAGAGAAACCTGAAATCTGCTAATAAAGCTCTTCTAACCATTCCCTCTGTCAAATCAGCACATCTCACGCAAGTAAGGGAAAGAGCACTGTCACTTGCTGGTCCCGTACTATGGAACACCATGCCACTCGAATTACGGCTGCAGAGAAATTTGAAAATTTTCAAAACCAATCTGAAAACCTAGCTTTTTAAACAAGCTTTTTATAAAGATAAAGAGAAGGAGAAAAACAGATGATGAATAAAGATGCACTAAGTTAGAAACTGTTATTTTTAACCTACCAATGCATAGTAATGGTAAAACCAACCCACCTAAATGTTCCCAACAAACAAGCTTAACATACACGCTTAGTTTATAATTATGAAATGTTACTGTACTATGATGGCACATAACCAATTTGTAATCTATACCACCCATATGTTTCATTGTTGTGCCCTTATGAAAACCATTGTGATGGTTATCTAACTTAACGACGGTATAGAAAAGTTTTTAAATAAATAAATTTGTATTGACTGAATTCTGCTTTAAGTTTTTAATGTAACTCAGAACATCTTCTGTCAGTCAGTGAGTAATACATTTGATAAAATAATATAAATGAATTCTTCACTGGCTACCAATGACAGCTTCTAGGAAGAGCAAAAGACCTAGAGGTCCATATTCTCTCAGTAGGCCAGTGAGTAGCAAAACTGTCCAAATAAAGTTACCTGATAACTTCAGTTGAATATTCAGTGGGACAAATCCCTTCTGAAAATATCCAATTAAATGTTATTTAGATAACTTTAGCAATGTGTAGTCATCGGTGCAGCAAAATGTATCTGGTAAAGTTATCCAGATAACCAGTTATATTCAAATATAGCCAGTTAAGTTACAAATCCACCACTCCCCTTCAAGCAGGCACGAACCCCCAACCCCATCCTCAAAATAATTCACAAAAAATGTTGGCACATAGCGTCCGATCCTCCCTCAACCGTCAAAAATAACACCAATTTCATCACCATAGCAGCCCAAGGTTCTCACCTCCCTCCTCCGCCAGATTAGAAAATGTATCAGCTCCTACCCCTCCACCCCTCTCACCTACCCCTCCACCCCACTCTCCTGACCCTATTACTACCCTTCCACCCCACTCAGAACCCCCCAAATATCCAAGGCCCAGCTAAGAGGTGGTAGACACATGCTGTTCCCGGTCACGTCTAGTATTGCTCTGACAGCAATGTTGCTAGGTACACTACTAACGTTGCTGTCAGATAAGACTCTGCAGGTCACGCCAGGCCACCAACCTGGAAACCTTTGCGGCTGACCTGGAACTTTTCTGAATTTGCATCCTTTTCTCATTGCAGCTGGAGGTTGCCATTGACCGTAACCTGATTTTTTTAGAAAATTACCACTACAGCATACCATTATTTTTCTGAGAACTTGAGTTTATAGATGGAACAGTCCTTTCTATTACAAGATAGTATCATATATCTTATGACAAAATAACCCACGACTGATGTGGAAATAGGTAATTCAATCATTCCATGCCTGTTTCCCCCAGAAAGGGTGAGAGAAGCAAATGACAACAGATCTGGCACATGCTTCACAGAGCATATCAGAAGCCAGAAGGGGAAAAAGAAGCGAAAATTTACAGAGGAATTGCTTCTGATCAGTCTGCAGCTGCACAGGCATATAGGGGTTTTCCTGCTCGTTCTTTAAGGTGAATATCTTGAACAGTAAAAACGAATTACATATGAAATATGCTTATAAATCCTGTCTTCCAGGCACCAGTCTTACAGCCTCAGCTTTTCTGATACAGGATCTTAATTACCTCAGCTAGCATGTAAACAGAAGGGTAATTTTTCCATTTCTCAGGCACTCTGACTTCACATATTGGAATTAGTGCAGCCATGCCACTTCCAGCTGAGCTGCTGCTCCCCTGAGATCAACAGGCAACATCTTATCTGGGGGGAAAAAACAGTGATGTTATAATAGGTGCTCTCAGCTGGAATAAATGTGAACTGCAGAGGAGTGTCCTGCTGCCTGTAGTCACAGGAAGCTCTCTCACAAATATTTCTACCCTGATAATTGTTTTGGATTTTTCCATTTCAAATCCCAGCGAGTTCATTTTTCTCCTGACTTTTTTTCTCTCTATATTCTTTCTTTGGTGGAGTTAGGAAATAATCTGCAGTACCAGTTGGGACTTTCATTTTCGGTTTATATTGTTCTTTATTTTGCCTGGGAATTTATCAGGTTTAATATGATAAGAACAAAAACAGGAGAAAGTCAGTTGAAAAAAAAGGACTCATTATTTTTCTGGGTAAATATCAGAGTTTATTTTGGTGGATGAAGCCAGGATGCTAAAACAACACTATCAGATTCTCCCGCCTACCCACTCAGCAGCATCCCCCTCTCTACCCCCATCCCCTGCCTAGCATGATCCTCTCTCTCCTCCCACCACACCGAGAATCTTCCTCCCTCCCTCATTTCCCCCACCCCACACACTGCAACAGCTTTCGTCCTTACTAGTGGTGCCTCTAGGCTTCTCTCTCCCTCGGTTAGCATGCTTGTTGAGACTCCCATGCTGTGCAGCTTTGCACTTCTGCTTTTGTGCAGGGCCTGGACGCCTGCTGGAAAGTGCTTCTGGTGGACAGGGCCTGCTTGAAATGCATTCATGTAACCAGACAGCAGGCACTTTGGCCGCATGAGGGTGTGGAGACAGGACTTGAAACATGGCATGGGTGGCATTGGAGGGTGAGCACTTTCACTGGGGAGAGTGGGACTTGAAACACAGCATGCACTTTGGCACACACTGGCTTCCAGCAGTGGCTGGAGGCCTTGAAACGCTGCATTTGCAGCTCTGCAGCAGCTTTTTAATCAGCCTAAAAGTAGGGTGAATATGATTTTAAACGAAATGTCATCTTTGGAAAAATCCAGGAATTTATGAATGAAAATTGGTTTAAACTGATAACGAAGGACCCTAAGAATTGGAAAGGCCGTGAGAATAGGCCTTTCATGCCTTTTTGGCATGGGGCTTCTCCTTCTTATCAAAAAGTGGAGGTGAAAAGCATACAATAGAAGCTTGCACTCCTAAATGTTATATATAGTTCAAGCAATACCCCCAAAAAACTTTAAATAAATACTGTTTTCTTAAGGCTTCTTCATAATCACCAGCTTGCAATCAGCTTTATGTTGGGCAATGCCATAGTTGTAGTCATATAACGCCAATTCATTGATTATACTTTTGTTGCTCCTTCTTGATCATTCCTCTTCTCTTTGTGTAAGCTGAGTTTTATGGAATTAGTATGGTATCTAATTTTAACAAATCAGATTGCTCATGATTCACCAAGTGGTGCATTTAAAGAAATAGGAGAACAGCCAAGGCAGCCATCTAAGTTTAGCCAGCTATCTTTAGGTTAACTTTTAGCAACCTAGTCAGCTAGGTTTCAACTAAAATTCACTTACATCTAGCCAGTTAAATTTAACCAATTGCATTTAGCCAGTTAAGTATAATTGGTGTTCAAAGATAGCCATTTAAGTTGGTTTCTTGACCAAATCTTGCCTCCTGAAATGAACGGAATGTGTGGGAATGTGGGGTGGGCTGTGTGTGTGTGTGTGTGTGTGTGTTGGGGGTGTTTTTGCATGTGGTGGGTACATGTGGGTATGTGTGTGAGTAGTGTGTTAGTGTAGGTGTGTGTATGTGGGTAGGGTGGAGGTGTGTGCATATTTTGGAAGCACTTGTTTGTGCCATCCTTTGCCAGTTTCCCTACCTCTGTCTCTCTTTTCCTGTGTTCAGAGCTAGATTTAGGATTTGAGCACCTATAGGCAGGATTGGAGAGTGGGGTTGGGAGTCTCTGGAAATCAGATAGTGCCACAGCAGTACCCCTTTGAAGTGGATTGCTAGAGCAGGCTCCTCCTTGACATAGTTGCACTTCTGTTTGGCATGGGTATTTGGTACCTTCAAAATTTGGCACCCTGGGAATTGCCTGCTGCCTATGCCTAAATCCAGGCCTGCCTGTGTTGCTCTGTTGCAAAGTGCTGGTAGGATGGAAGGGACATTTGGAATGGAATGCTGGGCAACATTCTAACGGTTTCCCATAGAAAACAAAGGAAATATTTTCCTATTCAGAGCAATGAGGATTTTATTTGAAGGCTGAATTCTCTAAAAATACAGATCTGATGTTTCTGGTTTTCAAACTTGTGTTAGATATTCACATTTTCTTCTTGGTGCTTTTTCCATCTCCTTTTTTGTCTATAAACAGACAGACAGACATCAAACCATTTTACATATTTTTTTCCGACTTTCTGTATATTGGAAAGCATGAAATGATCATTAGGACATTTTGGGGTTTATTCTAACCCGTCTCTTGAAGATTTCTTTATATGCATAATTTTCTTGCATGCCTCTGAATTTCACAGAAGAAAGGTAAAAAAGGAAATGTCTTCTGCTCATTTAAACACGCTAGCTGTAGATTGCGCAGTGAGCAGCTGAATAATGACACTTATGACCATTAATATAAGAGCGGAAAACTGTAACTGAGTCTGTATTCCTGACCCTGCACACATTTTCAATGCACACATTTTGAGGGCAAATTTCAAAAAGTATTTACCCAGTGTAGATTGTCCTGGCAGAAAATGTCCTGCCTCCACTTCTCCCTACCCCTCAGTGTGGATAAAAGTGTGCACGAACTTCTCCAGGGCACACGCTTTTAGCTGGATGAAAAAGAGGTATTCCCTGTCCATGTGTTCAGGTCAGGGGAGGAAAACAATGAGCTTAGATTTGATTATCAAAACTGCTTGCGGTTTTTTGCCTCCATTTTGCTACAGGCACTTTGTACACTTGCATCTTGTAAGAAATTTTCAAAGGGAAGTTATCCGGGTACTTTCCCTTTGAAAGTTAGTTAGAAGGTTCTCAGTTACAAAAGTTGCACATTCTGTCTCAAACTGCCCCCTTATTTGTTTCTCTGCCCTCTTTTATTGGAAGACTGTTCCACACCCACCGTTTGCTCTTCCTTACTATCCCCTCTCATCTTCGGCCTTCAGCTTACAAGATCTCATCAAGATGTATATATATAATCATTAGAGATGTGAATCGTGTCATCGATCGTCTTAACGATCAATTTCGGCTGGGAGGGGGAGGGAATCGTATCGTCGCCGTTTGGGTTTTTAAAATATCGTTAAAATCGTGAAAATCGTGAACCGGCACACTAAAACACCCTAAAACCCACCCCGACCCTTTAAAATAAATCCCCCACCCTCCCGAACCCCCCCCAATGCCTTAAATTACCTGGGGTCCAGCGGAGGTCCGGAACGACCTCCTGCAGTCGAATCGTGTTGTCTTCGGCCGGCGCCATTTTCAAAATGGCAGCGCAAAATGGCGCCGGCCGTAGACAACACGATTCGACTGCAGGAGGTCGTTCCGGACCCCCGCTGGACTTTTGGCAAGACTTGTGGGGGTCAGGAGGCCCCCCCAAGCTGGCCAAAAGTCCCTGGGGGTCCAGCGGGGGTCCGGGAGCGATCTCCTGCCGTGAATCGTTTTTCCGTACGGAAAATGGTGCCGGCAGGAGATCGACTGCAGGAGGTCGTTCTGGACCCCCGCTGGACTTTTGGCCAGCTTGGGGGGGCCTCCTGACCCCCACAAAACTTGCCAAAAGTCCAGCGGGGGTCCGGAACGACCTCCTGCAGTCGAATCGTGTTGTCTACGGCCGGCGCCATTTTGCGCTGCCATTTTGAAAATGGCGCCGGCTGAAGACAACACGATTCGACTGCAGGAGGTCGTTCCGGACCCCCGCTGGACCCCAGGTAATTTAAGGCATTTGGGGGGGGGGGTTCGGGAGGGTGGGGGATTTATTTTAAAGGGTCGGGGTGGGTTTTAGGGTGTTTTAGTGTGCCGGTTTTCCCGCCCTCCCCCTTCCCCTTCCCCCGATTCACGATTTTTTGACGATAAATCGGGGGAATTGTTATTGTATCGCGGCTCTAACGATTTTTGACGATTTAAAATATATCGGACGATATTTTAAATCGTCAAAAAACGATTCAC
Organism: Rhinatrema bivittatum; assembly: GCF_901001135.1. Classification (NCBI taxonomy): domain Eukaryota; kingdom Metazoa; phylum Chordata; class Amphibia; order Gymnophiona; family Rhinatrematidae; genus Rhinatrema; species Rhinatrema bivittatum. Next base: position 276,042,887 of record NC_042615.1, on the reverse strand, counting down.
ATCCCTAATAATCATCCATTCTGTAACTCCTCCTTCGAGAATCACCTTGCCTCTTTAACTCCTAGATGAATATGTTTAGAGTACTCTTCCTTTCCACATGGTTCTTACCAGACATGCCATGAAACAGCTTTGCAGTCACTGTGCCACAGCTTTTCAATTCTCTTAATATTTTTCCTGCACTCAGCAGATGACTTGAAATGTTATTCTGATGTGCACCCAGCTCACGGTGGAGAACACAAAGCAACACTTGAATACAGAGTGCTAAGCAATTAAACTGCTTCTAAGCAATATTCACACATCTATATTTCAAGATTGTAAAATCCAGTTCAGCACACAGCTCAGTCTATGAATGATACGAATACGTGAATCTTTGCTGGAAAACAGTCTTACCTCAGAGCGTGATGGATCTCTCACTGCAGCCAGGGAATGGCATGCAACAAGTCCGGGCTCAGTTCAGTAGGAACCCAATACAAGCAGGGTAATTTGATTCCGGTCCAGTTCACAGGCAGGCAAAACCAAGTCCAGTCCGAGTCGTAGGCAAATAGCAAACAAGCAAGTCCAGATCTGGTCCGGGTTGTAGGCAGGCAGCGAGCAAGGTAAATCCAAATCCGGTCCGGGTTGTAGGCAGGCAGTGAGCAAGGTAAATCCAAATCCAGTCCGGGTCGAGGCAGGCAGCAAGCAAGGTAAATCCAAATCCGGTCCGGGTTATAGACAGGCAGTGAGCAAGACAATCCAAATCCAGTCCGGGTCAAGTCAGGTAGCGAGCAAAGTAATCCAAAACCGGTCCAGGTCGTAGGCAGGCAGTGAGCAAGGCAGTCCAAGTCCGGTCCGGGTCGAGGCAGGCAGCAAGCAAGGCAAATCCAAGGGAAAGCAAGATCAGGGCAGGCAGCAAGTAGAATAGTCAGAGACAAACCAGGTTCCAGCACAAGACAGCAAATAATCCAACCAGAGCACCAAGCCTGTAGCCGAGGCAAGCCTGTAGCCGAGGCAATGCTGTGCTGGGCTCGGTGCTTTAAATAATAAAAGTTCCCATGCAAATGCAAGAATTTCCGGGAACTGACGTGTACTTAACGGGGGCAGAACCTGCCCCTGAAGCGCGTCAAGGTACGCTGTTCACGGCTGCTGCTGTTGCGCAGAGGAGGATCTGGGATCTTGCCGAACGGTAACAGTACTTCTCCCGCAAGGCTCCCTCCTCCTGCTTCCAGGACGAGGTTTGAGAGGGAACCAATGAAATTGTCAAAGTAAACGAGGTGCCTGGATGTTAACCAGTGGCTCCCAAGAATTTTCTTCAGGCCCAAATTTTTCCAAGAGATTAAATATTGTAACCGTCCCTTACTTCTCCTGGAGTCCAAAATTTCTTTGAACCTCGTATTGCGTATCGTTCTGTATAAGCGAGGAGGGTAATTTTTTGGTCTTCCTGGAGGGCCAAGATAAGATTGCAGGCTTAAGTAAAGAAATGTGAAACACGTTATGGATACGTAGATTAGGAGGTAACTGGAGTCTAAAGGTAACTTCGTTGATTTGTTTAGCAATAGGAAATGGTCCAACAAACTTAGGCGCAAATTTCAAAGATGGAGTGCATAACCTAAGGTTCCGAGTACTTAACCACACCAAATCTCCTGGTTGAAATTGAGGCCCCCCTCCTCCTCTTTTTATCAGCTTGCATCTTGGCTTTGCTGGAGGCTTGTTGAAACAATTTTCATGTATCCTCCCAAAGTTTCATCATAGAGCAAATCGTCTGTTCCACGGCCGGACAAAGGGAGTATGTGGCAATGGGGAGGGGAATCCGGGGATGTCTCCCAAAAACCCCCCAAAAAAGGTGATGCCCCTGAAGCTTGATTTATATGATTTTTATGAGACATCTCAGCCCAAGGTAACAGGGAAGCCCAATCGCCGTGTCTTTGGTTCACAAAACACCGGACAACGGTCTTGAGAGATTGATTGGTGCGTTCAGTTAAACCATTAGACTGCGGGTGATAGACTGATAAAAATTTGAGCTCTATCTCAAGTTTTTTGCACATGTCTTTCCAATATTTAGCAGTAAACTGAGCACTCCTCTCTGAAACAATACTTGAGGGTAAACCATGAATGCAAAAAATGTATAGAAGGAAAAGGTGGGCCAATTCCAGAGCAGAGGGTAATCCAGGAAGGGGGATGAAGTGAGCCATTCTAGAAAGTCGATCTATGACAACCCAAATGACTGTATTCCCCTTGGATGGAGGAAGATCAGTTATAAAATCAGTAGCAATCTGTGACCAAGGCTTGTGTGGAACAGGAAGAGGTTGTAGTAGTCCAAGAGGTCATTGTCATGGGACCTTGTGAGCTGCACATGTAGGACACGATTCTACATACATCTTAATGTCAGATTTCATTTGCGGCCACCAATAGAAGCGAGAGAAAAGATCTTTTGTTCTATAAACCCCAGGATGTCCGGAAATGTGAGAGTCATGGGCCCATTGAACGACCTTTTGTCTAAGATGCTTTGGAACTACCGTTTTTCCCACTGGAACAGTAAATGTAGCTGCTGAAGCTCTGAGATAGTGCGCCAGCTCGTAGATTCTTCTCAGCGGGTCGGAAGTGTACTTTGAAATCTAATCTGCTAAAAAATAATGCCCAGCGAGCTTGTCTAGGATTTAACCATTGGGCCTGTGACCAGTAGGTGAGATTCTTGTGGTTCATGTAGATATTTTGACAGGCTATTTAGCCCCCTCCAGAAGATGAGCCATTCCTCCTGTGCTGCTTTAATAGCCAACAGTTCTCATTCTCCTATAGTGTAATTCTTTTCAGCAGGGGAAAATAGTTTTGAAAAAATAAGCACAGGTGAATAATTTACCAGACTCTGAAGGTTGCAAAAGAATGGCTCCGACCCCTAATGCTAATGCATCAACCTCCAGAATGAAAGATTTAGTTGGATCAGGTCATATAAGACAAGGGTCCTTAATGAATTCTTGTTTTAAATGTTGAAAGGCATGGAGGGCTTCTGAGGGCCAGTTATAAATTGGAGCTCCTTTCTTCATTAACGCAGTAAGTGGTGCTACCAATGTAGAGTAGCCGGAAATAAATTGTCAGTAATAATTAGAGAACCCCAAAATCTTTGTAGAGCTTTGAGCCCTGTGGGTTGGGGCCAATCCAAAATCACCTTGAGTTTCTCCTGATCCATCCATAGAACATCTCTGGATACAATATACCCCCAAAATGGTAATTCATTCTTGTGAAACAGACATTTCTCTAATTTAACAAATAGGTTATTCTCCAGGAGGCGTTGGAGAACTTGCTTCACATGAATTTGATGTTCCTGCTCAGTTTTAGAAAAGATTAGGATGTCGTCCAGATAAACAATGATGTGAGAATAGAGAAAATCTCGCAAGATGTCATTGATCGTGTTCTGAAAGACTGCTGGAGCACTACACAGTCCAAAGGGCATAACACGATATTCATAATGTCCATTGTGAGTATTGAATGCAGTTTTCCATTCATCTGTCTCTCGTATCCTAATTAAATTATAAGCTCCTGGAAGATCGAGTTTGGTGAAAATCTGGGCTCCTTTTAGACGATCAAAAAACTCTGACATTAATGGAATAGGATAATGGTTTTTCTTAGTGATAGCATTTAGTCCTCTGTAGTCAATACAAGGGCGTATTGAGCCATCCTTCTTTTTGACAAAAAAGGAACAGTGCATATTAGAACCTGTTAGTGCAGTTGAAACAAAATGGACCCAAACATAAGCCAATCTCTTCCTCACCCCCCAGATTTGATTATAGTAGCGCCCTACTCCTGTAATATCTAATATCAAGTCAATCCATCCTATGGTGTGACTGCTGAAATGAGATCACAGATAGACAGATGGTCATGATGTCCACATTAGGTGTTTGCTCTTTTTTTTTTTTTTTACTTTGTAAACAAACGATGATTTTTTTTGAAAATGGGACATAGTAGGGCAGCAGAGAGTAGGGTTTATTCCTGCCCGATTTGTACTACTAGAACCCCGCAGATGGGGTAAGAGATATCCAAGGGTGTGGAGGGGAGAAGGACATAGAGGAACTCCCAGCTGTGGGGATGGGAGCGGGTCAATTTCTAAATTCTGGTGGTGCTAGGGTTATTTTTTGTTTCCAAAACAAGTGGAAATGAACAAAAACCTGAATTTTGGCATGTTTTTTAAATTTTGTTTTCAAACCAAACAAATTTACATTTAGTTAGAGAATGAATGCATATCCCTTCACAACCCAGTCCTTGGGGTGCACCTAACCAGTCAGATTTTCATGTACTATGCAAATCTATCTTATGCATCTTCATTGTGGATATCCTGAAAATCTGACTGGTTAGATGCGCCCCATGGACTGGATTGAGAAGCAATGTTGTAGGCATTAAGAAGTATCAAGCTGAAGAACAATCTGAGTCTCTAAAACTAATTGTTCTGGTTTGAGTGTAGATGCAGAGCTAATTTCTCTGAGCTTTGAGGCATTAAGAAACTGTGTGGAGAAGCCATTACATACTACACTACAAGGTGATCAAGGGGGGGCGGTGGAGAGGGGAGCAGTGGTTAGATACTTGTGCTTGTCTGAGTCAGAGTGGCCAGATTCCTCCCTGAATCTCCCCCTTGCATGCTCACTTCTGTTTCCAACCACGCCCTCTAACATTGCTCTTTGAAGATCCTTGCTGCCACAGAATCCAGAAGATTCTAAACAAGTAGTCATGTCAGCTTTCTGCTCTCCTGAAACTCTGTGCTCTCTTTCACCTTTTCTCCTGGAATATTCTAGCTCTCCCACTTGTTCCCTCTGCACTGAAAAGCAACTCCCATGTACAATGTTTAATTGTATACCATAAGGAAGCCAGCAGGAGGAGCCAAGAGAAAAAAGAACTGAGCATGCAAAGTTTAGCATGCTTATGCTATTTAACATGCTCTCTGTAAGTAACATGCACATACAATTTAATGAATGCAATTTCAAATTTCCATGTACTATAATAGCATGAGCATGTTATTTCTACAATTTGAGCATTCTAAGTATTTTTTGTTAGGTGGATTATTAACATACATGTTAATCTTTTTTTACAAGATCACACTAAAATTGGTTTTACATGAGTTTGTTTTGCATAGGCCCCTAAATCTTAGATCCAAAACTTGATGAAACCGTGTTTTCTTAGTGTAGGAAGTGGGGTCTGGAGAAGATCTCTGTTAGAAAGGAGGAGCAAAGAAAGTAAGTGCTGTGACATGGTACTTGGGGCTTAGAAGGAGCTAGTTACCAGTTACTATTTATGAAGAACATGATTATTTAAAATTTTAGAACGAAGGTTGAAACTTTAGAGGTGAATTTTAAAAGCTCGACAAGCTCATTAATTAGGAGATGTGCCAAAAAAGTTGGACTGAGCGTATTTTAAAAGCTACCGAGACCCTTGGATGTCTCCCACAGAGCGCACATCTCTAACGTGTTCAAAAAGGGGTAAGGTGTGGGTGTGGTCACGGCTGGGCACGGGTATTTTGGGACATGAACCTAAGATGTGCACATAAAAACTGAGATGACCCGGCGAACCGAGGATCCCTGCTGCGTAACTTTACTTCTGCTATGGATGCTGTGAAAGTTAAAATTTAAAGAAAACCAGGCAGATCTATGGGGTTTTAAGGGTCAGGGCTAACTGGGGGGGAGGGGGGAGAGGGCTATCAAGCCAGGGAGAGGGTTGGAAAACCTATTTTGTAACTGGGCAAAATGGGGATGAACTGGTAAAACTTGGAACGGTGTTGGGTGCTTCTTTTAAAGTTCCCTGATTATTGAAGTAGAAGCAGGATTGTGCACACATCCACACACCCACTTAAAATGTAGTGCCCATGTGCACGCGGCCAGGCTATTTTATAACATGCGCGCATATGTGCACGTATGTTATAAAATGACCGCGTACCTGGGTGCGGGCTGGCGCATGTGCGCAATTGTGCACATGGGCACCGGTTTGAAAGTTGCTTATAATGTTTAGGCAAGAACATTCTGAATTTTGATATAAGCAGAGAGAGGATTTTAGACTGATTTTAATTTGTGTATGTTATTTTGTCAGTAAAATATATATCTTTTATTATGAATCTATATTGTAATCTGCGCTGGACAATTGTATGGAAATTGCAAACTATAAGAATGGTTAAATAAATAACCACAAATAAATAAATAAATAAATAAATAAATAAATAGTGCCATGGAGGTGATCTTTGTGTCTGCTGGTGGGAAAGGAATTCCTACACTGAAACTGTTGCTAGGAGGAAAATCACATGGTTAATGTGAGCTCCTGGTCTGGCTAATCTTTTAGTGCAGGGAGGTATCATTAGGCAGATTATTTTGAAGAACACATTTCCAATTGTACAAACTGAACTTCTGAACTACATTTGCTATGCTGTATGGCATCTTCTATACTTTTTCGAAGTGATGTCAGTTTTACCTAGCCCTTCTTTTCCCTCATGTCAGCTACCCCATTTCTCAACCGTGATTCACAGTACAATTAAACTAACTTACAGATAAATATCACATCTGTACCAAAGATGTGAATTTCAAGGAGCTATTTTACCAGCTTTGCAATACTTCAGATTAATAACTGTGCCAAATTTTAGAGTGTACTTGTAAGAGAGGTGGACCCTTGAGCCGAGACAAGGTTGTTGCCCCAACCAAGGGGAAGCCCCTGGTGGTCCTCGTCGTCAGGAGGTGGTTCTGGGAGATAGAACCCAATAGGACCTTCACCTATACCAGCCCACGTTCCCCGCGGGTTGAGCCTTTGGGTGCTGGGGAAGGCAGGACTTAGGCGTGGGTCTCTCAGACGGCAGGTGGGAGACAGGTTGGATGTACCCAGGGTCAAGGTAGGCAGCAGGCTAAACAGGGTGGAGGCCAGGCTGAGGTCAGGGCAGGCAGCGGATAAGCAGAGACAAAAAACCAGGCTGAGGATCAGGGCAGGCAGCAGACAAGCAGAAACCAGGAGACAAGCAGGGTCAGAGCCAGAAGATCAATCCAAGGAAGCAGGGGTGAGGAAGAGCTGGACAAAAGCAGGAACTGGAACTAGGACTGGGGCTGGAGCTGGAGCAGGAGCAGGATCCGGAGCAGGAAGCAGGAGAACCACAGGAATGCGGGATCAGGACGCAGACAACACGCACTCAACAGGAGCTGGACCTGTTGCCAAGGTGAAGAGGAAGTGAAGGTATTTATACCTGCCTCTCCTGACATCATTATCCCTGGCTGCGGGGAACTATCCCGCCGTTGGCCCTTTAAATCTAGCCCAGGCACGCGCACCTAGGGGGCCCAGGGATCACTCCGGCGTCGGCGGCATCGGGAGTGCTGCGACAGGCCGCAACGGCGGCAAACCGCACTGGGACACAGTAGCAGAGGGGAACACTGGAGCCGGGGCACCTAACAGTTCTATACTATTGGCTGACATACAAGTACAAATCCGTTATCATGTCACTTCTGGCTTGCCTTGAATCTCTAAGGTTATAATAGGCCTGGTCCACTGAATCTTGTAGGCTTGGTCAAATATCTAGTTTCAGAATTCATTTGGCTCTAATATGATCAGGTTCTTATGTTTATACCCTCCTCCCGCAAAACACCATAGATATTTGTGAAACATTTAACAAGCTGTGAAAATAAATGGCATCATGGGAGCTTGGGTAGGACCCCAATCAGATATAGATGTTTATCCAACTTTTGCCAGATTCAACTAAGCCTCTATCCCACTCCCTTCCCTGTCTCAGGGCAAAAGTAAGAGATCATGTTGAACTTGAAGCTGTAATGATTCATCCATCCCTGCTTTAAATGGATGCAATAAAAGTGGTTCAGAATTAATTGGCCAGAAGGGGAAAGGCTGTCTAATTGCCAAGGTTTTCCATTTTAAATGATGACATTTAGCTACTCTTTACTTTTAAAGTTATTTTTTATATTACTCATTATTTTCAAGAAAATCTGGTAGACTTTCTTCTGTACCTCAAAGATGTCAACATGCAGCTTCACTCAAATTACAGTGTGGATAAAAAAAGCAAAAGGAATAGTTGCCTGCTTGTAAGAGGCTCCCAGGAGATACCAATGTTGTGAAAAATAGCAGTGGTTTTCCTGAGCCTTTTGCGCATGTTTTTTTGACATTTAGATAATAGGTTATTAAAATGACATTATCTGAGCTGGAGAGTGAACTTGATACCCCGGTTTCATTCCCCCACCACTTTCCATGCAAGGACTGTAGGCAGTGGCATACCGAGAGGGGTGGGGGGGGGGGGGGGCAATGCCTGCAGGCACAGGGCTATGGGGGACACTGATAGCTGACAGGGGGGATCCATGCAGCCGCCGGTGGACCTCATTCAACCACGGCCCGAAGAAAAAGTCACATCCAGGTGCTCCTCCTCCTTCCTGCCTGCGCAGCCCCAAAAGAAAAATGTTGCCGGAGCCGAGCGGGCAGGAAGAAGGAAAAGCATCAGCCTCGTGCAGAAAAGAAGCAGCGTTTGTGGGAGGGCTGCCATGTATCCCATCTTGCAGCTGCCTGAGAAGAGGAGGCCCGGCAACAGGACTGCCACGGATTCCATCTTGCGGCGGGCTGAGAAGAGGAGGCCCAGGGGTGAGAGAGAGGCTGAGGCCCTGTAGAATGTGTGTGTGTATGAAAGCGAGTTGAGAGATTAAATGAGTTGAGAGATTGCGTATGGGAGTGAGAGTATGTACATTCGGTGAGACAGCATGTGAGAGCCTGTGTGTGTGTGTGTGTGTGTGTGTGTGCATGTATATGAGACAGTATATGAGAGTGAGAGCCTATGTGTGTGCGTGTGTATGTGTGTGAAACAGCAGCGGAGAGTGAGAGCCTATGTATTTGTGTGAGACAACATGTGAGAGAGAGAGAGCCTGTATGTGTGTGAGAGTGAGACAGCATGTGAGTGTGAGAGCCTGTGCTTTTGTGCGTGTGTATATGTGAGAGAAAGAGGTTGAGTATGTATGAGAGAGACAGCTTGTGAGAATGAGAGCCTGAGTGTGTGTGTGAGTCAGCATGTGAGAATGAAATCTTGAGTGTGTGTGTGTGTGTGTGTGTGTGTGTGTGAGAGAGAGTCAGCATGTGAGAATAAGAACCTGAGTGTGTGTTTGAGGGAAGAAGGGAAAAAGGGAAGAAGACAGATGGAAAGAGAAGAAGAGGAAAAAAAAAAAAGACCCTGTAAAAGGAATTGGCAAAAAACCAAGAAAGGGAAGGTGGGGAAAAAAAGCCTGTGACCACCGATTAGAAAACTAAGATCAGACAGCAATGGTAAAAAAAAAAAATAATAATTTTTGAATTTTTGGGAATGTGCAAGAGTAGCATTTTCTCTATGCGGATCTCGCAATGTACGAGATTAGCATGGAGGAACTGGAAGCCCCACAAATTTTTAATACTGCGGGGCCTGCACAGAGGAGGCAGCAGAACTGGCTTCAGTTCCAGTAGTAGCAATCGAATGCCTCCCCAAGAGCCACACGGCACCAGTGACAGTGGCAGCAGAGGAATGACAGAGACTTCAAGGTTGCTGGTAAAAGAAAGAGAGGGGTCTGCCTTCAATGTGTGCATGTATATGAATGGGAGTCTGCTTGGGGTCTATCTGTGTGAAATGGGTGCCTGCCTAGTGGGGTGTGTGTGTGTGAGAGAGAGAGAGAGAGAGAGAGAGAGAGAGAGAGAGAGAGAGAATGAATTGGTGCCTGCCTGGGGTCTGTATGTGTGTGTGAGCGTGTGTGAGAATAAATGTGTTCATGCCTGTGGGGTGGGGGGAGTGGTGTGAGAATGAATGGGAGCTTGCCTGGTTGTGTGTATGTATATGTGAGGGAGCCAGTGAGAGCGTGTGTGTATATGAGAGAATCCAGGGGAGAGAGAGGGTCTTAGAGCCTAAGAGTGTGTCAGTTTCTGTGAGAGAGAGAGGCTGTGGGTGTGGGTGTGTATGTGACAGTCTATGTGTGAGAGAGACTGGACATGCGAGTATGTGTAAGAGAGAGAAAGGATAAAGTTTGTGCGCCCCTCCTAATCTTCAACAATCTCAGGGTGACTGGAAATCAAGATTTACCATGTATGGGCAATAGGGGCTTTTTAAAAATCCTTATTAGTTTTAATTATTGGGTGTTATTTGATATATATGCTGTTTTGAAATATTTTATGGTGCTCGGGAAATTTTTAAAAAATGTATATGATTTTAATTAATAGAAGTTATTCTGTTTGTCAGTAGCTTAAAAATATTCTTTTATTAGTATGGCTTTACTATTATAATTGATGCTTTATGTTTTTTGATTTTATTTGTTTTATGAGGAATGGTGGTTCTGTTTTTCCTTTGTTACACACCTAGAGTCTGGCTTCTTGGGGTTTCCATTTCAATTTTTGTCTGCATATTGCTGGTTCTATTTTGTGAACCTTTATTCTGTATTTGGTGAGGGTCTGTCTCTGCTCTGTGCATGTTACCATGATGAGAAATTCTGCTAACGTGTAGTGTCTGTGTAGGGATCTATAGCAATCGGATTTGTTTTGTTTCTGTTGTGGTCGCCAGCCGCAAACTTCCGCAGCCTGCTTTCCCTCTAGGCATCCTCCATCCCGCCTCCAATTCTGTGCTCCAGTCGCAGGGCAGGGAGTCGCTGCCTCTTCCTCCGACAATGCCGATGCCGTCCTCCCCGCTGGCCCTCCTATGTGCGCATGTGTGCCTCTCTCCCCAATTTAAAGGCCCAGCGGCGGGAAAGCTCCCCGCGGCCCCGACTGATGACGTCTGGCTGGGGGACTATTTAAGCCCAGCTGTGCCGCTCCTTCCTCACCTCAGCAACAGGTCCCACTCCTAGAGAGTAGCTGGTTGTTTCCTGACTCCATGTTCCTGGTTCCTGGTTCCTGGTTCCTGATTCCGTGCTCCTGATTCCTGGTTCCTGGTTCCTGACTCCTTTCCTGGTTCCTGTTCCCGTGCTCCTGCTCCTGGCCCTGTGTTCCCGCTCCTCTTTTTCAGATTCCTTGGACTGACCCCAGTACATTTCCTGGACCCTACGTTGTCTGCTGTCTGCCTCGTCTGTCTGCCTGTCCATTGGATCTCGTTGTCTCGCTGCCTGCCCCGACCTCTGGCCTCCAACCGGACTCCTCTTCTCACCACTGGCCTCGACTTCTGGAACATCTAACCATGCCTCACCTTCTGACTTCGTGGGATCCTTCACTGACCAGAGACCCACGCCTAAGTCCAGCCAGGCCTGGCCAGCATCTCCAGGTACTGATGCAGGGTTACCTCCTGCAGGTAAGAACATAAGAAGCTGCCATACTGGGTCAGACCGAGGGTCCATCAAGCCCAGCATCCTGTCTCCAACAGTGGCCAATCCAGGCCATAAGAACCTGGCAAGTGCCCAAACATTAAACAGATCCCATGCAACTGATGACAGTGAGCCAGTCCTAGCACATTCTACCACCCCTTCCTCAGCCCAACCCAACACATGCAGCCCCCCTCCCTCCCCCCAGCCAGCACACTCTACTCCCTTTCTCCAGGTTGGGAGGGGGGGACTGAGTGCTGGGCTCAACTAGCCCTGCCCCAGCACACCCTGGCCTCCCTGCCAATCCGACCCCAGAACACCCAGCATCCCCCTCCCTTCACCAACCTCTCAGTACTCTATCCCCCCTCCCTAGCCTGATTGCGGCACCTTGACCCTCCTCCCATAAGGGAAAATGAGAGGGAGCAAAAAAGCAACCAAAACCAGTCCCTTGCAAAAAAAAAAAAAAAAGTGAACCAAAGTCCTCCCCTTCCCCCATCCACCAAACCCACATAAAGGCCTCGCTGCCCCCCTCCCGACCTCCTCCAGTCCTTACCCCCATCGTGTCTTCGTAAGACTTTTGGAGGCATGTCCCCCATTGCTCCTGCCCCTCCCCTGAATTCGTAATTCTCCATCTCTCCACCCACCAAACCCACTTAAAACCTCACTGGTACACTAGAACAGTGGTCTCCAACCCTGACCTGGGGACCCACCAGCCAGTCGGGTTTTCAGGCTATCCACACTGAATATGCATGAGAGAAAATTTGCATGTTATGAAGGCAGTGCATGCAAATTTTTTCTCATGCATATTCATTGTGGATAGCCTGAAAACCCGACTGGCTAGTGGGCCCCCAGGACAGGGTTGGGGACCACTGCACTAGAACACCCCCCAACTCCAGCCCCTACCCCACCGCAGGTCGGGACCTTCCGAAGGCGGAAGCAATCTCCAGTCACGCCTGCATCTCAAAACAGCCACCAGCGCACCTGAGGCAGGCGCCCTTCTGTTGTACAGCAGTATACTGTCAGACAACATAATGGTGCCAGACAAGGGTCGACCAGCAGCCATTCTGTAATGATGGAACAGCTGGGCAGGAGCAACTGGGGATCCCTCCCGCTCTCCCGGAAGACCCAACCAGAGATGTGATAAAGACTGGAGCAGGGGAGGGGGTTAGCGACTGGTGGGGAGTGCATGTGCATTGATGCACCAATGCACTTCCGACCAAATGCCAACAGACACCACAAGCGCATTATGCAGACAGATTTTAGCACCACCTTGTCTCGGCACAGGGGTCCACCGATCAACAGTTTCCTCACTAGGTGGTGTATTAGTATTCTGGGACTCAGTGTAATATTTACCTGTGCCTTTTCACAGATAGGGTTCTTGTTGTTTGGGTCCTTGGTGTTTTACTACTGTTATGTTATGATAGGTTTGCTGTATAGATTTTGAGTGTCTTTTTTGCCGGGTTTTGTGTTAGTTCACAACATGTCTGGGAGTGGAAGGTGTTTGTGCTGCTGTTACTGTGAAGTGACACCAGAATTTGAAAATATTTTTTTGTATGATGAGCTGTAAGGGAAACATCCAAGCTCCATTGTTTGGGGGAATTTCTGTGGATGCACAGGGTTACAGAACTGGAGGTTCAGGATTTATATTGACATTCTGTCCCTTCACTTTCATAGCCATATAGAATTAGTTGAATGAAGGTATCAAATAATTTTAATAGTAATTTTACTAGAGGTGTGAAACAGGCCAGCTTTTTAAAATTACGCAGAAGACCCTTTGGTCTTTCTTATTAAGACTTTTTTAATAGCCAATTTTAAAGCAAGGGGCTATGTTATGGAGGTGGGTGTGATGAGGAAATGTCATTTTGGCTCCCCCCCCCAAATTCTTCTGTCTAGAGATGCCACTGATTTTCTGTGGCCTTAAGCAATAGTACAAGAAGGATTGGGGAGAGTGCTGGAGAGGCTCACAAATGCATTGGCCCACGGGTGCCAGAGACCCTTGGTGCGCCACTGGGTGCGAGCCATATGGGGCCGCAAGCGACGGCAAAGAGGAGTGACGATTTGGCGGGCCGCAAGCAGCGCCCAACCTGCTCGCGGCCCAGAAAACCACACACTCGGCGGGCACAATCGAGAATGAGGTAGGAGTCGGGGCCGAGACCGAGGGGTGGCGTGACCAGGAAGGGGGGTATGGAGGCACAAGGCAGAAGATTCACCTAGGGTGCCTAATCCCCTTGCACCGGCCCTGCATCTGAGGCAGGAACTTCTCGGTCCATGTGCTTGACCATTCAGGTGTTAGAGTCACTAAGGATCATCATCCATCTCAGTTGGACTTCATAGGAGCCCTGCTAGACACGGCTCAGGCAAAAGCCTTCCTGCCACATTCCAGGGCGATCACCTTGACATCCATAGTGGCAGTGATTTAACAGAGCCAACCCAGTCCTCAGGACACACCTAACCAGTCAGGCTTTCAGGTTAATCTGAATGAATATGCTTGCAATAGAGCTGCATACAGTGGAAGCAGTGCATGCAAACCTATCTCATGCATATTCATTGCAGACATCCTGAAAACCTGACTGCCTAGGTGAGTCCTGAGGACTGGGTTGAGAAGTCGTGTTCTCCTGTGAATTAAGGGAAAGGCAATACTACAGGGGTAATTACAATGAGGCTGGCATGTATGGTTTCAAAGAGAAGAGAAATGGATTATCAAAAGTTAATTGCCCCACCTTCAGTTAGTTAAGAAAGGAGAGCTGAAGTGAAGACCAGTTTTCTCTCTGCCATATAACCTTGATCAAGTCACTGGAAAATATGGGGTAGATTTTCAAAACTTTATGAGCGTAGATCCTGGGCTTAAGCGCACCAGGCCAATTTTCAAAGGCCCAGCCACACGCGTAAATCCCCGGGACATGTATAAGTCCTGGGGCTTCGAGAAAGGGACAGGGCGGGGAGGTCCTGGGCAGGGTGGGGCTAGAGGCGTCTGGCACAGCAGCCATTTGCCGCTGTATCAGGGGATCGCGTGCTGGCACCCTGCTCAAAACAGGCGCAAAAGGTAAGACAAAGATTTGGGGGGGGGGGGGGGGTTAGGATAGGGGGCAGGAAGGTTAGGGGAAGGGGTAGGAAGGTTAGCATAGGGGGTAGGGAAATTCCCTCCTAGGCCGCTTCTAAACTGGAGTGGACTGGAAGAGAAACGCGGAAGGCCGCGGGCGTTGGCGTGCGGAGGCTGCACAAATGTGCACTCCCTTGCATGCGCCGACCCCCGATTTTTCAACATGCACGCACTGGCGCGCGCATTTTGTAAAATCACGTCCATGTGTGCACGCCGGATAAGACACTGGGCATTCATACGTGAGCCTGTTCCATGACTTCCATGTCGTACAGTAAAGGAGGCGTGTGCTGACAATGTTATTCTTATTCTGTAATGCCTATGCAACATTTTTTGTTTAAATTAGGATTTGGTGTCAATATTTTCTAGGGTCAGGAATTGTAGCCATCATCCTTTACAACTTCTCCAAATCGGCCTTATATATACCCCGCCAGGAAGCCTGGAATCCGACCCTTCACCGTTAATTGAACTCTTGGCTAAACATATCAACACTGATTCACCCGCTATAATAATGGGAGATTTCAACCTCCATGTGGATAAAACTCCCCAAACCTCCAGTTGTGAATCCTTTCTCACCACTCTTAAACACATGGGTCATAAGCAAGACCTTCCCTCCATGAAAAGAATCCCCCCAGGGATTAAGAGTCAAGCATGGGAGTAATTTGCTAGCCCTGAAGGTAAATAAATTAGTTTGTGTGCCCTTGGAACTAAACACCACGCTAAGAGTTACAGAGAGAAGCAAAAAGGGAGAGTTTATTTTTGGGACCTGGCCAGCCTGGAAGGGAAACCCACCTTTCTGGAAGAAGCAGGACTGAGACTAAATGTCTTTCTACCAGTCAAGTGGGCTTGCAGTGCTCAGAAAGAGATTTTTTGGGCCGTAGAGAATTGATTGTGATTTTTGCTATTTGAAGAGAGGAATTATTTTGACCTTCACCTTCCCACCACATTTTGAGAAGCACTATTTTTTTTCCTATCATTGGTTCAGGTTTGGAGATGGATGGAGAGCCTGTAATACTGAGGCTTATCATTCTTTTGTTCCTGATGAAGAATTTTTGCCATTCTTGTTTAGATATTACTTTTTAACTTGGAGTAAACATGTTTTTGTTTGAACACCACTCCCAGTCTGCTGCGTGATTTTGTAACTTCCTACTTGCAAACTGCTTTAAGAACACAACCTAAATGAGTAGAAATTGGGCTGGTGAAAGTGAGGAGTGGGAGATTAAGAGACTGTTTGAACACCCACCAGTGCCATCTAGGGCCTCAGAGGCTTGGTCCTCCTTCCTGCTGGTGGAACTCCAGCACAGAGGGTCCAAAGTCTGATGAATGAGAGGAAGATTAAATGTCCAGGACAATGAGATTGACCCTGGGACTTGTTGTGACCCCTGTATTAGGGATTCTCAAACCAAAAGGGAGTTATACATCTATGCAGGGCCGGTGCAAGGGGATTTGGCGCCCTAGGCGAGCCTTCTCCCTTGCGCCCCCCCCCCCCCCGGTCTCGGCCCCGACCCTTACCTCATTCTCGATCACGCCCGCTGACTGGGGTTTTCTGGGTCGCAAGCAGGTTGGGCACTGCTTGCGGCCTGCCAAACTCCACTCCTCTTTGCCACCACTTGCGGCTCCATATGGCTCGCACCCAGTGACATACCAAGGGTCTCCGGTGCCCGGGGGCCAATGCATTTGTGTGCCTCTCCAGCATCCCCCCTTAATCCTTCTTGTACTAATGCTTAAGGTCACAGAAAATCAGTGGTGTCTCCAGACAGAAGAATTGGGGGGGGGGGGGGGGGGGGGCGCCAAAATGACATTTCTTCATCTCACCCACCTCTATAGCATGGATCCTGCTTTAAAATTGGTTATTAAAAAAAAGTGTTAATAAAAAAGTCCAAAGGGTCCTCTGCGTTATTTTAAAAAGCTGGCCAGTTTCACACTATAAAATTATGTTGATAGCCTCAGTCAACTGATTCTATGTGGCTATGAGAGTGAAGTCAGGAATATATAGGAAGGAACAGAAGGTCAATATAAATCCTGTACCTCCAGTTCTGTAACTCTGTGCATCCACTGAAATTCCCCCAAACAATGGAGCTTGGATGTTTCCCTTACAGCTCATCATACTGAAAGATATTTTCAAATTCTGGTGTCACTTCACAGTAACAGCAGCACAAACAGCTTCCACTGCCAGGCACATTGTGAACTAACACAAAACACCACAAAAAAGACACTCAAAATCTATACTGCAATCCCATCATAACATAACAGTAATAACACCAAGGACTCAAACAACAATAACCCTACCTGTGAATAAGCAAGGGTAAATATTACACTGGGTCCTAGAATACCAATACTCCACCTACTGAGGAAACAAAACAAACCCGATTGCTATAGATCCCTATGCTAGCAGAATCTCTCATCATGGTCACACACACAGAGCAGAGACAGACCCTCACCAAATACAGAATACAAAATAAAGGAGCACAAATTAGACAAAAACTGAAATGGAAACCCCAAGAAGCCAGACTCTGTGTATTAACAATGGAAAAACAGAACCACCATTCTTCATAAAACAAATAAATCAAGAAACATAAAGCATCAGTTATAATAGTAAAACCATACTAATAAAATAATATTTTAAAACTACTGATAAATAGAATTTCTATTAATTAAAATCATATACATTTTTTACAATTTCCTAAAACCAATAAAATATTTCAAAACAGCACATATATCAAATAACACACAATAATTAAAACTAATAAGGATTTTAAAAAGCCCCTGCTGTCCATACATGGGAGCTCTTGATTGAGGTTATCCTCTCTCTCTCTCACACATACTCACATGTCCATTCTCTCTCACACATACACTGTCACATACATACACATTCATGCTCTTATACCCAACCATAACCTCTCGCTCTCACAGACACTGACACACTCAGGCTCTAAGGCACTCTCTCCCCCTCCCCCACCCCCCCCCCCCCCCACAAACTCTTACTCCCCTGGATTTTCTCATACACACTCATGCTCTCACTGGCTCCCTCACATACACACAAACACACACTCCCAGGCAAGCTTCCAATCGTTCTCACACAAACACACACACACAGGCAAGCTCCCAGTCATTCTCACACTGACCCCCAGGCGGGCTCCCATTCATTTTCACACCACTCCCTCCCCATCCCCCAGGCATGCACACATTCATTCTCACACCCAGACCCCCAGGCAGGCACCAATTTATTCTCACACACACACACACATACAGCACAAACAGGCAGGCATCTATTCTCACACATACAAACCCCAGGAAGACACCCATTCATTCTCATACACAGACACACCCTCAGGCAGGCACCCATGCATTCACACACATACACCGCCAGGCAAACTCCCATTCATACACATGCACACACTAAAGGCAGAGACCCCCCTCTCTTTCTTTTGCCAGCAACCTCAGAGCCTCTCTCATTCCTCTGCTGCCACTGTCACTGTTGCTGTATGGCTATTGCGGAGGTGCTGATTGCTACTATTGGCACTGAAGCCCATTCTGCTGCCTCCTCTGTGCAGGCCTCATGGTACATTGTGAGATCCGCATAGAGAAAGTGCTACTCTTGCACATTCCCAAAGATTACATGTTCCAATCAGTAAAAAATAATTTATTTTTTTTTACATTTGCTGTCTGATCTTAGTTTTCTAATCAGTTGGTCACAGGCTTTTTTTTTTTCCACCTTCCCTTTCTTATTTTTTTGCCAATTCCTTTTATAACATATTTCTTTTCTCTCCATCTGTCTTCTTCCCTCAAACACACAGTCAGGTTCTCATTCTCACATGCTTTCTCTCTCTCTCACACACACACACATACACAGGCACTCACTCTCACATGCTCTCTCTCATACAATCATGTATACACCGTCTCTCTCTTGCACATGCTGTCTGACTCTGGCACACAGGCTCTCTCTCACTCCCACATGCTGTCTTGCTCAAGCACAGGCTCTCATTGTCACATGCTCTCTCTCATACAATCATTCATACACACAGTCTCTCACTGGCACATGCTGTCTGACTCTGGCACACAGGCTCTCTCTCACTCCCACATGCTGTCTTGCTCAAGCACAGGCTCTCATTGTCACATGCTCTCTCTCATACAATCATTCATACACACAGTCTCTCACCGGCACATGCTGTCTGACTCTGGCACACAGGCTCTCTCTCACTCCCACATGCTGTCTTGCTCAAGCACAGGCTCTCACTGTCACATGCTGTCTCTCTCACACACACACACAGAGGCTCTCACATGCTGTCTCTGCAAACATTCAGGTCCTCACTCCCACACACAGTCTCTCAACTCATCTCATACACGCACACATACATACTGTACAAACCCTCAGTCTCTCTCTCACCTCTGGGCCTCCTCTTCACGGCCGCTGCAGGATGGGCTCTGCAGCGGCCCCGGACTTCTCGAGCCGCGCTGCTCCTCTTCTGTACGCGGCTGATGCTCCTCCTCTTTCCTGCCCGCGCGGCTCCGGCAACATTTTTCTTCCGGGGCCGCGCGGGCAGGAAGGAGGAGAAGCTCCTGCATTGGCTGATGCACCTCCTCCTTCCTGCCCGCGCGGCTCCGGCAACATTTTTCTTCCGGGGCCGCGCGGGCAGGAAGGAGCTGGAGCACCAGCATGTTTAGACGCGATTGTTTTCTTCCGGCCGTGGTGACTTGAGCTCCACCACGGCCCCGCCGATCTTCTTGCTGTGTGTATTCGGCACACAGCATAGCAGTAGTTCACCGCTCAGCCGCTATTGGGATGACGTCCACCGGCGGCCATTGGCCATCAGCGGCTCGGCGCCCCCTAATGCTCAGCGCCCTAGGCGATCGCCTAGTGCTTCCGCCGGCCCTGCATCTATGCAAGATATTGCAGCACTTTATTTTTTAAATTAAAAAAAATACTTCAATTCATTGGTTCCATTATATTTTTTAAAGTGTTAAATTGAGCATATGAAATTACCCATTTACAGATTCTGAGGTCCTTGATTGGCTAGAATTTAATAGACTCCTACTATTATAACATCTGCTTTCTCCTTAGAAGTCCACATGATTGGCAGTGAATACAATCCTGAAGCAGCATGGCTAGCTATGGGCACTCAGGGTTCATGCCCTTAATGTATATGCCAGTGCCCCAAATTTCAGGCAAACCCAAACCCGCTCTTCTCTTTACTCTACCAGTTCTTCCCCTCCAGGCAGTCTGCAAGGAATAGACGGGGAGGGACTAGAAAAGGAACCAGAGCAATTGTTTTTTTCTTTGCAATGCCTGTTGCCTTACATAAGTCCACTTTGAATATTCACAAGTTGTCCTGCTCCATGTACACACATATACATACAGGCCGACACAGTAAAGTGTGTGGGAAAACAGCCCCTCAGTGTTGAGGGCCTGCTTTCCTAATGTGTGCTCAGCCACCTCTCCTGGGCGCGCGATGCTGTATTTAAATGAGGGGGTCGAGCTAAAAAGGAGGCTCTAGGGACAATAGCACACCCCTAGCGCCTACTTAGCAGCGGAAGCCCAGGAGAGGTGGCTATCAGTGGGTTTGGAAAACGGATGCTCAATTTTATAAGCATCCATTTTTCTAACCTGTGCAGAGCCACGGGTTAGGAAAACGGACGCTCTTAAAACTGAGCGTCCGTTTTCCTAACCTGACCTGCCAGCACATTTTTTTTTTCAACCTTTTGGTTCCTCCGACTTAATATCACCATGATATTAAGTCAGAGGTTGTACAGAAAAGCAGTGGTATAAATAGTTAACGTATATGTGAGCTTCTACAGAGTCTCTCTCTCTGTCTCTCATATAATACAATACTGGAGACTCTCACTCTTTGCTCTTGTTAGTAGTCTCTCCTATCCCAGCTTGAAACTATATATTATGAACAAATGTTCTGGGCAGTTGCCAGGTGTTTTCTCCTTCAGCCTTTGCAAAACTTCTTATGCTATGCTTGACTAATAAAGCCAGTCAAAGTCAAGATCTAACTATTAAACTGCTAACTGACTTTCAGCAAGTGATGTTCTTATGCGTTTCCTTAAGTCATATTTCCATTTTGTTCTGCTTGTGACCTTGAAACTTTCAGACTTCAAGTAAAGGGAAGGGAGGGGGAAGACAGAGGTTGCGAAGGGGGCCATGGGCTGTGTGTGCGTGCTGACCCGGTACATAATAATGGCGTATTACTTGTACTTCCTCTTATATCCTCCTCCTAAATTTTAACTAACTCATATTAGAGGAGAAAAGGTGGGAGCTGGAGGGGGTCAGTGAAGCAAGAACTGTTTCTCCGTGAACACAAAACTGCATGCAATAACTGTAACTCATTATAAGCAAATCATAACTGTACAACAGTATTTCTCTCGCATAAGGGACACAATTATACACTAATACACCACCCTAACTCCATTCCTGTAGCCACCCACTTTTTAGGATCCTAAATTTAGGAGCTTAATGAAACTGGGATCCTAAATTTAAGCACTGTGCCAAAGTAACTTTTCAAAAAGTGCCCATTTAGGAGCCTCACTCCATAAGTTAGGAGCCTAAACCCTTTGAGAATCCTCCTCCTATTGTCCCCTATATTGCCTTCTTGGCTTACCAGTCAACAGCCTTGGCTAATGCTTTCCGCCCCACAGACCTACTTAAGGAATGGAAACTTCATTCCCTAGTCCCCACATTTGCTTGTTGGTTCACTCCGCATTGGTCTTATTTCCACCCTTTCCATCCTGGGATGATAATTGCAGTGCCCATCAGAAGACAGTCTATGAGAGATGTCACAGGGCCAAATTCCTAGCAACTCTGAACCCTGTAGAAAAGGAGTGGTACAAGGGGTTGCAAGAACCCCTCAAACTTATTTGGTCTTGATCTCAGCTGACATTATTTATCTCAATTGGATGTGCCTTGTTTTAGAGGCAAAGGTGCTCTATCCTTAGGCAGCGTGAGGTGATTGCGTAAGATAGCAAAGTTTTGGGGTGGAAAAACTCCCCCCCCCCCAACAAAAAATACCCTAGTAGCGACCGCTTCACTTTCCCGCCTTTTAAGTAGTAGGGGCCTTACTGGAACCTGTACACAGGGGCGGACTGGCCTATCGGGGGATCGGGCATCCCCCGGTGGGCCGATCGCTCCAGTCACGTGGTCTGCCATGTGCGGCCGTGACAGAGCTGCAATCGGCAGACCACGTGATGTGTCCTGGGCCGGCCTGGGCGGAGAATACCCGGGCCGGTCCGACATCGTGAATCCGCCGCTGTCTGTACACCACCTGGGCCCAGGGACTGGGAAACCCTGGATCTGAGGCTGTGCAGGTTAGGGAAGACCCTACCCCAGAAGTGGTAGTAATCTACCATGAGTAAAGGCAAAGTCTAATATTCAGATGGTCACCCATTCCATGATTCTTAGGTGACTCCGGGGAGAGAGAGAGTCTTATCTCTCTGTGCAGAGACAGTAAATTTATATCCTTGCCAGTTGGAAAGAGGGGTTCTGCCCATAAAAAGGATGCGCTGTCCCCCTAGGTACTCTATTTTTCCATGCCCTGGAGGGTAGGATTTCCCCTGGTCTGGAGCTAGACATTCCTGCACAGATTGAGGAAGAAATTCTAACCAGACGGCTGTGGATCAAGAGTTTTCAGTAAAGAATTATTGTTGGACACTACTGTGACACCAGTCATTATTTGGCATCCCAGCATACACGTAATATTTATTAGAGATGTTAATTGGTTCCGGAATCGGTTCTGGTGTCGTGTTCATAGAACCGTGGGAAACATTCTGACCGCTTTTTTTTTGGCTGTCCCGAGCCAAACCCCCCACCCCGACCCTTTAAATCTAATTATTTAGAATCCCCCACCCTCCTGACCCCCCCAAAACTTTCCTAAAGTACCTACTGGTCCAGCGGGGGTCCCGGGAGTGATCTCCCACTCTCGGGCCGTCGGCTGTCAGTAAACAAAATGGTGCCGATGGCCCTTTGCCCTTACCATGTGACAGGGACTATCGGTGCCATTGGCTGGCCCCTGACACATGGTAGGAAAAATGGACGGCCGGCGCCATCTTAAAAAATGGCGTGGGCCATCCATTGATCCTACCATGTGATAGGGGATGGATGGGAAAAGGCAGAAATGTGCCCAATTTTACAAAGCCTTACAAGCCACCCAACCTTCATCTCATTTAACCTCTTTGGCAGCTAAGTGGAATATTGCAGCTACTTTGTTACTTACCATGTCAGATTTAAAATATTGTTTCTCCAGAATATCTACTATCTCAGAAAATGTAAACCTATGTGACAAACAATTTAAATTTCTGCACCAAGCGTTTTACTACCAACAGAGGGCTTATCAGATGCAAGTCGCACCCACACCCAAGTGCTCTTGCTGTCTATACTACGATGTAGATTTTATGCAATGTTTTTGAGGGCGTGACACTTTATAGTTTTTTTTTGGAGCGAATGGAGAGATCTTGTTACTACTTTGTGGAAATAGGGTGTTCCACTAGAGCCTCAAATATGGTTATTTGGTTTATATGAGCAACCCAACTACTATTCATGGATAAGGTTACCATCACAGCCAAATCGGTTATACTTTCTCAGTGGACTTCCAGCTCTCCTACACTGATACCTGCTTGGAAACAGCAATTTAATAAACTGCTCAACATGGAATACTTAACTGCTAAAAGACTATCACCAAAAAGACTTGCATATATGAAGAACATTTGGGGTGAATACATTCGCTATTTGCCTATTGAATCAACCTCCATTCTCAACGAACTGGCTGGGCAATCGTTTGGTTAGACTTATCAATGGCCTTGTCTTTCTTCCTCTCTTTTCTTACTCTGTTTCACCTTCATCTTTTATTCCCTGTGATAGCTATACTTCTATACTTATATACAGTGCAAGATAGGGCCTAGACCATGATCACTGTCATAGTTATTACACAATAATTATAATGGCTAAAATATACCGGTAATTTGTTTTTTTTTTATACCCTAAGACATATAATTTTATACCATGTAGTCCCTTCAAGTGTAAAGTTACTAAAAGAGTGGGGTGGGATGGTTTTAAAATCTTCATACTTATAAAAAGATACAGTTACCATGTGGAAGCTCCTTAGACATCAGTTAATACAGTTAATACTTTACTACTTTCGGATAGCACAACTTCCTATATTTAAAATGTACATCTCTTTGGTTTTAATTGTTGTCATTCATTGAATTGTTACATGTACAACACTGTTAATAAAAAATATTGAGCAAAAAAAAAGAGGTAATCAAATTTACAGGTGATACAAAATTATTCAGAGTAGTTAAATCACAAGCGGTTTCTGATACATTACAGGAGGACCTTGCAAGACTGGAAGATTGGGCATCCAAATGGCAGATGAAATTTAATGTGGACAAGTGCAAGGTGTTGCATATAGGGAAAAATAACCGTTGCTGTAGTTACACGATGTTAGGTTCCATATTAGGAGCTACCACCCAGGAAAAAGATCTAGGCATCATAGTGGATAATACTTTAAAATTGTCAGCTCAGTGTGCTGCAGCAGTCAAAAAAGCAAATAGAATGTTAGGAATTATTAGGAAGGGAATGGTTAATAGAACGGAAAATGTTATAATGCCTCTATATCGCTCCATGGTGAGACCACACCTTGAATACTGTGTACAATTCTGGTCGCCGCATCTCAAAAAAGATATAGTTGCGATGGAGAAGGTACAGAGAAGGGCAACCAAAATGATAAAGGGGATGGAACAGCTTCCCTATGAGGAAAGGCTGAAGAGATTAGGGCTGTTCAGCTTGGAGAAGAGACGGCTGAGGGGGGATATGATAGAGGTCTTTAAGATCATGAGAGGTCTTGAACGAGTAGATGTGACTCGGTTATTTTCACTTTCGAATAATAGAAGGACTAGGGGGCATTCCATGAAGTTAGCAAGTAGCACATTTAAGACTAATCGGAGAAAATTCTTTTTCACTCAACGCACAATAAAGCTCTGGAATTTGTTGCCAGAGAATGTGGTTAGTGCAGTTAGTGTAGCTAGGTTCAAAAAAGGTTTGGATAAGTTCTTGGAGGAGAAGTCCATTAATGGCTATTAATCAATTTTACTTAGGGAATAGCCACTGCTATTGATTGCATCAGTAGCATGGGATCTTCTTAGTGTTTGGGTAATTGCCAGGTTCTTGTGGCCTGGTTTTGGCCTCTGTTGGAAACAGGATGCTGGGCTTGATGGACCCTTGGTCTGACCCAGCATGGCAATTTCTTATGTTCTTAAGTTTTCTGGAATTTTCATGGAGGGCCATTTTCAGTTCATTCCATTTAGAACAAACTGAAATAGCCTCATTCATTGCACATGATATATTTCTCTATGCCCATGCAGTTTGAATAAACCTTTTAGTAGACACCCAGTAGGGATCTACACTGTTTACCTGGGAAAATAGCCACTTTGAAAATTGCCCTCATAAAGATTTATTTTCAGAGGGTTTAGGAGCGTAATTTTGGGATTTAGTGTCCTAAGTTGGCCCGTTTGAAAATGTACTAGTGTTAAGTTCCTAAATTTAAGCCCCTAATTTCATGAGGATCCTAAATTTCAGAGTCTAAAAAGTAGGTAGCTATGGTAGCGGTATTAGGCCGGGGAAACATTAGGTTCTTAGCATTAATTTCCAGCACTAGACACCTAGCAAAAAAGTACAAATCTAGAAAAATGAATACTAGGCCTAAAATTAGTCCCTTAAGTTTTAAGGACCCCAATGAACCTGTCAGGTTCATGTCAGGCAGCGTTGTTAGTTAAACCACATCACTAGCAGGCCGCTTCTGAGGACTGACATACCATCAATGTTCTTCAGCTGTAATACTCTAACCCAGTTATCTAATTGTTATCCCCATTTTGTTAGTTCCAAGTCTTGAGCTCCCTGTTCAATGTAATGCATCCTTGTCCAATGTTAACCGAGGTGATTTGTAACTTGTTACATGAATATCGGTATATAAAAGTGCCAAATAAATAAATAAATAAATACATTTTCAGCTGAAAACCTAGGATCCTATGTTTGGATTAAAATAAGTTCCTAACTTAAGAGGTAATTTTCAACAGCATTACGAGTGGAGGAGCAGCCTAGTGGTTAAAGCAGTGGGCTACAAACCAGGAGACTAGTGTTTGAGACCCACTGTTGCTCCTTGGGCAAGTCACTTTACCCTCCATTACCTGAGGTACAAACTTTGATTATAAGCCCTCTAGGGATAGTGAAATACCTACAGTACCTGAATGTAATCTACTTTGAAGTGGTGAAAAAATAAGTGAAAAAAGCAGAATATACGTGCTTACACGTGTAAAACCTATAGACAATTCAATGGCATATGCTTTAGCAATTTTCAAAAGCCCAGTTGCACAGGTAAAATGCATTTACATGTGTAAAACCCAGTTTTAAGCATGTAAATCCTTTTAAAAATTACCCTCTAATTACCTCCTAAATCTAAGAGCTTAACTATTTTTTATTATCAGCCTTTTCATGTTTCAAATGTAGCTTCTGTTAGGAGCTAGAAGTAAACTGTTAGCACACCAGCCTGGCACACTAGCAATTTACTACTGGGGGAAGGAAGATTGGGCTTTGGTTTACCCTCTCTCCAAGTACATATTTTAAAAAAAACCTGATGAGGCTGTCTGATTAATGCTTTCATGTTGATCCATAATATTTATCCTGGAGTGTGCATGGATTGTTCTGATTCATATTTCTTGCTGTCTGTGGCAGCTAAGGATTCAGCTACTAACAGAAATCTAACTTTTTTCACTCCCATGAGATTCCTAATGAGGTCCCTAATCAACTCCCCAGCCTCTGTCATTGCCAGGCAGTATCATCAGCCTTCTGAATCCTGCTTTAGCTTGATGCTTCCACAGTCCCTGTAGATGACCTGCATCTTAATTCAGCAGAAAAAAAAAAGTCAGATACAAAAAGGTACAGATAGAAGCAAACCTGCTGGACAAAACATTATATGGCAATTAATTGCCATTAGCAATCAGAGCTCTTTTCTCTGGAAAACATCATGCCTGCTTTGTAGTTTGACCTTTCTGTCTGCAGGCACATTGAGAGAAAGAGAGAGAGAGATGGAGAAAAATATATATAAGGAGAAAAAGAGCTACTAATTGAGTCAATGAGACAAGAAACGAAAGAGAAGACCCAAATAAGGCACCATACTCAAAACTGAGACTGAGTTTTAGAAAAATATTAAATTATAAAGAATATGAACTCGGCAGGCAAATAGAAGTAACAGTATATGTAAATTATTCCATGCTTGTTAGGGGTGTGCTGTCATTTAAAAATGGCAAGCAAACAATAGAAAAATACGTTTTCTTTTATGTCATTTCTAATCTGCAACATTAAAAAAAATGTTTCTTTTCTTTTATTATGGTTTATGCCAAATCAATTTACTATGCACTAAATCAAATTAGTACATATTGAAATGAAACAAAATGAAAAAATGAAAAAAATAATAAATAACATGCAATTAAAACATTTTCACCGCATGCCCCTATAAAAAAAATGTGAAAAATCAGAGAATAACTAAGCACAAAGATATGCAATTAGGGAACAGGAAGATGTAGAAAAAAATACTGGAAGTTATCTCTTAGCTTAGATGCCACCAGCCTGATCAAAAAGAACTTCAGAAGTACACCCCAACATGCTGCCTATGAACTCCAGGAGGACGCCCTCTTTTGGCATAATGCAGCTATTAAGAAGAGCAGCAGGAGTAGTAAACTTGAGAAATTGTGACTGTACCTAACATATTCGGACATAAGAATGGGCTTCATTCTGGTCATGGGCATACCTGTGATCCCTCTGGGTTTCACCTGGAAACTCTGGGATTTTACTGAAACTAATGGTTCTTTGGAGAGGTAGTTGAATTCCTCAGGTGCACAGACTTAACTCGATCCCCAGGAAGAATGTGGCTCAATTGGTGACAGGGGCAGGGGGTGGTTCATCGCCTTCTGTCTCACGGAAAAGGTGAAAACCGCTCTCTCTCCTGCTGTCAGTGCCACCTCCCTCTCACTCCATGCCTCTGCCTCCTTTCCTTTCTCCCACCCCTGCTTCTCCCGCCCCCAGCTTCCATGTGGTGCCACCGGTGGGCAGGAGAAGCAGTCAGTACCACCAGCTGCCATGGCAGGCAGCTCCTGGAGGCCTCTCTCCCCTTCTGAGCCAATGTCAGAGGGAAGAAGCAGCCATGAGATTGGTACATTTTTATTTTTTCACCGGAACCAATCAGCCACAGGAAATGGGGAGGCAGCAACAGCTACTTGAAATGCTCTCTCCTGAGGCCTGTGGTTGTAATAGAGGTGAGAACAGGGGCGAAGGCGTGAAAGAAGAGAGTGGTTATGGGAAGGAGGAAGAGAGGTAAGGGCAGGGTAGAGAGAGCTGTGGGGAAGGGAATAGAGGTCATAGCGAGGGGAGAGATGGTAGGAATGGGGAAGAAGTAATAGAACAGACAGGGAAAGAGAGAACAAGAGAAGAGAGAGCAAGGGATGGGGAAATGCCTTCCTTGGAAAGAGGAGTAAGCAAACACCAGAGAAAGAGAAATAAATGCGGACCAGGCAGAGACAAAGTAGGAGAAAAGAGACAGAAATAGAGCATAGAATAAAAGTAAAACTCCAAAATTTGGAAAAGTGTTATATTCTAAAAGAGAATATTAATGAACTAATTGGCAGGGCACTGGGAAAGGAGGGGAGGGGGAGAAGGGGAGAAGGGGATCCAGAGAAATTCTGTGCACTCCCCCCCCCATTCAACACCCATCTCAAGGTGAGCAGAAATTAGAAGATCCCAGGTGTTGTCGTGTAGGGTTCCCAACTGTCTGACACTCGGCTGGCTTTACCAGTTTTTAATCCATCCAGGCACGTTGCTGGCATAAGTTCAAAATGGGCATGATAATTTTTATTTATTTATTTATTGTAGTTTATATACTGCCGTTCATCCTAGGATATCGCGTCGGTTTACAGTAAACAAAACAAAACGGCAAGCGTTGTACATAGAACAAGGAAGTAATAATTACGAACTAGTAAATAAATAACTAAGGGAAAGGGTAACATTGAAGATATAACAACTTAATAATTAAGAACTAATACATAAATAACTAACAGTGAGAGAAACTAAGAAAGATAAACGGTAGAATTTGAGAGAGGGGGCAAGGGGGGAGGAGAGAGGAGGGGAGAAAGAGGGAAGGGAGAGAGGGGGAGGAAGAGAGGATAGGCCGTAATGGGAAATTTAGAGATATTGCAAGAGGAAAGTGGTAGAACGTGAAGGCTAATGTCTATTGTGCTTGCAGGATTAGTGGAATGAAGAGGGAAGGAGCAGGAGGGATCAAGTATAGGCTTGAGTAAATAACCATGTCTTGAGATTCCTCTTGAAGATCTTTGGGGACTGTTCTAGTCGTAGTTCGGTGGGCATAGAATTCCATAAGGTAGGGCCAGCTAGAGACAGGGCGCGGGCCTTAGTGGAAGTATATTTGAAGAGTTGGGATGAAGGGATTGGCAAGGTAGCCATGTATGGGTTTCTGATCGGCCTGTTAGAGGTATGAAATTGTAAGGAGTTGGAGAACCAGTTAATTTCTGATTTGTGAAGGGCTTTGTGTATGAGGGTTAAAGCCTTATATTGAATGCAAAAGTGAATGGGTAGCCAATATAATCGTTTAAGAATAGGTGTAATATGCTCCTTTGAAGTAGTGTTGGTGAGGATGCGAGCGGCAGTGTTCTGTAGAATTTGTAACGGATTTATGGCATTTTTGGGTAGTCCTAAAAGCAGCGCATTACAATAGTCAATTTTAGAAAATACCATGGCTTGGAGTACGGTGCGGAAGTCATTGAAATGTAATAGGGGGTTTAGTTTTTTAATTGTGTGGATCTTGAAAAAACATTCTTTCAGTATTGTATTGATATATTTTTTGAATGTCATGTGTTCGTCTAGTATGACTCCTAGATCACGTAATTGGTGGGAAAATTGGGTGTGGGATATTGTAATATGCAATGTTGGTGTAGTATGGGAGAGTGTGGGAGAAGTTATAACCATGAGTTCAGTTTTTGTAGTGTTAAGAGCAAGTTGCATGGAATTAAGTAGATTGTTGATTGCATTGAGTGTTGTATTCCAGATATCAAGGGCTTTTGGTATGGAGTCAGTAATAGGAATTAGAATTTGTACATCGTCAGCATACAAATAGTGTGGCATCTTAAGGCTGGACAGGAGCTGGCAGAGGGGTAACAGGTAGATATTAAATCGCGTGGAAGACAGGGAGGAGCATTGGGGGACTCCATGAGAAAGGGGAATTTCCTTAGATTCATGGTTGCCAAATTTGACTTTATAATTCCTATTGCTGAGGTATGAAATGAACCAATTGTGGGCTGTGCCAGTAATTCCAATCTCGTCAAGACGTTTGAGGAGTATCTGATGGCTGACTGTATCAAATGCAGCCGAAATGTCTAAGATTATTAGCAGATGGGATAGTCCTTTGTCTAAACTTTTGATCAACTAGTCTGACAGTGATAAAAGCAAGGTTTCTGTGCTGTGTAGTTTCCGAAAGCCATATTGAGATGGGGATAGGATCAGATGCTCATCTAAATATTCACTGAGTTGGCGGTTGATAGTTTTTTCTAAGATTTTTGCAATGAACGGGAGGTTGGAGATGGGGCGGTAATTGCTCAGATCAGTAGGGTCCGATTTAGGTTTCTTGAGGGAGGGTTTAAGAATTGCCTGTTTTAATGGATTGGGAACCATGCCAGCATCAATAGATGCGTTAATAATCATTGAAATTGGATGGGCTATTAGGTCTGGTATGGTGAGGAGAAGTTTCGTGGGAATGGTATCAGAAGGGTGAGTTGCTGGTCTCATATTTTTGAGTAAGGATTCAATTTCTAAGTCAGTAGTGTGTTCAAACTGTGTAAGAGTTGCTGTGGGGTTGGTAGATTGGATGGTGTAATTGTTTTTTGGTGTGTGAGGGATGGGAGGAAAACGAGTCATAAGTTTATTAACTTTCTCGTGGAAAAATATTGCCAATTGTTCACATTTAGATTTGGCTTGTTCTTCTGGGATGATATTTGGGGAGAGACTGGTTAAGGAGTTGACATATTCAAACAGAGCCTTAGGGTTGAATTGGTACTGATGAATTTTGGTGGCATAGACATTTTTTTTAGCCGTATTTATTTCCTTGTTGAAATTATGTAGGGAAGTTTTGTAGCGCGCAAGTAGGGTTGGGGAAGGGTCATTGCGCCAAATCCTTTCAGCTTTCCTGAGGGCTTGTTTGAGTTCTTTAAGATTAGTTTTGTACCAAGGTTTTTTAGCATTTTTTTGGGAAGATAGTTGTTTGGTGATAAGGGGGCAGATGCTGTCTGCAACTGTTAGGGTGTGCTCATTCCAAGAAGCGAGAGCGGTGTCAGCATTTGTAATGTTGATATTATTTAGGGAGTGTGAAAGAGCCACAGTAAGCTCATCTTTGCTGCAAGATTTGCGGAATTGTATTGTGGCGGCTGTGGTAGGGGGGGGGGAGGGGGCCTTTCTAGTATATTTGTGGATCTTATGATATAGTGGTCTGACCACGGGATAGTAGTGTATGTTAGCGATTCGGTAACAATATATTGGTTAGTGAATATAATTGCCATGGCATCGTTTGAAGTCAGAGCTCCCCCTGGCACACCAAACTCATGCAGCTGATTTCCCCTTCCTCAAGTGATACCGCCACTACCACAGTCTAGCTTGCCCATGCTGGGCCTTAAAACTCAATAAGCTGCCGCTGCCAGCTCTGCCCGCCCCTGTACCACTGCCGGTATTCTGGACCTGCTCCCCATTTACTGCTCTGTAATATTCACTGTGTCGCTGCTCCTTCATGAAACAACTGATATAGTCAACTCTAACCTGATCTAAATACACCTCATCAAGGAGACAACAGCTTTAACAATAAAAGTAAAGCGTTGTGATGGCGAAACCGAACGACGGTATATAAAACTCGATAAATCAATAAGAAATAAATAAATTTCAGGCGTGCATGGCCCCAATCCCTGCTGCTGCTGTGACTGGGGCCAGAGTCTGAAAAGGACCACATTGTAAGAAATTGTAAGTACAAGGGTGTCACCAATCAGCTTTGAGGGAGGTTCTTGGGGGTCCCCAAAGGATCTGGAGCCTGAGAAGACCCAGAGGTACAGACAGGTGAACTTTAACTTTCTAAAAAGGTGGCTTTTTCTATTTTTAAACCCCATTTCCTGGGGGGTCCACCTTTCCAGCCTTGGGGAGCACTAGGGCAGCTCCTCCAAGATGGGGAACACATTTTCTCTGCGCTGGGGACAGGTTTCCCTCTTAAGACCAAACTGGGCTGAGGCCTAAAATAAATCCAATGTCCACTCTGCTCTGGTGCTTCAAAAAAAAAAAATACACCGTTTATTTTAAAACTCAAAAAGAGTAGTAGAAAAAAAAAATCAGCATAGGAATCACAGTCCATTTTCAGTTGCTATAAATGAAGGAGAGAGCCAGGCAAAGGGGGAGGAGAGGAGAGGATACAGAGCAGGTAAGCTCACCTCACCCAGACATGGAGGGGGACTTGCATGAAGGAGACAAAGAGAGACTTAACTGGGCAGGTCAGCACTAAAGTTAAGTGAGAAGCTGAAATGTTTTAAGGAGAATTCCTTTTTGTTCTAATTACTGAGACTGTTGAGAGACTGACTTTAAACCGGAAAAGTGACCCGTGCATTTATAAAGTTTCACCCATTCCAGTCCAGGGTTGACTCAAAGAGTAATAAATGTGTAGTTTCTTCACAGAAAACGTTGCAGTAGCCAAACTCTGCTTTAGAGTAAAGAAGCAAAAAGTGAAATTCTTCAGGCCCCTAGCAATTCTCTTGAGCTTGGGATGCAGCTGCCTAATTTAAGCATTGGTAAGTAGTTTAGTTGTGAGTGTTAGTGGGAAAGTTTGCTTGGTGCAACTTATGCAGCTTTAACAATGCTGCTGAGAGAAGTGAACCTAGTGGCAGAGATAAACTTCACTGAAGTCGGGAGCTTGAGCTATTGGCACTGTGAAGGTTCCTGCTTGTAGTTTAAACCGACCCCATGAATTCCTTATACTGCTGTTCTGTCCTGTAACTAAGGAAGTAAGGCTGATACCCAGCCGGAAAATTCCCCTAAACTGTATGCATGGTTTAGCACTTGTAAGGCTTTAGAGTGTCAGTGCCATCCCTACAGGTTAACCTGATGGAAATTAAAGAATAGTGGATCTTCCTTGTGAATGCAGAACTCTGTATCTAAATCCAAAAAAGTTAGACGAAGTGTGTTTAAATCAGTATACCTGCTACTAATAGTGCGATTTGGATGCCGAGGAACCCAATGCCAACCGCGATAAGGGAGCATCGTGGCTGGCTGTGGAGGCAGCAACCTTGAGCCTGTTGGATCTGTGACCGCCACCAGAGCAGAGATGCGACTCAGTTTGCAGTCCCGCGGCACCTAGCACTGTTGTTGCTGGAGCGACTGCATTGGAGGGGGGGACTAGCGCGATGTTGGCATCAGAGCAACAAACGTTTGCTGTAACGACAGAGGATCGTCTGGGAGATGGTATGTTTTGTTTTTTTTTCTCTGCCTCTCCCTTCAAGCTCCTTGGACTCTGGAGGTTTTTTCACCTGCTGTGGGTTAAATCTTCTGAACCGACCCGGGTAGAACAGCAAACTTCTTGTGTTGAGCTCTGTGTGGCCCTTTCAAGGCCAGTGGTTGTGACACTAGTTTGTTTCCCATTAGGAATCGGTTGCAAGTTTTAGGACGTCCTTAAACATTTGCTCTTCCAAAACTGACACTTTTGTCTTCTGAACTTGATTGGGTGTCTGATAAGTATGATGGTCAACTTTCTGCATTGCATACTCAGGTTGCGGCTATCGAGTCAGAAGTTAAAGATATTCAAGTTTTTTAACTTTGTGACGGTAAAAGATCATAACATGCTTTCCAGAAGGATAGAATTTCTTGAGAATCACACAAGACAGTTGAACTTGCGGTTTCTAAATTTTCCTAAAGTTATGGGAGAAATCCATGATGTGACTTTAAAAAAAAAATCTGCTTGAGGTCTTAAAATGTCAGTCTGACCAATTGCCTTCTATTAATAAGCTGTACTTTCTTCCTACAAATACTTCCACTGTACCTGCTCCTTGACAGGATTTAGATGCTCAGTCTTTTCCTGAGGTGCATAACTTAACTAATTTTCTTGAGAGTTCATCTCCTGAAATTATAGCAGGCTCTACTTTGATGTGAGCAATGTTATGTGAAAGTATTTTAGAAATTTATCATCATTATTTTTATGGCACGACTATATGGATTTTTCCAGATCTCGTGCGTGTGACTCAGGAAAGAAGTGAGGGTTTCCTTGCCTTAAGGCAGGAGGCTATTTCTATAGGTTGTTCTTTTACTTTACAATACACTTGTATTATTACATATAGCAATGACGGCTCTATTTATTTTCCCCTGAGGAACTAAAAGCGATTTTAGACTCCTGAAGACCTTTAACATCATCTCCAGTGTCTAATTAATTATAATGGACATAATTTAATGCTGCAATCTGCAACATGCTAGGCTACTTTTCTTAAAGATTTCTTATTGTTTCCTTGATTTTCATGACTCCTAGCCATGTGTTGTAATATTTAGTTTTGTATGTTTATTAATTTTAGTATTCTCTTGTGTTAATAGTTTCTTATGTGTATGTATATTTTATTTATTTATTTATTAGGTTTTATATACCGATGTTCGATTTTACATATCACATTGGTTTACAGAGAACTGAGTGGTGCAGGAAACCAAGCGTTTCCTTTTGTTTACAACAAAGGAACATCTATAACAGAGAAATGGTTAAACAAATATCAAAGGAGTAGATATATATTACATGGGGCAGATTTTCAAAGGGGTACGTGCGTAAGATACGAACGTAACCCCCGAAAAGCTGCCTCTTCCACCCCCTGTGTGCGTAAGTCCGGGGGCTTTCCTGGGGGGCGTATCGGGGGCATGTCGCGGCCGCGTCATCGGGGTGCTCCAGGGGGCGGGGCCGCAGGTGTGATTCCGGCCCAGGGGCATTCCGGGGGCGTGGTCGCGGCCTCTGGACCAGCCCCCGGACCGGAACATGGCGCGCCAGCACGCACAAGTTACACCTGCCCGAGGCAGGTGTAACTTTTGAAATAAAGGTGGGGGGAATTAGGGCGGGGAGCTGGTTAGTTTTAAAATCCGTGTACTTTTGTTTGCACCTGTTGTGCGAACAAAAGTACGAGCACGCATACTTTTTTAATATCTGCCCCCAAGGGAACATCTATAACTGATAAACGGTTAAACAATAGTCAAAGGTATATATATTACATATCATGTCGGTATACAGGGAACTGGGTGGAGCAGGAAAGCTCAGCGATTCCTATTTTCTGTTCCAAAAGACAGCTATAACAGATAAGTAGTTGAACAGAAGATCAAAGGGGTAGATATAAAGATATATATCTTTACTAATGTCTATGTATTTCTTAACAAAGTCTTTTGCTTTGTTATAAATGTAAAATTTCATAAAGAATTAAAAAAAAAAAATTTAGGAGGGGGGAATGTAGACTTCCTTTCCCCTGCTTCACTGGCGGTTCACTGTAAGTCTCCTATGCAGACCAAAGCAGATTGCAGGACCCCTTGTGGGGCAATATCCAGTTGTCATTACACACTCATGCTATTCCTTAATGCACACTGAATGGCCTTCCCATGCATGCTAATCCTTAGTGCATAGGCCCCTGGAAAGAACTAGTAGGATATAAATATATTCATGTTGCGTTTATCTATCTGTACAGGCAAGGAGTAAGAGACACAGGGAAGATGAGAGCAAGAGAGAGAGAGAGAGAGCAAGCAAGAATGTTCTGTTGGGAATTTTCCTGCTCCTGCTCAACAACATACCTTTAACACAAGTTACTATTAATAACCCATATAATAACAATCAGGAGACTTTTGTTATTCATCATTCTCTTGCATGAGGTATTTTTCAGTTGTCACATTGTCATTACTAAGCATTTGGAGTGTCATTTTAATCTGATATGCCTCCCTGTCATGCATTCAGCCAGACAAAGAACAAATTAACCTGGACAGTGCCGTCAGAGGTACTCTCTAAACACGTTGCTGTATGATTACCAGGCTGGAGTTTACACTTGTCTAATGACGGCTGATGGCAAGGATTTTGAGGAGCTTTTCAGTTATACGGAATAATCTTCCTAAACTTGCTGAGGGAGAGGTGGGGAAGACAGGGGATTTAAGGAGTTAATGGGCCTAGGAACATATATCTGACTGGAAAATCCAGCAGTTTTCAGACAGTGGAAGACATTTTTAATGCTAATTGGTAGCATAAGGGAATATGGGATGTGCATTTGTATCATGTAAGCTTCACATGATGATGACAATTGTCAGCCATCAGATAATATCGGTGCACCCAAGGGCAAATGAAATCTGTCAACTGACAAGAGAAGTGTCTTCAACAGCACTGGAACACCAGAGGTAACTTAAGATGCTGCTCACTGAATACAAATTGAACAGTTTGTTCGCAAAAGATCGGTTCAGTTAAGGCTGAAAAAACGGTGATAGAGGTGGGGGTAAGTGGTGTAGGGGTTTGGAGCTGAGACTCCAAAAATTCTGGATGCAGAAGGACAGAGGAACTTGAGTTTCCCATATCTCTGATTCCTAAATGCCAGCATCTGGCACATGAGCAACTACTGGGAGACAATACCGCGTCTCCCTGCTTGCACGCCAATGACATTCGTATTTTGTTGCCAATCAGCCCTTTCCAGATTCCATCCACCTACCCAGGCTTTGCTGGCATCGGTCTATTAATAGAGAATGAAGACATTCTGAAAAGTATTTCAAATCCTAGCCTTCCACTCATTAGTGGGCTGACAGCTTGGGAAACAGGCACTGTCAGAGCTTTTAAAATTGGAAATGGAAATAAAATTAACTAAACCAGGTCTGCAACATGCAGCAAATTGAAAAGGCAATATAAGCAGCAAGTGTACATTTACAGTACCGTTTTTCAATTCCATTACTATTATTTCTATGCAAAAATTGTATTTATATTTTTAATTTAACCAAAGTGATAGCTCTGGTTAGAGCCAGACATAGATGTTAGTATTTCATCTGAGCAAGGGAAGGAAGGTGGGAAGTCTCCATATGCTAAAGTAGTAAATTTTTTTGGGGGGGGGGGGAGGGGGAGGGAGAAACAGCGGGTGGAGGGAAGTGGGGGTGGCAGTTTTCTCCTGCTCCTTTGAGCCACAGCTCATTCAAAACCGTGGCTGGGAATGGGCGCCCTGAGCCTTCGTTTGCAATTATTTTCCCTGTTTTATATCCCCTCCCAAATCATCTATCTCGATCGTCACAGCGAGGAGCCATGACCAGCATCTGGCCACTAGGCACTGCTGCTGCACGATGACTGGGACTCCTTCCCCACCACAAGGGCTTTGACCGCTGCCTTCACAACAGGCAGCGGAATATCTGACCTGGGAATCACATTACAACCTCAGGGGTAGATTTTAAAACATTGCGCACACGCATCCATGTGCACGCGCTACCTGGCACGCACACATGGACGCGCGATTTTATAACATGCGCGGACCGGGAGGGAATTTCCCAACCCCCTAGCCTGACCTCCTTTCCCCTTCTCCTATCCTGCCCTCCCCCTATCCCTATCCTAAATCCCCCCAAATCCTTAACTTACCTTTTGTGCCTGCACCTCTAGCCCCGCCCCGCCCCCGGACCACCCTGCCCCCTGGACCGCCCCTTTCACTAACCCCGGGATTTACACGATTCCCGGGGGTTTAAGTTGTGTGGACGGGCCTTTGAAAATTGGCCCGGTGCGCGTAAGGCCCACCTATGCGCATAAACCCCCAGGTTTTGCGCGTGTAGGTGATTTAAAATCCAGCCTTCAGTGCGTAGCAGTGCAACTTGGCCACCGGGTCAACCCCATCAGTAGACTCTTAAGGGGCAATTTTTCAATTGCCTCTGTGTGTGTGTGTGTGTGTCTGTCTGAATGGTAGTCTGTCTGGGAAGGGTGGAGGGCGTGAATGGGAGCCTGCCTGAGGAGCTGGGGTGTTTGAATGGGAACCTGTCTGGGAGTGTATGTGTGAATGGAAGCCTACTTGGGCGGGGGGATTTGAAAGGGAGCCGACCTGAGTGTGTGTGGGTGTGTGTGTGTGTGAGAGAGAGAGAGCATGTGGAATTGGGAACCTGCATATGAGAGAGAGACTATGTGTGTTCGTATGTATGGAAGCGGGAGCAGGAGCTTGCATGTGAGAGCCTGTGTGTTTGTGTGGGAATCTGAAACTGTGTGTGAGAAAACATGTAAAAACAAGAGCCTATGTGTGTCTGTGAGGGAGAATAGGAGACAGCATGTGAGATCCTGTGTGTGTGAGCATGTGAGAGTGAGAGTCTGTGTTTGTATATATGTATGGAGTGGGAGCCTACATGTGTGAGAGAACATGTGAGAGCCTATGTGTTTGTGTGTGAGAGAGCATGTTAGAATGAGAGCTTGTTTATGTCTGTAGGAGGGAATGGAATTGGAAACCTGCATGTGAGAGACAGCATGTGGGAGTGAGAGTCTGTGTGTTTTGTTTGTGGGAATGGGAGCATATGTGTAAGAGCATGTGATAATGAGAGCCTGTATGTGTGTTTGTGAGAGCCTGTATGTGTGTTTGTGTGAAAGAGAACATGTAAGAGTGAAAGCGTGTGTGTGTGGAGGGAGTGGGAGCCTGTTGTATGTGAGAAAGTGCATGGAAGAATGGGATCCTGAGTGAGAAAACACATGTGTGTGTGTGTGAGAGAACATGTGAGAGAAAGTCTGTATGTGTGTATGAAAGAGGA
Source organism: Rhinatrema bivittatum (assembly GCF_901001135.1). Classification (NCBI taxonomy): domain Eukaryota; kingdom Metazoa; phylum Chordata; class Amphibia; order Gymnophiona; family Rhinatrematidae; genus Rhinatrema; species Rhinatrema bivittatum. The sequence continues at coordinate 276,004,744 of NC_042615.1, read as the reverse complement.
AGGAGACAGGAGGAGAGAGAAGAAATAGACAGAATAAAGGAGACCCTGAGAAAAGAATAAGGAAAAGAAAGACAAGGGGAAAAAAGACTAGGACCAACTGATTAGAAAAGTAACATCAAACAACAAAGATTTTTAAAAAGTTATTTGCCTTTCAGCGACTGGAATATGCCACCTTTGGGAATGTGCATTTCTTATATATTTGTATTTTGCTTTTTCTTCAATATTCCAGTGTTCACAGAGTCTGGTTTTTTAGACTTTCCATTTCAGTTTTGTCTGCATGTTTGTTCCTAATTTGTAGTCCCTTATTCTATATTAGGTAAGGATCTGTTTGTGTTGTGCATGAGTGACAGAGATGCAGTATTTTGGCTAGCATATAGTTTTTTTGTAGGGATTTGTAGCAGTCCTGTTTGTTCTGTTTGCCCACTAAGTAGTGTTTTAGTATTCTAGGGCCTGGTGTAATTTTTACCTTGCTTCCTTATTGTAGATAAGGTAAGTTGCTGCTGTTAGAGTTCTGAGAGTTATTGCTATTATGGTATCGTAAGGTTCAAGGTATATATTTATTTATTTGCTGAGTTTGTGTTATTTCACAAAGGGGCAGATTTTAAAAACTTGCGCGAGCGCGTATCTTATAAAATCCGGGGTCGACGCGCGCAAGGGGGTGCACATTTGTGAAACCTGCGCGCGCCGAGCCCAGCGTGCGCTGCCTGTTCCCTCCAAGGTCGCTCCGATTTCGGAGCGGCCTCGGAGGGAACTTTCTTTCGCCCTCCCCCCACCTTCCCCTCCCTTCCCCTACCTAACCCACCCCCCCCCGGCTGAAAGCAGGCGTAACTTTGTGCGCGTTGGCCGGCTGCCCCGCTCCGTGGTCCGGTCCTGGGGGCTGTTCCGGAGGCCGCGGCCATGCCCCCAGAACGCCCCCGGGCCAAAACCACGCCCACGTTGCCGCCCCCAAAACGCCGCGCCCCGCCCCCTAAACGCCGCGTCATCCCGACACGCCCCCCGACACGCCCCCGAAAGGAAGCCCCGGGACTTACGCGCGTCCCGGGCTTTACGTGCGCCGGCGGCCTATGCAAAATAGGTGCATCGGCGCGCGCGGGCCTTTGAAATTCTGCCCCAAAGTGTTTAGCAGTGAAGGGAATTTGTTTTGCTGTTACTTAGGTGACATCGGAATTTGAATTTTATTTTTGCATGTCCTAGTTCTGTTCTGCACCTGTTGCAAATCTTTTTATGATGATTATTATGATTATTGCTGTTTTATTGTAGTTCTATGCATTTTTTGAAAGAGGACTCATAGAAGAATATATTGATACTTTTTTATTATGTGATTGGATCTGATGTTTCTGTTAAGTGTTCTTTGTTTACTTTTTACATGGTATTGTGCATTTATAAACTGCAATAAATATCAAATAAATTAATACAGATTAATAAGGCATTTTTAATGTTGGTAAGTGCTTGAAGTAATAGAATAAAAATATTTTAAAATGTTACTCATGATGCACGATGGCTGTCACAGACTACTCAGAAATCCATTGTAGAGTGCATGCTAAGGTATTATTTATCTGTTGTGCACCCCGTTCGCGTCCGGCCTGCACCCGGGCCTCCTCACTTCTCTGGCTCCACTCCAAGTCCCGGGTCGGCATCCCTGGCAGCGGCTGTGAGCTCCTCCAGGCCTTGGCGTCCCGCGGCGGCGGTCACTGGGCCTCCCACTGCGCACCAGACCTCATGCCGGAGTTCGTCACCTTCCGTGGCATTAGCCACGCCCCTAAGCGGGCACGCGCAGACCACCCGGCCTCTTGTAGGGCCGAGGCGGGTCCTAGTTCCGCGGCACGCCCTGATTGAAGGAACTACTTAAGGAAGTTCCTGCCTGCTCTTCCTTGCCTTGGCAATCGAGTCGGCTTTGTTGCTAGATTGTCACTGCGTTCTAAAGCCTTGTTCTAGTGTCGTTCCAGTCTTGTTCCAGGATCCTACTGTTCCAGCCTTGTTCCTGTATTCGTCTGTTCCTGTATCCTTCTGTCCCAGTGTCCGTCTGTCCGTCTTCCCAGGTAGTAACCTCGGACTGTCTCTCTGGTACTGACCTCGATTTGTTCCTGACTACTCTGCCTGCTGCCTGCCTTCTGACCTCGGCTTGTTCTTGACTCCTCTGCCTGCTGCCTGCCTTCTGACCTTGGCCTGCCTGTGACCTCGACTGACCTCTGGAACTTGACCTCTGCCTGATTGACCTCTCCTCGGACTGACCTTTGGATTCTGACATCTGCCTGATTGACCACTTCTTCTGATTCTGGCTCTGTCCCTTGCCTTGACATCGCCTACGCTGTTCTGGTCTTCCTTCTCCATTAGACCTCCAGCCTCGAACCCGACCGCGCTCCTCTCCTGTCTGTGGGCACGCCTGTCTGCCATCTCTTTAGGAGACCCTGCGAGACCCCCCTAAGTCCAAGCGGCCCGGGTCCTTACGGGCTTCCAGTGGTGAAGCTCATCCTAGCCTCTGCCTCCTCCAGTGCTCCGCCCCCTGGGGGCAGTTGCTTCCTCATCCCTACCAGGGAGCCGTTCTCCACTGCTCCAGGACAAGGGTCCAGCCTCCAGTGCAACATTATCGATAAGTACAACTAGTAGGGCCTAGATCTGTATATCTATTGCCCACCCATGTTAATCTTGGGCCCCCCCCCCCAAAAAAAAATAAAATTCAGTTATGACTATGCCACTGGTGCAAGAGCAGCAATGGTGGAGATTTGACAGCTGCCATATGTGGTACCCAAAGGCTGACTCTTTCACATCACATTGACTTCTTCTTGATGGCAGTGAATTGTTTTTGTGTTTTTTCTAAAACCACTTTTATCTAATTCTCATTTCTTAATTTTTATTACATAGTTTGAGGAAAATATTGCATTCCCCCCCACACAACATAATCTGAAAAGTCTAAGGCTCAGTCCAGGAATCCCCACTTTTCCCAGGAGGATATGGAGCTCCTTGCTAGCCATCCCCCTGGAGCAAAACAACCCAAACCTCTATACCCCTTCAGCCTGCTGGCCTAATCTGGCAGTGGAATCTGTACCCTGGAGGGCCCTCCAGGAGGAATTCTGCTGTAAAGTCTCCCACCCATGGGACATCAAAGACCTTGAGAAGAAATGTGAGAGTATTTGGCAGCCAGTTGCTAGTGTTTTGACCTGAAAAGGTATTAAAGAAGTATCATTAAGAAACAGGAAAGAGGATTAGCTGAGAGGGGGCTAATTGTAATCTACTTCCAGTGGAAATCACTCACTGGAGAATGTTAATTATTTCTGTTTGAAGTAATTGCCTTTTAAGCAAAGATCTATATAATAAGAGTCAACCTCAGTCCAGAGGGAGTGCTGACAGCGGCACTTTAATTTGCTGGTGGTAAATTAGGACTTGTTGGGCTGAAGCATTTTATTCTTAAAACAAAATTTTAAAATCTAATAATTAATTATAATTATTGGAGGTCTGGTGAAATAATGAGTGGAATTGTATAAGGTCTAGGAGACACGCAATGAAAGAAGTTACTAATACATTTAAGACAAATTGGAGTAAATATTTTTTTACTCAATGCATGTAATTAATTACAATCTGGATTTCATTGCCAGAGGATGTGCATAGCTGGTTTTGGACTGTGGGTATCCACTGCTCATCCCTGGGATCAGCAGTATGGAATCTATTGATGTTATGGGATCCTGTCAGGTACTTGTGACCTGGATTCACCTCGATTGTAAACAGGATACTGGGCTGGGCTTAATGGACCTTTGGTCCGACCCTGCATGGCAAATCTTATGTTCTTATTCTCATGTTCTCAGGTTGCTTCTTGAGGCTGCACAAGGGGGAGTAGCTAAAGGAGGTCATTAGTGGACTTTTTGGGTGGTTGTATTTAGAAGAACTAATTGACTGCACCTCGTATACGGTTTCTTCAACATTATTAGTCAATTCTTATATTTAATTTTGGACATTTTACAGAACATAACACCAGCATGGGCCGAGTCAAGCAGCTGGTGCCACGGCTAGTGGTGAAGTGGAGGCAGGGCAGGAATCGGTGGTCCCCACCAGAGGTCAGTTGTACTGGGTGGGAGGTGTGTCATACTATGGATTATAGGGAGGGCGGTCTCAGTGTGGTGTAGTATTAGAAGCCAAAAGTTTAAACTAATAACATAAGATAAGATCTGCGGCATAGCATTTTTTTTTTTCAACAGTGGATTGCTTGGTGTTTCCTTTATCATAGGCTACATAGGGTAGCTGCAACTAATATGTTGCTGAGTAATATATATTTTGAAAATTCAATCAACATCCATTCAATCCATATAGTGGGAATGTGATTGGTTTGGAAAGGTTAGTCCTTTTAGATGCTCATTTTATTTACTGCTATATTCTGTATTCGGTGACTTGATATTTTCTTTATTTTTCTTAACCGGAGATGTTATCTGCTCCAGAGCAGACTCCGGAGGCCCATGCATTTTCACCTCCAGCATTCTTACAAGCAGAGCTAACAGACCAATGTTCTGATTGCCCCGGAGCCTTCTTTCCTTCCCCATTCTTTCCCAGCATTAAATTTAAATATATATTAATAAATGTTATTTGTTTTTCTCACTTCTTGTGTTCTTTTTTTAAATTTTGAATTCATCAGAATACAGAGCTCAGGCTTGAAAAACCTGTCTTATGCTCATAGGGAAAATTAGTCTTCCATTAAACTCATTCACAGACCAATCTCACTCATAATGAGGTGCACTTAGCACAAGCTGCAAATCTGTGAGCAGCATCATCAAACGTCAAGGCTTCAACCTTGGCTACTGTCCATTCACATACATTTAAAAAGCATTCATGCTTCATACATTCATTGGGTTTGGTAGTGAGTCTATGTCCCTTTGGATCTTAGGGTAGAGAATTATACTCCAGAAACGAATATGGGCTGTGAGTCTTCGACCCAAGGTTTGCAGGACAGAGACAGAGTCCAGTGATTATGTTGCACCAGAGGTGGAACCTTGGCCCGAGGTGGGGTTAACGCTACCCGTAGGGCAAGCCCCACGGGTCCCCACCGTCGAGAGGCGGAGCTGACTAGGAGACGGAGGCCGACTGGAGCTTCACCAATACCAGCCCTTGTTCCCCGAAGGTTGAGCCCTTGGGTGCCGGGGCCGGCTGGTCTTAGGCGGGCCTCTGTGTGATGACGCCCAGCAGATGAGATGGATGGTAGCCAGAGGCCAGCGGAGGTATCAAGGGACCGAAGTAGGTCCAGATAAAGCAGGGATCTAGAGAACCAGGCGCCAACGAGAAGCAGGAGCTGGAACAGGTGGTGCCCAGGTAGTAGCAGGCCAGAACCTAAGAAGGCCAAGTCCAGGGGGATACCGAAGGCATAGTCAAATACAGGCTGGTGTCAGGGCAGACAGCTGAGCAAGGCAAGGTACAGAGTCTGATAGAGCAAGGGTCAAGCCGGGAGTCAGTCCTGAGCATAGTTCAACATAGCAAAGGTCAAAGCCAAAGGTCAGTCCTGAGCGTGGGCCAGACGTAGCAAAGGTCAAAGCCAGAGGTCAATCCTGAGCGTGGTCCAGATGTAGCAAGGGTCAAAGACAGAGGTCAATCCAACCGGGCTAGGAAGGGACCAGGAATGGAGTCAGGAACGAGGACCAGGAATGAAGTCAGGAACAGGAACCAGGAACGAAGGCAGGACAAGCAACAAGCACACGACAAGCGTGGAGACCTGTTGCCAAGGCCAGGAACTAGTGACGGGCCCTGCCTTAAGTAGCAGGGCCCAATGATGTCATCATCCGGGGCCGCAGGCTAGTTTCCCGCCGCAGCACCTTTAAAAGTCAGCAGTGCGTGCACGTGCGCGCGCCTAGAGAACAACCGGACACTGGATGGCGGCGTCTCCCCGCGACACACGTAGGGAGACCCGCCGGGAGCTGGGGAGGTCCGCGGAGGAGCCAGGAATGGCCGAGGAGGGAGAAGAGGCTCAGGAGCACGAGAGAGAATGGGCTAGGTCCGGGAGCTGGGCACCGGAGGTGAGTAGGCCTGGTCGTGGGCCTGCTGTGGACAGGACATGCAACAGATTAATTTGGATTAAGATATTGACACTCTGACCCTAGGTTTTCAGGGCAGGAAGGACCAGAACAGATATGAGGGGGGGGGGGTTTCACCCCAAAAGACTTAGGAAGGGCCAGGACAAATGTGTGAGAGAGGGAATTCTACCCGAGTATTAGGGAGGGGCATTTCATGTTATGTGAGTGCCACCCCAAGAGACTTAGGGAGGGGCATTTAATGTGTGTGTGTGAGAGAGTGTCACCCCAATCTAACCAATCAGACACTTTGGGGTAATGACTCCTGCTTCAGTGGTATGGTGGCAACAGTAAGTACTGAGGTTTCTGTTGGTAAGGAATGAATCAACGTCAGATGCTACCCAAAGTACAAATTGATAGAGAAAAATGTTGCTCTTCTTTCAGCACGGTCTTCCGGCTGGGCCTTCCTAAAAGAAACAAGGGACTAAACCCACTCAGGCAGTCACCCCCAGGGATAGAGAGGAAGTCAGACTCTTGAAAGCTAAATAAATCAGATAAATTCAAGGCTGGATTCCCAAACCACAGTTTGCTCAAACGTTATTCAACAAGAAACAGTATTATGAATAAACAATTGAAATGTTTGCAAACTTTTGAATAATATTCTTCAAACATAGAAAATTCAATATTCATCCTTCTCTTGTATCTCTTTTCCTCTCTAGCTGGGTCATTTTTCAAATCGCATTAGGGTGTTATTGCGCGTGATAACACCGTAACACACGTGATAAATAGCGCATCGCCCATTCCATATGCAAAATAGCAATTAGTATCCAAGTGGGAGGAGTTTGGGTGGGGTTAATAGAAATTGGGTTCTGCTAGCACTGCGTGCAATACAGGATCGCACATTATCGCAGGATTTATCGCTGGAAATAACTACACCTTTTTTGGGGGCTATACGGTGGAAAAAGTAATTACCGCATGCAATATCGCGGATCACACGTGCTGGAAAAAGCTATGATCATGGACTCACCTACCAGGCCTTCCCGGCCTAATAAAAACACCCATTTTTACCTTCTCTACCTTCCTAAAGCCATATTGTTTCTTGCAAGTGTAATTGTCATGGCATACTGGATACCTCGGGCATACTGGATGCCTGGGCAGGCTCGCCACAGACAACAACACGTGGAACCCGAACAACCTCAAGAGCAGCCAAGGCCTAAGCCAAGGCCTCCTAGGGAAATTCCAGCAGCGCAAGCAGAGCCACGGGACCCATGGGCTCAGGGCGTGGGCCACCGACCAGCACACAGGCGGCCACGGCGTGGGAGATCCAGGGTGCGGATCTTTTTATGCCTTCGCACACTTTCCCATTGTTATTGGAGCAATCGACCTCACTCGTGTGGCCATCGTTCCACCCCCGTCGGAGGGAGGAGACGTACCACAGCAGAAAGTTCTTCCACTCCATCAACCTGCAAGTGGTCTGCGATGCTCGAATGCGCATACTTGACCTCATGCCCAGAATCCCGGGAGCCGCACACAGTTCCTTTATACGTTATACAATCGGGCCTCTTTGACAATTTTGAGGCTGGCATGTAAGGTGATGCTTGGCTCCTAGGTAAGATACACTTTTCTTTCTGTATTCCATTTCTGCCTATGTGTTTGTGGCTAATGGCTCCCAAATGGGTGGTGGCTGCAGGGGAGGAAAGGATCGGTGGCATGACAAGTGGCTTGTACAGTCATGTATGCAGCCCATTGGCCCTGGCCATGACTTTTTATCCCCTTGCTTCAGAGTATGGCAAACTTTGACGCCAACAATGCATGTCACATAAAGCTCGCTGAGTGAGCAGGCACTATATACTTAGAACGTCTTCATAAGCTAAATGGCTCCATTCCTATCCTTCCCTTGGGTGCCATTTTAATGTCACATGTGAATCTCAAGCTTCAGCTGTTTGCACTGCCCACACAGCACCATTACGTGTGGTCCGTTGTAGAGGTGTGAGGAAAATTGTCACAGACTGCTTCTGTATAGGCTCACACACCTATACTACAAGCAGTGTCCTGTGCATGTTGGTGGCCTGCCATATTCCCTGTGTGTGGGCTCTCAATTTGGATTTCTAGGCAAGACAGACTACACATCTGCCATGGACATTTGCATGCACACCATGAGGTATGGCTTTTGCAGGTAACACCAGAGTGGCAGCCCTTATATATCTCCTCAAGGTTGGCAAGCCGCTACACCAGTAGCCTTTGCTGGGTTGTGAGGGCCTGGCACGCAATAGTTCCCAATTCCACATGTGATGTAGTATTTGTGAACAGCTGACCTCCATAACACTACAGCTAGCCTGCACATATACTGGCCTACAACAATGTGATAGGCACTTAGACTAACCACAAATCACCCTTAAAGGCTTGGCAAAGGTACAGGCTACCTTATATAGTCTTACTGGATGCTGTGGTTAGCCACTCACATCCACAAGTGACAATGCTCTGTCTGATGCCTTTAATCTGTCATTGCCGTAGGAGATTCTGGGTACAGTTGCTGGCTTTTCACCCCCATTGCCATTCCCAACACGCTGGCAGAGAGAAGGTACAACGATGCCTTATGTGCTACCTGATGTGTCATGAACGAACCTTCGGACTTCTCAAAAGTCGTTTTCGCTGTTTGGAAAGACAGGTGGAGCTTTAATGTATGCTCCACCCAAAGTGACAAAGATAGTGCTGTTCTACTGTGTATTTCATAATCTTGCTCTACGACATGAAGTACCAATAGAGATACATCCAGATCTTCCCCTAGATCCACCATGTCACCCTGCTCGACTCCAGGAGAGCATGCTGAGGGGCAGCCAGCTTTGGTAAAACCTTATAGAATGCTACTTTGCCTGATAGGCTTCACATACCACTTCCCCTTCCAGGGGAGGTTGTCGAAATGCGTGTTCACTGTTCCTCTCCGCACTACTATCTTTCTTTCTCACACTGCTTCCATGTGTAGGTCACTGTGTAGCAGAAAACACATGCCTATTCAGCATTGGTCTTCACAATGCAGTAGTATACTGTACTGGAAAAATGGTGGTGCATGTAAAGATTACATCAAAGACATGTCGCTGGCACCATGTGTTCTGCCTGATAGTTGACTCTAAAAGAGGCATGTATTGCGTGACACTTTGTGGGCTACCTAGCATGGTGTGCCTTACCTGCCCTTCCCAGCGGACCCCATCCTACCATTCACAAGTGTGTGACATTGGCCCACCAATGTACTGCCATTCCAGCTCCCCCTGGAGCATCGAGAGCTCCAGCTATAGAAACACTATAAATGGGAAATAACTCTGAACCTTAAGAATGCACAAGTGAAAGTAACAGGTACACCGTTAAAGGTTTCAATGACTGAATTTGCTGGTTACAGACGTATTCCAAGATGCAGAATTGTGTGTGTGTGTGAGGTGCTACCCCTGTATTGGGTCTGCTTACTGTCACATGGCCATGGCCACACAGAGGTGACACCACAGCCTCGGCATTTAAAGAGACACTGCTGTCTAAGAATTGCAACTGCATCCACCTTGACAGCATATGCAGATCCAGTCCAGGTCTTACTGCCATGTATTCCAGTATTGATAGTCTTGGTTAGGCTTGTCACACCTATAGGCTAATCACAGGAAATGCCTGCATGTTATGGCTTCCGAGCCAGCAGAGGATTTACCAGTCACAAAAATTGAACATATTTAGCAAGAGAAATGCTCTCATCACAGTGCTGTGGTTGCACACTTTCTATTTCAGTCTTGGTGAAAGCGCCAGTGCTACATGGTGCCTTAGACACTATGTGCACAGCTCCTTACAAGCTAGCCTTCCTCTTGGTGTTTGCATGCACCCCAATACACATGCACCCAACTATACCTTGCAATGCAATTTATAAATAATACTGTGAAAAAGGTGAGGCCCTTGTCCATCGTGATATCATGCATGTAGCTTTAGCTTCTTGGTGAGCCTACAGCAGGATGCACATCATGCTCAGTGAAGGCAGGATTAGGGATCAGATAGTGTCCACCCTTCACTTGTCATTTGCATTGACCTATGACATGTCACTGTCAGTTTATTTTCTAACCACTCTTACAGCATCCATATCTATGAAGAACAAAGATTTATGTCATACAGGCCAACGGTAAGGTGTGTTTGAACCTCCTGCCTTCAAATCTCCTCTCACCCATAACCTTACTCAGATAGGAAGATGTCACATACGTGCAAGGCCATTGTGCCTTATGTGTCAAAGCCATTAATGCGGTGCAGGTGTATGCACATATATATGAACAGTTAATATATGCTGAGTATTGGCCTTTTACCTATACATACATGCTCTCACAGTGCAGCAGTGAAATCTGAGCACCGGGAAAGCTGAGCAGTCCTGCCCCAAATTGTTTGCAGAGAGTTCCGTTGCCACAATCATTGCACACTTTTCCATGCTTTCGTGGTTGCATGCCCTTGCTGATGCACAAGCGTGTCACAACGCCTGGGGAATCAGGAAGAGCTGCTATATGCTCTTCCACATACATGCATACTTTCACATGCTCTTTTACAAATACACATGCTCACACATTCTTTCACACACATACATAGATACTATCATAAATGTATGCTCTCACACGCGTGCTCTCACATAATGCTTTTTCACACACACATGCTCTCTCACACATACACATATGCTCTCTCACAAATACACAGACCACCCAGTAGGTGGTGTATTAACGTTCTAGGGCCTGGTGTAGTATTTGCATTGCTTCTTTTTCATAAGTTTACTATTATTTGAGTCCTGAGAGTCAGTGCTGTTATGATATGGTATGGGAGGGGGTTGTGTTACTTCACAAAATGTTTAGCATGGAGGAAGTCTTTTTTTTGTCTTAGGTGACTCCAGAATTTGTATATAGGTTGTTTTTTTTCTTGTTGGGTTGTAATGTGAACTATCGTAGTTTTGGTCTGCACCCATTCTTATAATTAGTGCTATTTTATTGTAGTTATGGTGATCTCTGTCTTTGTGGAAAGAGGATTTGTGAAAGAATCCATTGATATTTGTTTTTTTACATGATTGATTGGATCTGATATTTGTGTTCTTTGCTTTTTACCTGATATTCTTGTGTATTTATAAATTGCAGTAAATATAAAATAAAATAATACAGATTAATAAGAAACTTTTAATGTTGGTAAGTGCCTGAAATAAAATATTCTAAAAAGTTTCATTCATGATGCATAGATTCCTGAGGAACCCACTGGAATACAACTAGTAGGTTCAGACTTGTATGCCCAAAGTCCACCCTTGTTAACCATGGGCCCACCCAAAAAATCAATTCTGGCTATGCCACTGGAACGGGAACCTGAGTGGGTGTTTGTAGGTGAGAATGGGAGCCTGAGTATGCATCTGTATAAGAATGGGAACCTGAATGTGCATCTGTATAAGAATGGGATCTTAGGTGTGCATAAGAATGGGAACCTGGGTGGGTTTCTGTGTGTGTGAGAATGGGAGCTTGGAATGGGGGTATGAGAGAATGAGAGCTTGTGTTTGTGGTAGAGCATGTGAGAGTGAGAGCTTGTGTGTATATAAAGAATGTGAGAGAGAGCTTGTGTGTGTATGGGACGGGAGAGCATATGAGAGTGAGAGAGTCTGTGAGAGAAAGCATAAGTGTGTGTATGTGAGAGGGAGGAAGGGAAGAAAACAGTAGGAGAAGAAACAGAACGAGAAGAGACCCTGAAAAGGAATTAGGAAATGACCGACAAGGAAAAAGTAGGAAAAAAGATACTGAGACCAACTGATTAGAAAAATACAAAGATTAGACAATGATGGTCAAAAAAAGAAAATTATTTTGAGATTTTAGCAACTGGAATACGCCATCGTTGGGAATGTGTATTTCTTATATTTTTGTATTTTTCTTTCTTCAGTATTCCACTGTTTAGAGTCTGGTTTCTCAAGTTTTTTATTTGTGTTTTGTCTGCATGTTTCTGTTTCTAATTTGTAGTCCCTTATTTCTATATTAGGTAAGGGTCAGTTTCTGTTTTGTCCTGTGTGTGACTGAGGTGCAGTATTTCTGCTAGCCTATACTTTCTCTGTAGGAATTTGTAGCAGTCCAGCTTGTTCGGTTACCCCAATAGGTGGTGTATTAACTGGTTTAGTATTTGCATTGCTGCTTTTTCATAAGGTGGAGGGATATTTTTTGCTGAGATGACACCAGAATTTGAATATTTTTTTTCATGTTGGTTATAATTTGAATTGTCCTAGCTCTGCTCTGTACCTGTTCTGATGATTAATGCTATTTTATTGTAGTTCTGATGATTTCTGGCTTTCTGCAAAGAGGATTCATGAAAGAAAACATTAATTTTTATTTTATTACGACTGGATGTTTGTTTTCTTTGCTTTTTACATGATATACGCATGCATTTATAAACTGAAATAAATATAAAATAAATGAATACAGATTAATAAGGAATTTGTTTTGGGCTTGTTTTTTTCACAAAGCATGCTTGTTCTTTCATAAATACCTGGCAACATGGATCTGGGCCCACGCAGGAGCTTGGAGCTGCAGCAGCGCTCAAACCCGGAATTATGACCTGGAGACCCGGCAATTCCTTTAGAATTCTCAAGTCTCTGGGCCAAATCTGGAGAGTTTCCACATATGCCAGCTGCTGGCAGGTTTAGCTCTGCCAGGGGCCCGCTGGCCCGCCTTCATTTTTTTTGCAACTAGCGGGTTTAGCTCCACCGGCGGCCAAACTGGCCTTCTCCAATCTCAGTTTGGCCGCCGCTGGGCCTCTTCCATTCTTTTCTGCCGGCATTTGGGGAATTTTCTCTTTTTTTTTATCCTCATGGGTGCGTCACTTTCCTGCGCCGCCGCGAGGCTCTTTATCTGGCCCTGCGGGAGTTGAGAACTCCGCGGATATATCAGTAAATTTAGTGGCAAGGTGAGGCAGCTGCCGGAGTGTTTGGGGGGGCAATTTTTTCCGCACCAAAATGTTGCTGCCTGAGGCAGCCACCACACCCTGCCTCATTATAGAACTACCCCTGGGACTCTGGACTGTCTCTTCTACCCCAGCATCCTCCCCCCAACCTCTGCAAGGATTGCCCTGATCTGTCATAGGATACAAAAGAGAATATGTTTTTACTTGAGCTTGGCAGACATAGAGATGATGGACTAGGAGAAAGCTCTGTCTTAACAAACTGCCTAGACAGAGTATAGCTGGAGCAGAAGCAACTTTCTAGACCTATTTTATTTTTTTCATTTATAAATTTCATCTAAAACATGGCAGAGATGTTTATGTGAGATTTTAACACCATGATCATTTTACTGACTCTGCAAAGATCTATGCAAGTGCCTTTCTAAGCAGAAATGCTATGTCTTATATTATTTTTATGGACTTATTACCAGACAGTCCCTTCAAAATCAATAAGAGAGGCTGGAAAATGCATTAGTCTTGTCAGTCAGTCTGGCTTCATTCCCTTTCTTTGAGGTGGTATCACATTGGGAGCACACTCCGTGTGCTTCCTCTGCACATGATATTATCTGGCAGTACACATGGCAGCAATGGAATAGAGAGTGTAATAGCACTGATAACTTATCCTGTGGCTCTTCCTCATAAACCCCCATGTATGTGAAAAAGTCAGAATAGATGCAACAAAACGGCAGAATATTTTTTTAAAGGCAGGATATGAATACATTTATTCAGCATGGCTGATGAATAGTTTCAGTTTGGCTTTTGGCAAACACTTGAATTTGGTAAAACTGAGCTGAAAATGAGGAGAACCTAGAAGCAGAATAGCAAAAACCAATGTCCACGAGATTCATGAGAAACAGAAGTGTCATTCAATAAGGGTGTGCATTCATTTTCATTCATTTTGGTAGTTTATGCACATAAATCTTTCCATGCATAAAATTCCATTATTCCATTATTGTGCATACATTAGCAAAACGAATGAAACAAAAAAAAATGCTCTGAAAATAAAAGCCAAAACGAATGACTGAACTGAACTGAAAATGTTTTGCATTCACAATCCTATCATTTGTTAGTATGCAGTTTAGTTCTCTTAAATTCTTAAGCAAGTGGCCTGCACATCACGAGTTTTAGAAACCAGATGTATTGTTTTGAAGGATAATAAGACAAATAAACCTGACATTTCATATTCAATTGATTAGCTTGAACTTTGGTATACTCTTGCATCATAAATCAAGTGCACAGAAAAGACAGACACACCTGCAGGAAGCAGTACACGTAGCCCATAACCATATTCACTGAAGTGACCAACTATTCTCTTCTTCATATTTATCTTGCAGCACAGTATTTAAATTTCCCTACATGACCTTGCTCATCCTTGCCAAAGACGTGGCACATTCACTGCACTGTTAATTAAGAAAGAGATGGCCACCTGGTTGCTCTATATTCATTTTTCCAGCTGGTATTTTCTATGAAACGCGATGAGATCATTAGCATCTTGGCTCCACAGCGCAAACGCACATCCTAGCCAACAAGGTTTTAAACGGCAAATCTGTTGAATCTTTTGACCCCCGTCAAGATTTCAGTACGTTTGCGATGCCATTAAAGGAAACTTGCAAAGCTGAGCATCCTTTAGATTGAAGGCTTTATGTTGTGTCTGTGGGACACGTTGCACTGCCCCGGCTTCTCTTGTATTTTCTTTGCTAAAAGAAAGCTGTGCTCCTCCAGAGACGTTGGCTCTTAGCATCCATTCATGAAGCCTTCCACTGGAAGTCCCATTCCAGGACTTGTGTTGTTTTTGCTAGAGCTATCATGCAGCGCTGCACCACTCCCTCCTGGGCCTTGCCTGTTGCTATCATGCTTTGCTCAGAAGTGCTGCCTCTCAGTTTTCCTTCAGGTAGATATAAATAATCCTAAAGTGAGTCTCCCCAGGTGAAAGCAGCCTTTCCAGAGGCTCTTCTCTGACTTACAGTCAGGTGATAAATGTTCAGTTTAATTAAAAAAAAAGACCTTATTTTGCATGCTCAGTTCCTGAGAATAAATCTGAATTAAGCCTCAGGGTGAATTTTTCAGGGGCTGATCCCTCTTAACAAACACCCTTTTGTTGTCGGCTTCTGAAAGAATCAGCCTGGGCATTACATTCTTCACAGTCTGCCTTTTCACTGCGAGACCTTTCTTAATAAAACAGCTGCAGATATAAAGAAAACATTTCTGTCATCTCAGGCTGTGGCTTATGTGTCTTACGGAAGGCAGCAAAATCCAAACTGAAGATCTGCTCTGTTTTCAAGGGTCTCTGCAGCACTTTAATATACGATGTAGTTGACAAGAAGAGAGAGGGGGGACGCATGTTCACTAGTGATGCCAGCGATGACACGTGCATCCCGTCTCATTTCAGCGTAAAACCCATTGAAACAGCATGGCTACTGCACATTTACAGTTCAAAGGAAGTGACAGGGCCAAGAATAGAAAGGAAAATGTTGGCGTTTCTGAGCGTGGGTACGGAAACAAGACACAGGGCTGAACTGTCAAACTATCTGCTCTGCTGCCAAGTCCGGTGGTACTTCTTACCTGTAGATTTTTGCACCTGGTTTTTGTGTGTGGGTAATTTTTTTTCTATGGAAACTATAGTAACATTGTAAACGATGACAGAAAAGGACCAAAATGGCTCATCTAATCTACCCAGCTGAGATCTGTCCACTTTTGGAAGATACACCTATAAATTTCCATGGGCAACACATCACCGACGCCCCCTCCCTGATGTCTTTTTCTTGACCTCTCAACCCTTTATTTCACCACTGCTCTACGTATCTGCCCCAGGCGTGCTCCAAATCTGCCACCAAAGATGCCTTCCATTTCCTCTTTCAGTAGGTCAGTTCAGACTTTGCCGTCTTCAACTTTGCTTCTTACAAAACCAGTACTTAAGCCAACACCCAGGCCCCTTCTCTGCCTTATTTCCAAATTCTGTAATAATCCCCACAGCCAGTGAGACTTTTGCAAATAAAGAAATAAAAATCCAGCCTCCTTGTTGAATTTGGGTATTAAGCAAGGACCCTCCTTGCAAGTCACCCCGGCCTTCTTGCAAGCCTGATGCTGTTGTGCCACTGCTGTTTAGGGCTGTAACTGTTTACCTGTGCAGATTAGCCCAGTACCTTTCTGGAAGCAAATAGCAGGCATACCACTGTGTTATGGGCTGAACCACTGCTACATGCAGGTTACACCAGATTGTATTTTCTAAGTATTTATTCTGTACAATCTGTGTGCATATTCTGATGCTGACCAAAACCTGCTTCTGTGATGCCTCTCCTAAATGCGGTGAGAAGTCAGCACGCTTTGAAACACCACAAGTACTTTTAGCCAAACTGAGGGATGGCAATTTTAGACAAACAACTTATGCATGTCAATGGCTTTGAAAAATGTCTTCATAATGGATGACATCAGTGATATCAGGAGTAAACTTAAATCTGCATGCTATTGGATTGCACATTGAGTTGTAAATTCCGGCAGGCAGGACATATTTTCTTGTGTTCCAAGACCTGATTACAGCTGACAGCAGTTCTTTAAGGAAGTATATATAAAAACTAGGGATGTGAATCGTTTTTGAACGATTAAAATTATTCTCAGATAATTTTAAAATTGTTCTAAATCGTTAGAGTGCACGATACAATACAAATGCCCCCGATTTATCGTCAGGGGCATTTGTATTGTATCGTTAAATAGGGCACGGGAATTATTCGGGGGAGGGTGGGAAAACCGGCACACCAAAACAACCCCTAAACCCACCCATACCCTTTAAAACCAATTCCTTACCCTCCCCCATCCTCCCGAACCCTCCCCCCCCCCCAAAATGTTAAGTTACCTGGTGGTCCAGTGGGGGGGGGGGGGGGGTCCCGGCACGATCTCCCGCTCTCGGGCCATCAGCGCTATTTTGGCTACCACTGATAAAAATGGCGCCGATGGCCCGATAAAAAAAAAACCCCACCCCGACCCTTTACAAATTACCCCTTTGCTTCTCCCACCCTCCCGACCCCCCCCAAAAACCTTTTACATGTACCTGGTGGTCTAGCGGGGGGTCCGGGAGCCATCCCTTCAATCATACCCTCGGTGCCGGTGCCGGTGATGGAGGTTTCAAAATGGCGCTGATCGCCTTTGCCCTCACTATGTCACAGGGAGCGACCGCTCCCTGTGACATAGTGAGGGCACACGATTCACATCTCTAATAAAAACCCAGGTTTCCTTGATGATTTTATTGAATCTATCATGGAAAAACTAAATTGGATAAAATGAATTGGGCCTCATTAAAATTTGACTTACAATGTTTGCTATGTGCTAGCATTAACATATGGTGCTATGGCAAAACACCGAGCCAGTTTCCAATTTAATGTGGAGTGACCATCAATATGCAGAGCATCTCATCTCTTTCTCACAGTATAGCCCTGAGCAAATCACTTAAACTCTGAGTTTACTGTTTCTGTTTCTCTCCCTCTCTTTTTCTCTCTCTGCTTTTCTTAATTTTAACTCTCTTAGGAATTAAATTCACCCATGGAGATTGACATCATTTTGGGAATTATAAAGCATGACTTTCTAAATATCTCCTGCCAGGAAATTTGGTTGCTATTGGGTGTCCTTTGAATTTTTTTCAAAAAGTTATTTGGAATGGGCTCAAAAAAGATTTTGCGGCTGGACCTTTGGTCAGCCACTAATTGACCCTAGTTCCTGGTTTAGACAGCATTCCTGCATAGACCCTCCCCCAGAGGTTGCCTATGGATGATGATTTCCCAGGCCACAAGGGGGAGGGGGAGCCCTTGTGAGAGGGTATCAATATAGATTTGATTTCAAAGGAGAAAGAGTGTCTTTGGTGTGCTCTCCAAGTTAGGCGTTCAGCTTAACAAGAGAGGGAGGGACACTGCCCTGCCAGGACCCCAGAAGGGGACTGGAGGGAAGAGAGAAAGGAAGAAGTATTTTTACAGTTTTCTGAAGTTTCTCAAAAATTTTGACCTGAACCTTCTGGCAGGCAGAATCCCCTGCTCAGTGTGTCAGGAGGGAGCTGTGTGCCTCTGCCCCGTTTAAGAGGAGGCTGCAGTGACCTTGCAGACAGAAAAGAAGTGTGTTGATAAGAGATTTAGTTTTTCACCAAAAGGGAAAGGAAGCTGTTTTGTACCACCTGTCCTTGCCCAGACCTGGACTGAAATATCTGTTCCAGAACTTGCCCTTCCTTCAGAAGAGGCACAAGCCATTCTTGGGACGAGGAGATTGGAAAAGGAGACCATCCAGAGACCCTCAATCGGAGTTTTCACCCTGGAACATGGGACATAGGCAGGTGAAGATCAGGAGTGCCCTCCTGGAAATCAGGTACTGTGGGAAAAGGATCATCCACTCTGGTTAGGATACCCCAGCCTCTTGGGACACACATTCATCTAACAGTAGAAGAGGACCGGCAGGCTCATCTGTATACTGCTCCCAGCATTCCCCAGGAGAGGAGTCCAGAGGTCACCGTAAGTGATCCAGCAATCAAATTCCACCATCCCAGCTTCCAGAGGCCCTGCACCCTTTGCAGTAGAAGAGGACCAGAAGGCTCATCTCCATAGTGCTCCCAGCATCCCCCAGGAGAAGCATCCAGAGATCACCACAAGTGATCCAGCGATTGAATTCCACCAACCCAGCTTCCAGAGGCCCCGCACCCTTTGCGGTAGAAGAGGACTGGAAGCACACCCCTAACGGTGTGTGAATCTCAAACCCTTCAATTCTTTGAATGAAGATCAATTTAATGGTGGTTAAAGAGGATTGGTAAGTATAGCTTTGGGAAATCTTTGGACTTATAAAAGTTTGGAGAAAGGTGAAATAATGGGATATATTCTTTAGAGTTTGTGTGTGTCTGAGATAATAAGCAAGCCAGAAGTAGTTAATTGTAGTGTCTGTCTTTCCCAACAATTCAACTCTTGATTTTTAGGCAAGAGACACTTTCTCATTAAAAAAACAATCAGGCTCTTATCTAAATCTTACTATTGTACCAGCCCTTATTGAAAGTGTAATCATCCCCTTATAGGATACTAGCTGATTAATTAGTAAATTCACATGTAAATTTTAAATACTCTAATTCCAACTCCCTTAGTATCCTAAACTTAACTAGGAACTCAATAAAATTAAGATGAAGGCAGCAGTCCAGCAGCAAGAGGGGGGCTTTCCATTCTTTTGCATTGTGTCACATGTATGATTTTCTTTTACCTGTCGGTGAGAGATTGTACGTATGCATTCCGTGCAAAGAGCTCCCGGTTCTCAGGGAATGAGTCGGATCTCTGGAGACTCAAGTAGCAGACTTGGAGGAGCTGAGGCAGACAGAAAAGTACATTGATGAGACCTTCAGGGACATAGTAGCCAAGTCCCAAATACAGTCTGGCAGCCCCAGTGCTGCCTTGGATCAGAAAGGTCTCCCAGTAGGAGAACATCACCCTGGTGTAGCAGGAAGTGATCCTGTAGCAAGGACTTGCTCTCCAGGTGATGTATTGTCCTCTCGCACTGAGGACAAGTGTCCCAGGGCTACTGCCCAGGAGGGAAGGGTTAGGCCGGCCATCATAGTTGGTGATTCAATTAGAAATGTAGATAGCAGGGTGGCTGGTGGACGTGAGGACCACCTGGTAACTTGCCTGCCTGGTGCGAAGGTGGCAGACCTCACGTATCACCTAGATAGGATTAAAGACAGCTCTTCACTTCAAGACACTAAGTACTTTCCACCTCTATATCTTTAAAGATACTAAAATATTTATTATGGCATTATTTTTAGGTTCAGACTCTTGATGCAATGATTTTATATGCTCCTGAGGAAGCAGTTTTGTGAAACATTGGCTACGCGCGTATCTACTAAAATCCAGCGTACTTTTGTTTGCGCCTGATGCGCCAACAAAAGTACGCAAAGGCGCGCTTTTTGAAAATCTACCCCTAATAGTATATACACATATATCCATTGTATAGTGTTGCAGTCAGCAATTAAGTTATCCCCTGTATATTGTTGCTTAGAGTAATTAATTTACATATATCGTTTGTATATGTGTTTTCCATTTTCTGTTATTGTTCTTTGTAAGGGCTATGTTAGTTGTATGTAAACCGATACGATGTGCGAACGGCTATCGGTATATAAGAAACTCCAAATAAATAAATAAATAAAATAAAGGAAGCTATTTTAGATTTAATTCTTAGTGGGAAGCAGGATTTGGTGAGAGAGGTAACAGTGGTGGGGTCACTTGGCAATAGTGATCATAACATGATCAAATTTGAACTAATGATTGGAAGGGGGACAATATGTAAATCTACAGCTCTAACACTAAATTTTCAAAAGGGAATCTTTGATAAAATGAGGAAAATAGAAAAAAACTGAAAGATGCATCTGCAAAGGTTAAAAGTGTCCAACAGCCATGGACATTGTTTAAAAATACAATCCTAGACGTGCAGTCCAGATGTATTCCATGCATTAAGAAAGGTAGAGGGAAGGCAAAACGATTAATGGCATGGTTAAAAGGTGAGGTGAAAGAGGCTATTTTAGCATAAAAACATCCTTCAAAAATTGGAAGAAGGATCCATCTGAAGAAAATAGGATAAAGCATAAGCATTGCCAAGTTAAGTGTAAAACATTGATAAGACAGGTGAAGAGAGAACTTGAAATGAAGTTGGTCATAGAGGCAAAAACACATAATAAAAACTTTTAAAAATATATCCAAAGCAAGAAACCTATGAGGGAGTCAGTTAGACCGTTAGATGACCGAGGGGTTAAAGGAGCTCTTAGGGAAGATAAGGCCATTGCAGAAAGACTAAATGAATTATTTGCTTCGTGTTTACTAATGAGGATGTTGGGGAGATACCAGTTCCGGAGATGGTTTTCAAGGGTGATGAGTCAGACGAACTGAACCAAATCACTGTGAACCTGGAAGATGTAGTAGGCCAGATTGGCAAACTAAAGAGTAACAAATCACCTTTGGCTTTGGCCTAGGCTGAAGCCAATGGATCCCACCCACGCATTTTTTTGCGTGGGTGGTTGCGAGGTTCCGGGAGGCCTCATATTCATTTTTTGGCAGGTTTTTTGTTTTTTAATTGCTTGATTTGTTTTTTTTCTCACAAATGAAAATGAATCAAACAACCCATGAACCGAAATTCATGAAAAAATACCTCCCAAAAGCAAAATCAATTTTTTTCTCCTGGTCATCCCTATTATTCAGTACATCTATGGAATAAGATTGGAGAAGGGCTGAGGTGGTTCTGCTTCACAAAAGAGGGAGCAGAGAAGAGGCATGAAACTACAGGCTAGTTAGCCTTACCTTGCTGATGGAAAAATTAATGGAGATGCTGCTGAAGGAAAAGATAGTGAACTATCTATAATCGAATGGGTTGCAGGATCAGATGCAACATGGTTTTTACCAGAGGAAGGTTGTGTCAAACAAATCTGATTGACTTTTTTGATTGTGTGACTAAAGAATTAAATGAAGGACAAACACTCGATGTGATTTATCTGGATTTCAGCAAAACGTTTGACACTGTCTTGCATAAGAGGCTCATGAACAAAATGAGAAGCCTGGGAGTGGGTCCCAAGGTGGTGGAATGGATTGCATGGTTGACCGACAGGAGTAGAGAGAATGAAAAGTGATCTATGATAGCTAGAGGAGTGGTCAAAGGTTTGGTAGCTGGAATTCAGTGCCATGAAGTGTAGAGTCGTGCATTTGGGGTGCAGAAATCTGAAGGAGCTGGGTGTAATAGGGGGTGAAAGACTGATGTGCACAGTCTGAGAAAGAGACCTCAGGGTGATAGTGTCTGATGATCTGAAGGTGGCAAAGCAATGTGAAAAGGCAGTTATTAAGGCCAGAGGGATGCTGGGATACAAGGAGAGAGGCAAATCCAGCAGGAAAAAGAAGGTGATAATACCCTTGTACAAGTCCCCAGTGAGGCTTCACCTAGAGTGCTGCATTCAATTCTGGAGACCTTATCTCAAAAAGGATAAAGACAGGATGGAAGCAATCCAAGAAAAGTGACCAAAATAATGGAGTGACTACACCAAAAGACTTATCTCATTAGGGATCCTCCGTGTTTATCCCATGCCCTTTTGAATTCTATTATGTTTCTTGATTTCACTTCCTCTTCTGGGAGGGCAAGCTAGGCATCCACCACTAGAGATGTGAATCGGAACCGGAATCAGTTCAGTTCCGGTTCCAATTCAAATCTTATAATTTTTATCGTCCGGCCCGATTGGTTTTTTGTTTATCGGCTGCGCCTGATCCAATAAACAAAAAACCCACTCCGACCCTTTAAACCTGACCCCTTAGCCTCCCCCACCCTCCCAAACCCCCCCCCCCAAAATGTTTTAAAATCACCTGGTGGTCCAGTGGGGGCGCGGGGAGCAATCTCCTGCTCTCGGGCCATCAGCTGCACTAATAAAAATGGCACCGATGGCCCTTTGCCCTTACCATGTGACAGGGTATCCGTGCCATTGGCCAGCCCCTGTCACATGGTAGGAGCACTGGACGGCCGGTGCCATCTTTAAAAATGGCGCCGGCCGTCCAGTGCTCCTATCAATTGACAGGAGCCGGCCAATGGCATGGATACCCTGTCACATGGTAAGGGCAAAGGGCCATCGGTGCCATTTTTATTAGTGGCAGCCGACGGCCCGAGAGCGGGAGATCGCTCCCTGCGCCCCCACTGGACCACCAGGTGATTTTAAAATGTTTTGGGGGGGTTTGGGAGGGTGGGGGAGGCTAAGGGGTCAGGTTTAAAGGTTCAGGGTGGGTTTTTTTTATCGGGCCATCAGCACCATTTTTATTAGTGGCAGCCGATGGCCCGAGAGTGGGCGATCGGTCCCGGGGCTTCCACTGGACCACCAGGTGATTTTAAAATGTTTTGGGGGGGGGGGTTTGGGAGGGTGGGGGAAGGTAAGGGATTCGTTTTAAAGGGTCGGGGTGGGTTTAGGGGTTGTTTTGGTGTGCCGGTTTTCCCACCCTCTCCCCAAATAACTCCCGTTAGTGGACACGAACTCGATTAATGATTTTTCACGATAAATCGGGGGAATTTCTATTGTATTGCACTCTTTAACGATTTTTGACGATTTAAAAAATATCAGACGATATTTTAAATCGTCAAAACACGATTCACATCCCTATCCACCACCCTTTCTGTGAAGAAATATTTCCTGGTGTTGTTCCTGAGTTTTCCCCCTTGGAGCTTCATAATATGTCCCCTTGCTCTATATCTTTCTTTCCACTGGAGAAAGCTTGATTCCTGTGCATCATTAATACCCTTTGGGTGTTTAAAATTATTTATCATATCTCCTCTGTTCCTCCTCTCCTCCAGGGCCCTTCAGTCTCATCTCATGCCCAAAATCCCAATAGGCCAATCCGCTCCTGCACTTACCTTTCCCTGCTGCCCCCACCCATCCCAAGGAGTGGGATTTACTGTTCCAAATGAGTGAGATCAAAGGACAAAAAGTGAGATTTTTCTGGTGGTGTGTTTTTGGTCTATATCTGCAAAGATTTATTTTATTTCATTGTATTTATTGTGTATTTAGTTCATGTCTTTTCACTATTTTGCAAAAGAAAGGAGCAATACAAATTACAAAATGATATTTAGCTTTCCTTGGTGTCATGTATCTTGTAACTCTTTATCTTTAACCTTTTTATTAAAAGAAATGTTCACAGGGTTGGAACACATTTGTTTCCTTTGCATGCCAAGTAATAGACACATGTATTATATCCTTACAGTTTTTCATTTTTTTTCCCTTTTCAACACCCTCCTTCTGCTCCTCCCTCCCCCCCCCCAACTATAAACTATAGAGAACAGCAACCCCTACTGCAATATGCACAACCCGCTCAACACCCCCCCCCCCCCCCAATTTTCAACCTATACAATGTTCACTAGGCTCTTATATCAATGCGGCCCTCAACCAACAATTTAACCATTGAATACAAAAGGTCCTTTCCTCCACCATCCTAGGTCATCCCCTCCCCCAGCTCCATCCTACGGTACAAAGTTTCATAATAACTATAGGAATGATAAGTGAGATAGATATGCTTAGATTTATTAGAACAGTTTTTAACAATATATATATATAATCTACATGTCATCTGTTACTGCTTAAAAGTACAACAAAGTCGTGTTGCTTAGTTGTGTTTTGTTAGTGTACAAACTCATTGCTCTCTACAATTCCCTGGATTCTATTCTCCGCAACCCAGTGTGAACAAATCTACGCCTGATTTAATTTAATTGTCAAAGAATCAGTAAACATTTAGGGGTAGATTTTTAAAGTTATGCGCGGGCGTAGATTTGTTCACGCAACCCGGTGTGAACAAATCTACGCCCGATTTTATAACATGCGCTCGCTGCTGCGCGCAATTTATAAAATCCAGGGTTGGCGCGCGCAGGGGGGGTGCACAATTGTACAACCTGTGCGCGCTGAGCCACTTGCCTCCGTTCCCTTCGAGGCCGCTCCGATTTCGGAGTGTCCTCGGAGGAAACTTTTTTTCCGGCCCCCGCCCACCTTCCCCTCCCTTCCCCTACCTAACCCACCCCCCAGCCCTAACTAAATCCCCCCCTACCTTTGTAGGCCCAGGGGCTGGTTCGGAGGCCTCGGCCACGCCCCCGGGCCGGCACCACGCCCATGGCCACACCCCCAGAATGCCCCCGAATGCTGCACCACCCCCGACACGCCCCCCCCAGCAAAGCCCCGGGACTTATGCGTGTCTCGGTGCTTTGCGCACGCCGGCAGCCTATGCAACATAGGCGCGCCAGCGTGCAGGGCTTTTAAAATCTGCCCCTAAATTTAATACCCAATGCCTTGTCCTGCATGGTTTGTTCCAGCATCTTGCATCCTGATGTGAAGCAACTAATACCAATCGGGGAGAGAGAGAGAGACTCACACGCCACTGTCTTGGCCATAAGCGAGAGCTTCCCCCCACAAAAGGATTCCACCCTTGGAATAGAAAGTTCAGCATGGGAGTTAATTGCTAGCTGGAGCAGCCCCAAAGAGTACAAATAAGTTTGTGTACATTTGGGACTTAAACCCCCCCCCCCAGTAAAGGTTACACTATTATGACATATTTCTTGATTTTATTGTTTGTTTTATGAGAAATGGTGCTATTTCTATATTTTTTCAAACTGCATACAGAGTCTGCCTTGCTATGGTTTCCATTTCTGTTTTTGTCTGTACATTTCTATCTATACTTTATGGTCTCTTTTGTTCTGTATCTGGTGATGGTCTCTCTGTGTTCTGTATGTGCCTAAGGTGAAGTATTATGCTAATAATAATTTGTATACAGATCTATAGCCTCTTGGCTTGTTCTGTTTTCGGAGGGAACGGAGGCAAGCGGCTCGGCGCGCACAGGTTGCACAATTCTGCACCCCCCTGCGCGCGCCAACTCTGGATTTTATAACATGTGCGCAGCAGCGCGCGCATGTTATAAAATCGGGCGTAGATTTGTTCACACCGGGTTGCGCGAACAAATCTACGCCCGCACATAACCTTAAGAATCTACCCCTAAATGTTTACTGATTCTTTGACAATTAAATTAAAGTCCATTCTCATAAAGGTGAATTTACAGCTGATTGATGTACAAAGGCATCTGGGTAGAGCTTCCCATGGTGTTTTTAATGTGTAGAAAGCTTCCCCAGCAGGCCATATGAGAATCCTATTGGAGGGGGTCCCCTCAAGTACAGAAAAGTCCTACCCGAGTCCAGTTTATTCATTGTTACCCAGCCTGTCCTTGACCCATTGGGTGGAGATCCGATTAGGAACTCCAAGATCTTGGTCCTTCTCCTAGATGTTGGTACTGGTGACTTCTCCAGCATACTATTGAATTTATCCTGTCATCATGTGAATCAGTACAATTTAATACAGGTGGGGGTCAGCTTACTTGGTGTGTGCTTTTGAAGATGAATGGTTACATCAGAGCTTTAAATATTTAGGATTGCTACAGAAATATAAGGGCTGGACACTTACCCAATCAAGCTTTGCTATGTTTTTATTTCTACTTCATTTTCTATAGAATTCTGAAATATATTTTTTCCCTTGGCAGTTGTAGGATAAGTTGTGTGTATGCAAGGAACAAACATTAGCTTTTACTTTCAAGCTATATGGAACCAAAAGATAAATATTTTGCAAGGAGATGCAGACTTTCTACAGTCACTATAATGGTATGCATATATATTATGTGCATGTGTGTGTCACATAGTGAAGCATATAAATAAGAAACATGCTCTTCAATTACAAACTGATATGCAGAATTCATGATACATGTGTCATTGTCCAACTAAGAAGTTTTAATAAAATGCACTTTGTGATCGATCCTCCAGTCTTTTCATAACTTATAAATAGCTGCAGTTAATTGGAGTGCTCCTGTACAGTGGTTCTCAACTGGTTCCATTTTTTCCAACAGGGTAGTCCAGTCCTGGTTTTATCTCATGGTATGCATAGGCTTTAAGCTTTGCTTTACTACCTCCCTACCCCCCAAGATTACAAATCCATCCATGCAATCAGTTTTCAAGATATCCACAATGAAAATGAATGAGGTAAATTTTCATATTCTCAGTTCAGTGTATGCAAATTAATCTCTTGCATATTCATTATGGATATCCCAAAAACGTAACTGAATGTAGGGTGCCCAGGGCAGGTTTGGGAAGTTCTGATCTAGAACCTGACTAATGTGGATCCTGAATCTGGCCACAAGTTGTTACCATTGAGTGATAAGAACATAAGAACATAAGAAAATGCCATACTGGGTCAGACCAAGGGTCCATCAAGCCCAGCATCCTGTTTCCAACAGTGGCCAATCCAGGCCATAAGAACCTGGCAAGTTCCCAAAAACTAAGTATATTCCATGTTACCATTGCTAATGGCAGTGGCTATTCTCTGTGGGGCAGATTTTCAGAGCCCTGCTCGCCTAAATCCGGGCGGATTTAGGCGAGCAGGGCCCTGCACGCCGGTGCGCCTATGTTCAATAGGCCTACCGGCGAGCGCAGACCCGGGACTCGCGTAAGTCCCAGGGTTTGGCGAGGGGGCGTGTCGGGGGCGGGCCCGGTCAGCGCGGCGTTTTGGGGGCGTGTCGGCAGCGTTTTGGGGGCGGGCCTGGGGGCGTGGTTATGGCCCGGGGCGGTCCGGGGGCATGGCCGCGCCCTCCGTACCCGCCCCCAGGTTGCGTCCCGGCGCGCTAGTGGCCCGCTGGCACGCGGGGATTTACGTCTCCCTCCGGGAGGCGTAAATCCCCCGACAAAGGTAAGGGGGGGGGTTTAGACAGGGCCGGGCGGGTGGGTTAGGTAGGGGAAGGGAGGGGAAGGTGAGGGGAGGGCAAAAGAAAGTTCCCTCTGAGGCCGCTCCGATTTCGGAGCGGCCTCGGAGGGAACAGGGGTAGGCTGTGCGGCTCGGCGCGCGCCGGCTATACAGAATCGATAGCCTTGCGCGCGCCGATCCAGGATTTTAGCGGATACGCGCGGCTACGCGCATATCTACTAACATCCCGCGTACTTTTGCTTGCGCCTGATGCGCCAGCAAAAGTACGCCAATTCGCGCGGTTTGAAAATCTACCCCAAAGTGAACTTAATAGCAGGTAATGGACTTCTCCTCCAAGACTCTCTCTCTCCTCCCTCAGGGGCTCTGAAAATGGACTCTGTGTCAGCTCTGTGACTTTGTGTGTGATCATTAAATTAATTTATAAACTTCTTTTCACAAAGTTCATCCATCTTTAATCTCCATGTAACTGGAAGCATGCATATTTCATCCTTATCAGTGGCTGAGAACACATAGTTTAGAGTAAAAAATATTCAAGTAAACTTCAGACAACTTTCCTCTGTTTTTTTGTTATGAATATTGGCATATACCCAACAGTATTTTGCTGCCTAATAATTAGTTTTTAATTCTCTATTGTCAAGAAGAGCCTCGCTTGTTGTCAGTGTGCCATCCTGAACGTGGCAAAAAACAGTAGCATAATAAGGGAGATATATCTAATGGACCACGTTATCCTGTGTTATAGGGTAGATGTGTTTTCAATAAATATCTACCCTATATTATCTTTTTTAGAGTTTTCAGCAAGAACAAAATATTTCACAGATTGCGGCAAAAAATGAAACATTCATCTATTCTTTCTTGCAGCTGTCAGTCTCTGGATCTCTGGAGATTTGATACTTCTCTCTCTCTCAGGCTAATTTGTGATGCAGGGCTTCAGTGTTTTGGCCCTGAGGCAGTGGGACAAGTAGAATAACATCAAGAGATGTATTCATGTAGTAGATGTATCTGCTACACAGTCTGGCACCATTAATGACTTCTTGATGGGGCAGAGTCATGATTACATAAAGTAAAACACGTATTCAGTCAGCTGGCAAAGTCTGTGTCTTGACAATCAGTAAGGCAAGTGGTCATTTTTAGCATCATATCTGTATCTGTTTTTTCACTCAGCCAAATATGCCTTCCCCTAAAGAGCAATTCCTTTCATCTTGCAAAAGCACAAGATTGGGCGATGCACTAGAGATGCACTGACCTGTGAGAAAGCAAACTAGCTGTGCTGCTGCAGCTGCATTTCTTAAAATCCTGATTTTATGGTGATTCGTTGCTTTTATAGAAAGTTAGGTTATGAGAGTTGCTAAGAGATCCTGTCTGAAATATGAGTTGATTTATTTATTTTTATTTATTTAGCATTTGTTTATATACCGAGGTACAGCTGACATAGCCTTCACTCCGGTTTACATTATAACAAACCAGTTACATTTAACTTCATAACAGTGTGACAGAGAATGAATCAGAACATTAACTTAAAGTCAATAAATACATTGAACCATTCATAGAACAAAAGTTATGAGTGTAAGCAACACTTGAAATAGACGGTTGAAACCGTTAGAGAGAAGAGAGGTTTCTGCAAGACAGGACGAAAGACAGAAGGAGGGGATTACTGGCATAAAAAAGGAATGTGAAGGTGGATGTGAAAAAGATTATGTTCAGTTGTCATTGGGTGAGCAGCCATTGTACGATTGTGAGAGTAGCCAATCTTTAAGATCTTTTTTAAAAGATTTAAAGTTTTCTTGCGAATTGAGGTGTTGAGGTAGTGCGTTCCATAGTTTTGGGCCGATGATAGAGATGGCTCTATTTCTAGTGGAGGATAATTTGGCTTGAGGTAAAGAAGGGACATCCAGCTGAACTTTATATGTAGATCTTGTTGTACGTGAAGATTTGTGTAGATGTATAATATTGTCAAGGGCAGAGAAGTCAGCTTTGTGAATTGATTTGTGTAGGATTGTGAATACTTTGTACTCTATTCTTTTTTTAACTGGTAGCCAATGTAAGTTGTAAAGTACTGGGGATATATGGTCGGATTTTCTTTTACCAGACAGGACTCTGGCAGCTGCGTTTTGGAGTAACTGCAGAGGTCTTAATGTTGAATTAGGGAGGCCTATCAGAAGGGAGTTGCAGTAGTCCAAACTGGAGAAGATGAGGGCTTGAAGAACGGTTCTGAAGTCATGGGGATGAAGCAGCGGTTTTAGGTGTTTGAGTATTTGAATTTTGTAAAAGCCTTCTCTTGTTTTTGTTGTGATGTGCTTTTTAAAATTTAGCTCATTATCTAGCCAGAAACCCAGGTCTTTAACGTTGTCTTTGAGTTGAATTTGAATGTTGTCAAATTGGAAGGGTGGAGTGGAAGTTATACCAAAGTTTTTTCTTGTAATTAATATACATTCTGTTTTGCTCATATTTAAGCATAATTTTAGATTGTTCAGCAAATTTTGTATTGCTTTCAGGTGTGAGGCTGCTTTTGACATTGTTTCTTCTAAAGACGAAGTAATGGGAATGAGAAGTTGTATGTCATCAGCATACATGTAGAAATTGATGTTAAGGCTTATTAAAAGATGGCATAAAGGAAGAAGGTAGATATTAAAGAGAATCGGTGATAAAGCCGACCCTTGAGGAACTCCAGTATCCAGAGGGATGGCCTCAGATGAAAAGTTGTTGTAGAAAACTTTGAAAAATCTGTTTTTAAGGAAAGAGGAAAACCAGTTGAGGGTTTTTCCAGCGAGCCCGATGGATTCCAGGCTAAAAATAAGCCTTTTGTGGTCCACAGTGTCAAAGGCTGCTGACAAATCGAGGAGGATCAGAAGGTGATCTAGTTTGTTATCGAAGCCTCTTAATAAGGTGTCAGAAAGATTGAGTAGTAGGGGTTCTGTACTAAGGTTTTTTCTAAAACCGTGTTGTGTGGGAAATAGAATTTTGTGGTCGTCCAGGTGTTCGTTTAGTTGTTTCAGAACCGCCTTTTCTGTCAATTTAGCAAAAAGGGGAAGGTTTGATATTGGGCGGTAGTTGTTTAAATCTTTTGGGTTGAGGTTTTTTTTCTTCAGTAGTGGTGTGATTGTAGCGATTTTTAATTTGGTAGGAAGCTCACCCTCAGTAAGAGATTTGTTGATGATTGCTGCTATTGTTGGGGCTAAGGGATGAGCGATTTCCTTTAAAGCTCGGGTTGGGATGGTGTCCATGTCATGGCGCGCAGGGTTTATTTTTTTCAACATTTTCTCTGTTTCCAAGTTGGAGATAGGATCGAATTCAAGCCAGGGACTTATGTTTGATAAAGGTTGTTTTTCTATGATTGATGGGGAGTTGAAGGCATCCGTGATTTTTGAAATTTTGTTCTTAAAGAAGATGGCTAATTCTTGGCTCAAATTTATTGTTTCAGTGGTATAGGGATTGTTGTTTTCGACGATGAGGTTGTTTACTATGTTGAACAGTGATTTAGCTTTGTTGGTAGCGTTATTTATTTTTTTACTGTAGTAATCACGTTTTATGTTCTGGATGGTTTTTTTGTAGGCAGCTAGATGAGTGCGGTATTTCTGCTGTAATAATGGCAGTTTGTTTTTTTGCCACTCTTTTTCGATTTTCCTGAGAGCCATTTTCATATTTTTAAGAGTAGTGTTATACCAGGGGTTTTTGTGTTCTTTTTTGTTCCTTAGACGTTTGATTTTCTCTGGGTTAATGTTGTTAGCAGTTTCTTCAGTAATATGAAACCAGGATTGGATGGCGTTATTTATGTTAGAAAGGTCGAGATTAAAAAGCTGGTGCCCCAGTTCTTGTAGGAGAAGATCAGATTGAAATGGTGGTCGATATTTGAAGAAATTTTGTGTATCCTTAGTGTAGGTTGGATTGTTGAAGTTTATTTGAGTCTTGCATAGTAGAAGATGGTGGTCAGACCATGGAACTGGACTATGGAGAATTGTGGTATTGGAGAAGTAGTTATTAGTGAAGATTAGGTCTAAAGTATGACCTGCTTTGTGAGTGGGGTCATGTACTTGAAGGAGGCAGTTTAAGCTTGAAAGCATGTCAATGAGGGTTTGACAATTTAGAGATCTTGGGATGACATCTATATGAAGGTTGAAGTCACCAAGAATGATTGTAGGTTTTTTCAAAGTAATGTAGGTAATAAGGAACTCGAGCAGCGGAGAGATGTTACTTTCGAGAAGCTTGGGTGGGCAATAGACAAGGCAGATTTGTAGATTTGGTGAGTCGAAGAGGGCAACTTCGAATTGTTTTGGGAGGTTATGTGGGATCATTTTCATTGAGAAATGTTTTTTGATAAGTAGGAGAAGGCCACCTCCTCTTCGGTAATTGCGAGGGATTGAGAAAGTGTCATAGGCATTGTTGTCAAGTTGGTTCAAAATGACTTGATCGGTGTTTTTGAACCAGGATTCAGTTATGGCGATGAAGTCAGGGTTTTTTTCTTGTAGTATGTCAGATATTAGCATGAATTTTTTGGTTAATGATTGTGCATTAATGAGAAGAAAGGTGAGGCAGAGTAAGTTCTTGTTGTTTTTCACAAGTGGGATGTTAATTAGGTGCTTGTGACAGTTGTGGTGTTGAAGGTTAGATGGTTTCTCCATCTTATGAGTGCTTGTGTTAGATGTTGCGCGAGATCGCTGTTGAATGCTGGATGATGATTGAGGATAACTGATGTCAGGTAGAGGAGTGCTGGATGTTGATTGAGGATGACTGATGTCAGGTAGAGGAGTGCTGGATGTTGACAGAGGATGACTGATGTCAGGTAGAGGAGTGCTGGATGTTGACAGAGGATGACTGATGTCAGGTCAAGAGGTGCTGGATGTTAATTGAGGATGACTGATGTCAGGTAGAGGAATGCTGGATGTTGATTGAGGATGACTGATGTCAGGTAAAGAAGTGTTGGAAGTTGACTGAGGATGACTGATGTCAGGTAAAGAAGTGTTGGATGTTGACTGAGGATGACTGATGTCAGGTAGAGGAGTGCTGGATGATGATTGAGGATGACTGATGTCAGGTCGAGAGGTGCTGGATGTTAATTGAGGATGACTGATGTCAGGTAGAGGAGTGCTGGATGATGATTGAGGATGACTGATGTCAGGTAGAGGAGTGCTGGATGATGATTGAGGATGACTGATGTCAGGTCGAGAAGTGCTGGATGTTAATAGAGGATGACTGATGTCAGGTAGAGGAGTGCTGGATGTTGATTGAGGATGACTGATGTCAGGTAGAGGAGTGCTGGATGTTGACTGAGGATGACTGATGTCAGGTAGAGGAGTGCTGGATGTTGACTGAGGATGACTGATGTCAGGTAGAGGAGTGCTGGTTGATGATTGAGGATGACTGATGTCAGGTAGAGGAGTGCTGGATGTTAATTATGGATGACTTTGAGACCTTATAGACCAGTTGTTGCAATCATAGGTCAAAAACCTCTTATTTTTTGATTACAAAAAGTGAAAATTCTTGAATTTCTTTTATATTTTGAGGTCCCCCCCCTTTTTTTTTGTGTTCACAAAACCTGTTGTCATTTAAGCCTGCTTGAGGAGCCCATTTTTTGAGACAAAGGACATGAAGCTAAAAATGTAATCAATTCGCCCTGATGCAGCGTTAGCGAAACGTTGTCAACGTCAGAGCTTTAATTTTGGAGAAGATGAAGTTGTTTGAATATACATTAACAAGCTCATAGAAATTGAACAAATTTTGGGCAACATACAGATAAGTGTGGAACAAATTACATAGTTCAAGTTGAAAAGGAATTTTTTGGGCATATATATAATACTTTATATGAAAGTTTAAGATCAATGTATAAATTTGATTCCTCAAGCAGGTTTAAATGACCACGGGTTTTTTGAACACCAAAAAAAAAAAAAAAAAAGGGGGGAGGACCATAAAATATAAAAGAAATTCAAGAATTTTCACTTTTTGAAATCACAAAATAAGAGGTTTTTGACCTATGATTGCAACAACTGGTCTATAAGGTTTGAACTCTTATGTCCTTAACCAGTGCTGAGGTCTTTTCCTCTTTTCACAAAACTGTTTTAAAAGGATTTCACAAAATAAAAAAGAATTAAAAAAATTAATATTGTTATATCTTATACATTGATGTTTTTGCATATACTCTAGCTATTTTTTGCATTTTGATTACCAGATATTAGTGTTTCCCTAATTTTCTTAGTTTTGAAATATGAGTTGACCAGCAGTCAAAGTCTAAGCAAGGAAGCAAAAGAGGAGCCATTAAGTACAGTAGAAAGCAGTGAGAAGTGAGAAGGCATCTGAAGACAAAGACAACCTGGCCGGCCCAACTCTCTCTCCAGACCCTGTGGTTGTCAAAATCCATCCCTTTCTTGATGCCAGGCTTGAAATAGTTGTGGATAAGATGGTGCGGTTAGTAACCACAATAAAAGAAACTACTTCAAGGGTGTGTGGACAGGTTGAAAAATGTTTAAAAGTTTCACCTGCTTGTGGGAGCACCCATACCCCTGGAAGAGCCCCCTAGCTAGGCTAAAGAGGCAGGCAGGCAAACTTAATACATAAAAAGAATAAAATAAAATATAAAAGAAGCAAAAGAAATAAAAAGAAAATGAGAAGGGGTACAGAAAGTTTCAGAGGGATTATAGTAAGCCACACTGCATGGAACAGGACCTGCAGCCTCTCGGGAATCCCAATAATGCAATGGGGCACAGGGGAGAGCAGGGATAGCAGCAAGGGATCATGGGATAGCCCCTGCTGCTGTGGCCATTAGGGAGACTTATGCTTGGGCTAAAGATAAGACTCAGGAGGTAAGTCCACGCAGCCCCTGAGTTAAAACCATTTAAATTGAATGTCTGGGCCAGGATTAATTGTTGGGGTGTCCTGTGCTAGCCCCCATCAAATGTGTTTTCTTGGCCAGAGGACAGCCGTATGCTGAGACTCCAGTCTAAGCAGGAATCTATGCCAGGTTTTGACTGCAGCTCTCTGTGTATTCCCTATAACAAGCTCAAAAGAAAGTGGCTTTTGGAGGAAATTTGCCAGCTTAGTTTCCCTAGGAACCTGGTTTAGGACAGCATAGCAAATCTAAAAAAATGTTAGAAATAAAACAGAAGTGGCTGACAGTAGATTCATTTTGTGAACAACTGCAAATCTCTCAAATGGGAGAAGATCGGAGGCATATTAATCGACCTATTATAACAAAGGAGATAATGGAGGTCATCAAGAATCTCAAAATCATAAGGCCCCCGGCCCTGGCTTTACAGACTGAGTTTTTGTTTTTTAATTCTTAGACTTCAGGTCACGCCTGCTTTGGAGAACTTATTTCAAGCAATGGTGCAGGTTGATGCAATACCTCGATTGATGCAAGAAGCTTTTATCAAAGTTATTCTGAAAAAAGGAACGTAATTTGGAGAACCCTGCCTCCTATAGGCCAATATCTCTTTTGAATACCGATGTCAAAATGTATGCAAAGTGCTAGCAAACAGGTTGGTGATACTGCTACCAAGATTGATGTCCCCAGAGCAGATTGGATTTGTTGCTGGTCGAACGGCAGCGATGAATGTGTGAAAAATTTTACCTAGTTTAATAAATGGCCAAACAGGGGACTGATACACCACCATTAGTAAGTTTCAATACAGAAAAAGCTTTTGACCATTTAGATTGGGATTACCTGTGGGACGCTTATATGGTTTTTGTGGACCTTTTGTGGAAATGGTGCGATTAATAAGATAAAACTCCCTTAGCAGTGGTGACCATTAATGGTTTAGTTTTGGAATTCTTTTTTCTCAAATGAGGTACATGAAAGAGGTGCCCTTGTCCTCTGATTTTGTTTATCCTTAGTATGGAACCATTGATTAGATAGTGATTGGCTATTAGAGGTAGAGCAGGGATTCAAGTTGGCTCTGAGGTGAAGGCTGCTTTATTTGCAGTTGATCTTCTGGTAGCATTGTCTCAGCTGATAGACTCACTACTGAGATTATTAAATTTATTGTGGGATTTTACTTTCCTGTTGGGGCTGAGAATTAATAACGGAATGTCAGTGGCGTTGGATGTAATAGGACAATTGAGGAGTAGTTGGGGGGGGGAATTCTCTTTGCAGTAGGCAGAAGAAGATTTAATATTCTTAGGTATTTGAATTCCCTGTGATATCTCTCAATTGCATCAGGCAAATGTGTTTCCACTTTTGGTTGCGATGAAAAAGTTGCTGGCTGGCTTGCAGCATTTTCTACTCTCATGGTATGGAAGAATCCAATTAATAAAAATGATCATCCTACTCAAGTAATTTTATGGTTGCAAACGATACCATTGTGGTTGTTGAAGTGGGATATACCTGTATGGAATAAGATGATATCTGAATTTATATGAAATCGGAAGAAACCACATATGCAGATTTCTCAACTTCAGTTGAATCTTTGGGATGATGGTTTAAAGCTCCCCAATTTATTCTTATATAATGTTGCACATTTGACGGTAACGGATATTGAGATGGGCAATGGTATGATTCAACCTGTATCACTGTCATATCTTCTTCTTGCAAAGACCTCGGAGGTAGCTTTGCCGACATCAGTGAAGCAGCTATTTATTCCTATTCTGAAAGCCTGGAGATGGGTGAGTGCTAAACATGGTTTGCCTTCGAAGGTGTCTATTTTTTTGCCATTAGAGGGAATGCAGCTTTAGAGCCAGGCTTAGACAATGTGGTTTTTCAACAATGGAAAGTATGTGGACTAAAGATGATTGGTCATCTTTTAATGGATACTAGATAGTGGCTGTCCCCAATCTCATTGCTGTGAAACAAACTTTCCAACCTGGGTAGTGAGATTTGCAATAGCTTCCCAAATGATATTCATAGACTTAGTCAAAGGAGCAAACAGTACCTCTTTAGAAGCGATTCTTTCTATAGGAATCAAAGAAAATGAAGCAGGTAAGGATTCAGCACCCTGTGCACACCAGTTAGAGGAAACATGGCTCAGCTTCATTGTTCAGGCACCTCCCACTGCCGCGAAAATAGTCACTCTGATGTCATCTGAGCGTGATGGGAGAGAAACATTACTGTTGACTGCGGCTGTGGGTGGCCCAGGTTTCAGAGGAATATGGCGCATCTCTGAAGTTAGAGATGATTCCAAGTCTGGGACAGCTGCCGGCAGACCACTATTTGGCAAGCAGTCCAACGACACCTCAACAGAGGGTGAAAGAAGATCCAAACCCCCGAAGATGTGCTTATCCATCAGGCTGGTTGGAGTAGATGACTCGGAAGTCTCTGAGTATGCTGTGCCTTGCCCTTTCTCTTACCCATAACAAGAAGAGGAAAGAGTAAGCATGAAGCAAAATATTCACGGAGGGAAGGGGAGAACCATGGAGCAGCTCCCTTTAGCAAGTGGCCATCTTGGATTCCCCCATGAGTTTCTTCTTTAAATGGTTTCCAGATCTTTTAAAATTAGAGGCTGGACTAGGCAAGGTTAAAATTGATTCTGCGCATAGGATTATGGTGCCGAGATAGGGAGAGAACAAGAGGCTCCAAGCAGTGGTAATTAAGGGGGCAATATTCAGCCATTGAGCAGCTCGGCTAGTTAGCCAGATAAGTTTATCTGGCTAACTAGCAAGGTATATTCGGCAGTGTGGTTGTGCCACTAACTAACCCGACTATCTTAAAGTTAGCTGGAAGTGTTTATCTAGCTAACTTTAGGACAGATCAACGGCTTGACCAGAGTTAACTGCATAAGTTAACCGGCTAACTCTGATATTTGGAGTCTATAAATATGCCAGTTTTGCCATTTACATGGATAACCTTTCAGTCATCCATCTACATGGCTTTTGAATATCAACCTCCCAAGTGCACAATTTTGGAAATAAAAACAAAATAATATAGGCTACAAGAAAAGTGGGCGAACTTATGTTTCAAAACACAAAAATGTAAATCTTCCAGGATTTCCCTGCAGTCCTGCAGGTTACAATGTATTGTATCCAGCCAGACTGAGAATTGCACATGAAGGCATGGTATAGATTTGTGCTATAGTAAAGGAAGCAAATCAATTTGTGCAAAATGTGAAATCTCAGAGGCAACAGTGAAAACACTGTTATGTCTGAGTCTCACATAAGACAGTTTCATAAGGCACATTTTATTTCATTTCTGAAGAGTTTTCATTTTCGGAGCTTCAGTAACCAGATAACTCTAGATGCACCATAGGCAGGTCCAAAGTTAGCTGGATACCATATATCTGGCTAACTGTAACTTATCTGAGTATATTCAGTGGCGCGGCTGCACTGCTGAATATCCCGGTTAAGTTAGCTGGATATGGGGATCCGGTTAATTTAACTAGCGCCTTTGCTGCTGAATATTTACCCCATTGAATTTAAGGGCAGCAGCCATGGGAAGTGATGAGAAACAGAGCTACAGCAAAAGATGGATATGCGATGCACATTTCTCTGGGTGCAGTGGGGGTTTTCCATACTTCCCCCTCAGTTTTTCCACTTCATTTTTTTTTTACTTTAATTTTTTAAGTTTCCAATATAATTACAAGAAGTACTTCCTGATTAGGAAATACAGCAATTCCAACTAAACAAAAAAAGGAAACTGAATGACAGAAAAATTAATATTAATTGCCCTCTTCAGTCCACATACAGAAAGGGTTCCCAGGAGAGGGAAATAAAAGAAAATGCCCAGGAGAGGGAAATAAAACAAAATTATATAAAGGAAAATAGGATGCAGCACTGGCAACATTAAAATATAGGGCAAAATCTACTTCGCATTTACAAGAGTTTCAGGGCTCACTGTAGGTGGTTTGTCGCACAAAAACACAGAGAACTGGGCAGGCTCATAAAAAACAATCCTCATACTTTGATGACTAATTAAACATTTACAGGGATATTTCAAATAAGAAAGCACCAAACTGTAAAATCTTTGGCCTATATAATAAAAATGCCTGCCTTCTCTTCCTTGTTTTTTTAGACAAATGAGAGAATGCCCTAATTTTGGAATTGTAAAACAATATATCCCTGTACTTAAAAAAAAATGTAAGCACCAACTCTGCATCTGATTGTAATGGAAAACTCATAATCAATGTTGCATTAGACACCACTTGAGCTTCTGTTTTAATTAATGACAAACAAGAATCACCTCAAAGTCTTCCTGAATCAAAATGCAATGAATTAGCTAAATTTTTTAGTGACAAAATATTAAACCTAAGAAACAAACTCCCCAAAAACAGCAAACAAGCAATTGTAATGCAAAAAAGAGATGTTAACATATGGTCCTCATTTATAGAAATATCTGAACAAGAAGTTGAATCAATGATAAAAAATATAAACCCTGCTCCACATAAAATCGATACAATACCAACAACTGAGATAAAAAAGATTACCAATGTAGTAACCCCAACACTAACTAATATCATAAACCTATCCCTAACTGAAGGATTAATGCCAGATACACTAAAAGGGGCAATCATTAAGCCAATCATCAAAAAGAAAAACAGTGACCCATTAATCCTCATTAACTACCGCCCAGTCTCAAACCTTCCATTATTAGCTAAATTAATAGAGAAAACAGTACAGAAACAGCTAGCTGAACATCTAGACAATAATAACATACTGTACCCTTCACAACACGGCTTCCGAAAACACTACAGCACTGACACATTACTTCTCTCACTAACAGACAACATACTAAGAGGTTTTGATAACTGTAAACATTATATCCTTACAATGCTCGACTTATCTGCAGCCTTTGATACAGTAAACCACAAAATACTACTAAAAAGACTTGAAGAAATTGGATTATGTGACAAAACAATAAACTGGTTCAGATCCTACCTAAACAACAGGTTCTTTCAAGTCCAGATAAAAAACACATTATCAGAAAAATTTAAACTTGAAACAGGAGTACCTCAGGGTTCAGCGCTGTCTGCTACCCTCTTTAACATATATATGCTACCCTTATGTCATATGCTGGCAGGCCTAGGGATAATACATTACATTTACGCAGACGACATTCAATTAATTCTACCAATAGATGACACAATTGAAAAAACATTAAGTCTAGCTAACATGTACCTAGACATTAGGGATGTGAATCATTTTTTGACAATTTAAAATATCGTCCGATATATTTTAAATCGTAAAAAATCATTAGGGCCACGATACAATACCAATTCCCCCGATTTATCGTCAAAAAATCGTAAATCGGGGGAAGGGGGAGGGCAGGAAAACCGGCACACTAAAACCCCCTAAAACCCACCCCCGACCCTTTAAATTAAATCCCCCACCCTCCCGAACCCCCCCCAAATGCCTTAAATTACCTGGGGGTCCAGCGGCGGTCCGGAACGGCAGCGGTCCGGAATGGCCTCCTGTAATTGAATCGTGTTGTCTTCAGCCGGCGCCATTTTTCAAAATGGCGGCGCAAAATGGCGGCGGCCATAGACCAACACGATTCGACTGCAGGAGGTCGTTCTGGACCCCCGCTGGACTTTTGGCAAGTCTTGTGGGGGTCAGGAGGCCCCCCCCAAGTTGGCCAAAAGTCCCTGGGGGTCCAGCGGGGGTCCGGAAAACGATTTCCTGCCGCGAATCGTTTTCCGTACGGAAAATGGCGCCGGCAGGAGATCGACTGCAGGAGGTCGTTCAGCGGGGATCTAAATAAATAAATAGAAAAGTTTTTAAATAAATAAATA
Organism: Rhinatrema bivittatum; assembly: GCF_901001135.1. Classification (NCBI taxonomy): domain Eukaryota; kingdom Metazoa; phylum Chordata; class Amphibia; order Gymnophiona; family Rhinatrematidae; genus Rhinatrema; species Rhinatrema bivittatum. The sequence goes on along the minus strand of NC_042615.1, from coordinate 275,964,911 downwards.
AATACATAAATAAATAAATAATGCAGATTAGTCCAAGCTATTAGACGAATGTCTGATTCCTTCACTGCTGGACCAATTTTTCAAAACGGAGGAAGGTAATATATCCAGGAAATGGGTGGAATATATTCTAAAGGAATCTGTAAGCACTCAGTCATATAGCAATGAAAGATAAATACTGGAGTCAAAGTGTTAACTGTAGGAAAATAAATAAATCTCAAAAAGTCTGCTTCTGACCCCATATTTTCTAAGTTCTCCAATTTTCTGTGCATAATCTCCTAGCCCCGATTCCTTGATTTTCTCCCCCGTGTCTGTTGCACCATTACATATCTGCTTCAAGCACTGCCAAGATAATGTGACCTCCAAGAGAGTTATCAGACTGCACCTGGTTACCCAGGGTGCTAAGCACTGGGCTGCAGGAGAAAGATGTGACTCAAGGCAAAGTTGACAAAACCTCACAGGCTCATCAGGGAAATTTCCTCTTCTGATGGTGAAGCCGTTGAGGAACAGAGGGGTGGAAGCCTGCGTCTGAGCCACTGCACAGAAGAAGAATTCAGTCGGGTCAGACGGCACAGCCGACATGGGGCTAGAAGAACAAACCTGTGCTTTCATCTTCCTTTTGCATCTCATAAAATCAGCAAAATCACAGCAAGAAGAAAAAGCACAAAGGTAAAAAAGAGTGAGCAGCAACACCATGCTACAGTCAGTGTCATAAGAAATTGCTATGCTGGGTCAGACCAAGGGTCCATCAAGCCCAGCATCCTGTTTCCAACAAAGGTCAAACTATCTTAGATCCCCACTTTTTGGCTTTTTCACTTATTTAATTACATATTTAATATTTAATTGCAGTGTGTGACTGGCGGGTTGCAGTTTGGCAAGTAGTCAACTGGTATCTTGTCCCAGAAGATTGCGCTTGAGAAACTCAATTGCATTGATTGCGGCACCCTACACATCATCAGCATGGTATGAGATGGCAGGAAAAAGGAGATTCAGAGAGGAATGACCAGGCTGCTCACCTGGAAAGAACTTATTGAATGTCACTGTTTTTCTTTTCTTTTTCTTTAATCTATTTTTTCTTGTGTATACTGTATATTGTTTCTTGAGGAATAGAGAGAGTGGGAGGGAAGGGGTGGGCGGTATGGTTAAAGCATAACAGATACGAGCAGAGTTGTAGAATGCTTAAAGATCATCTTCAAAGTTAAAACACTGAACATAAGTTGTCAGATAGTGCACTTTTGAACCAATTAATAAGAGAGCAAGTTAAAATAATATCTTTGAACATCAGAGGAATCTCAAGTCCAATTAAAAGGAAAAGATTGCTACATTTTGGAAAAAATGTATTACTGCACTGCTGTATATATGCACAACAATTTATCCTGGGAAATACTGAATTTATGGACCAAATACCAAAAAGAATGGTTTGGGCGTTTTTTGCTGATTTTGCTAAAATAATGGGAAAATACGAGAATCTTCCAGTGGTGATAGGTGGGGACTGAAATGTATGGTTAAACCCACTGGTGGACTGCCCTAAACCAGTTCAACATTGGAAATTGCCTAGAGGCCTATCTGCAATGATAAGTATTGTGATGGTAACTAAGTACCTTGGGAGAGACTAGCTGGAGGACTTGCTAGATGGAGTCAGCATAGAGGAAAAGCTTAGGTGAAACCTCTAGAACAGAGGAAAAGTCAGAATAAGAAAGAGATTCCAAATCCTAGGAGGCATAGGGGCTCTGGAGAGTAAGTTTTCAAGACCGGGGGGGAGTGGGGGGGGACTTTAGTTACCCAGATGGGTCATTAGCCAGGGAGGGAGCTCAGGTGCATTCAGATAAGGAGGGTATACTAAAAGAAGGGGAGGGGCCAGAACCAGAAGGAAATGCAGAGGAGATGGACATAGAAGCTCTGCCAGAACTAGAGGAGAGGATAGAGTTGGACATAGAGGACCAATGGTGGTGACATCCCCCAGAAGAAGGTACAATGGGATATTAGGAAACTAAAGCTTCTTTTAAAATACTGCTGTATAGGGATGTGCAGGATAAAAAAATTCATTTTCATTATTTGGTTTGTTTTCGAGAGGTTTTTTCCCCCACAAATTTCGATTCATGGATTGCATGATTTATTTCATTTGTGTGAAGAAAATGAACCAAGAAATAAACCTCCCCAAAAAATAGCCCAAAAATAAAACCAAAAACTCCCACCCACTTTCCCATAAAATTGCTGGGGCCAGGATCCCCCCCCCCAGCCCCCACTTACCCAGTTCAGTGGGGATCCACTGGCAACGACTAGGCCGAAGCCTCAGACTTGCGTAGGCTGAGGCGCAATAGGCTGCTGTGGCCTCAGCCTTCTCAAGGCCAGTGTCTCAGCCTAGGCTGGAGCCTGGATCCAGGCCCAATACCGCAGCCCAGAGGCCAGGTCCTGATGCCAGAACTTCGGCCCAGAACCAGGCCTGACACCACAACCTAACCCAGAGGCCAGATTCCGATGCTGGGACCTTGACCCAAGCCCAGGCTTGAAGCCATGACTCAACTGGAGGCTGGGTCCTGGCACTGGGGCCTCAGCACAGACCCAGGCCTGATGCTGCGACCCAACCCAAAGGCTGGGTCCCAACATCGTGGCCTCGGCCTGGACCTAAGCCTGACACCATGACCCAACCTGGAGGCCTGAACCCAACACTTGGGCCTCAGCTTACGCCGAAGTCTGAGCCCAGGCCCGATGCCATGACCCACTGCGGATGTCAAAATGGCACCGTCCACTGGGGTGAATGCGCTAGAGTTAATCAACTCTGGTGCGACCCCAGCAGACCCGTCATTTGGCATTGAAGAGTCAAAGAAGAGGATCCATAGAGGAGCTCCAGGCCTGGGCTTCAAGACCTGGGCCAAGGTCTAGGCATCGGGACCCAGTTTCCTGGCCAAGGCCTTGGTATTGGACCTGGGTCTTGGCCTAAGCACCAGCGTTGGGACCTGGCTTCCAGGTTGTGATGTCAGGCCTGGGTTCAGACCAAGGCCCAGGTATCAGGACCCAGCCTCTAGGTCAGATCGCGTCATCGATTCTGAGCTTGGGATCTAGCCTAGGCTGAGGCCCTGGTGTCGGGACCCGGCCTCCAGGTTGGGTTGCATTGCTGGGCCTTGGTCCGGGCCCTGTCCTAGGCCAAGGCCCTAGCATTGGGACCCAGCCTTCAGATCAGGTTGCGGTATCGGGTCTGGGTTTGGGCCAAAGCTCCAGTGTAGGGACCCGGCCTTTGCTGGTTACCCAATGGATCAAGTAAGCTTTTATTTTTTATTTTTTAAAATTTTCTGGGGTCTCGGTCAAGGTCCCAGCATTACCCCATGCCTCCGCTGAGACCCCAACGTCACACTCGGGCCTAGGTTGTGTCTACTTTGGGCCTTGACCTAGGCCCTAGTCGAGGCCCTGTCTTCAGACCTAGACCAAGGCACCGGTGTGGCACTTGGGTATAGACCAAGCTCCAGCTTCGGGCCTAGGTTTAGGCCTGATGCATTAGTTTAAAATGAAACAAACGAATAAGGTTTGTTACATTCAGGAAGGCTCCAATTCATTTGGGTGCCCCTAAATGAAACAAATTAGCCTTATTCATTGCGTTTTGCACTTTCGTTTTAAAAGAATGCACATCCCTACCAGTGTTGTAGGTGGTTGTAGCTGTAGCTGGGAAGCTGTAAAGAAGATATATTTTAGCTAAAAGCTATGGAGAGTGGGGGCAGTAAGGGCCACAGTGAAAAACAGAAACTGTTGTCTTGATGCGTGAACTGTGTGATTCATCAAGAAGAATCTGCTTTACTTATCAGGAGCAGGTTGTGACTTTGAATTACCAATGTAAGAAAAGTGATTCATCAAGAAATAAACTAATCTAAATTTTTGAGAAAGAAAAAAACAGAGTGGTTCATTGAAAAAGGACTGCTTTAGTGGTAGAAGTAGAAAGATTATGGAACCTCATTCCTCCAGATTAATTAAAACTATGATAGAGGATAATTTGCATGGATGTTTGAATAAGTGACACTATTAAAAGAAAGGAGGTAAATGTGTTTGCTAAAGACTTTGCTATTGAGGCATTACAGATATTGTTCCTGGACCTTCACATGTAAGAGAGCATACATTTCCTGCATTCCTGACCAGTGACACCTTTCAGAAGAAATAGAGTGCCTTGAAACTATTGTGGAAAGAGCCTGGGCATTTGACATTCCGACCCACAATTGTGATGTTGTATGCATAATTTGACAGATATATGGAGGGCTACCTAGCCCACTAGTAGAGATTACATATGTATTTCCCCATGACATACTATGAGTTGATAATCCCATGGTTTCAGATGTTCTGGTGGGAACGATATCCCATTGCAACATGTTATCATGCCATTTTTCTGACTACCACCCTATCACAATGACCCTAGGTATAGAAGAGAGGTATAGGAGGCTGGAGGCTGACTTTTTCTCTGTTGAGGAAAGATAACTCCATAAATCTGATAAAAAAATATAATTGAGGATTTTGGTTTTCAGCATAGTACACAAGAATATGACCATCACTAAGATGAAAGGCACTGAAGGCTTTATTGAGAGGTAAAATTATTGGTTATGTGAGTTAAGTTAAGAGGGTCAACTTAGAGGAACATAGGAAGGCCAAAAAGATAATAGCAGTATTTGAATCAGAACACAAAAGGACTTGTTCTACTAAGGTTTATCAAAAATTGCTAAAGATGAAAGATCATTTTAAGGTCCTCCAAGTGGATAAAATTGGCTGTTCATTGAGAGAAATAAGGCAGAGCTATTAGGAACATGGCAATAAAAGAAGTATGGTACTCTTCTGGCTAAGGCTCTGAGAGAAACAGCGTCATACACATTTATTCATACTCTACAAAGTGAAAGTAGAAACTTGGCTATAGTCCCAAAGGAAAAGAGAGAGTTGGTTAGGTCCTATTATGAAAGGTTGTATAGCACCCTGGTAATCTATGCAATGATTCTACTTGAGCTTTTCTAACTGCAGTTCTCTGCACTAACAGAAGACTTAAGAGAGAACTGGATAAAATTGAGGGACCCTCCATTAATAGACAACATATAGAAAATCTTCCTCCACTCCTACAAAGAAGCCATAAAAGTCAGAAATAGATGGGTCACAGTGGGCTCTGGTAGGACAAGACTCATGACAAACAGATATCCTTCTCAAATCATACTCACATATATTGCCTTCATAGCATTAGAAACAGATAATGCTCTGCAAGATGTATCTCAAGCTGTAGATGAATTGAAAAAAAAGCCTCCCACTGTTCACAGAAATCCAAAGGCACTGTTAAAAGATCTAAAAGTAGAAAAATCCTTCTCTTGGTGAACTCCTTTATTAAA